>NW_026856025.1:0-437173 GCF_026571515.1 Ruditapes philippinarum
CCCCTCACTGTTTTCGTAATAAGCCTCTGGAAGTTATTCTTACTGTTAATGCAAGTGTACCACGTGACTAAGAATTTTGTACTGTTACATAGGTAACAGTACTTTTTAACAGTATAAAATCTGGTCACATGATCTATTTTCCAAATAAAATGAAATAAAATGGTCGCCATTTTTTTCTCAATTCATGATGTGCCCATAAAATTTAGTTGTTTGCACCCTGGAGCATAGGCACTTGGTTTCGGGATAAAATAACCATTTAAGAGGTTTGTAGAACTCAAATATAATTGACTGTTACATTTTTTTTAACGTAGATGTCTCTTTCTAATCAGAGGAACGTTACAGACATGGTGGACAGACATAGAATATAATCGTTATTTTGCCAAAAACCATGCGAAGAATAATCTGGAAACAGGAGGATCAGATTTCACAGATCATAACCGTACAAATGGGTTAGTGTTTTGTTTTCTTAATAAAACACAGCTTATTGTATGTTTATGACTAGAAGAAAGCATCACTTGCATACAGAATAAAAGAAAGGAAGTGGCTAGCCGTACGGGCCAAAAGTTCTATCCGTACGTGAGTCACGTACGACTAGCCAGGACGCACTGTATAAAAGAAAAAGTAAACTTCTCAAGTAGGCCTAAAGTACACTTAAAACTTAAAAGGTTAGGACAGTTAAGTTATTGTTACTCTTGGTTTATTTTTGTTACAGTTAGATTTAGTTGACAATTTCAGATCATCACAATATTTTTGTTCGTGGTAATAAAATAAATAACACATGGTTTGTGAGTAACAGTAAAAATATCATCCCTCGTAAAACTACTGTTACCTTCGGAGTCGGCTACGCCTCGGATAACAGTATTTTCCTCGGGATGAATTGATATTTTTACTGTTATCCACATGTTATACCCATGTGTTATTTATATAATGTCCAACATCCAAAGTAAATATCAAATCAAACAAGTTAACATTATTTACACTTGAATTTACACTTGCATATTGTTTTTCTATTTCAAACTGTTTTACAAAACGAGCATATATATATATAATATAAATATAAATCTCTAACTTGCCGTATATAAGCAAAAACGCTAATTTGAATTTGCCGTAGCTTTCGGCCTTGCGGCCTTCTTCAGCAGCATTTATTTTACATACAAATATATAAAAAAAAACAATGGAAGTGACGTAACGTCAATGAAGGACGCCCGCCGTGGCGTTGTTTACTCTTGTTCCTCTTGGTATGAAGGTATATTCTAACACTCACGTGATTTTGTCACTATAGACAAAGAAGTAAAAAAACTGGTGTTAAACTGCCAATAAACACCGGTTAGGGACTACTTGTATATGAGCTGTTATGTTTTCACCCTCGATTGTATAGTTTACAAAGCATTTTAAAGCAACAATAAAAAGCATTTTTATTTATATTTTCAGTTCGTATAATGTTTTCTTTTCATACAATACCGAAATAATATCTCACATACACTAACGCCACCTATTAGATCCATATCAGTTAATAAATATTTTGACAAAACGGCGCTAATCCGTAAGCAGCGTAATGACGTCATCCTAAGTAAACAACTCATTCATAAACAAGCTGACGTTATTTCATACATACAAGAATGATAAATGGGGCACTGATGTAAACACAATACGACGTAAGTTTTTATTATTGAAAACTTGATAAAATAACGTTTTTTTTTTCTTATTATTTCTTTTGTTTAATAATTTCTATATCTTCGCAACAGTAGGGTGCGAAAATTGAACAGCGTTATACGAAAATCGGCACCGGAAGTTTTTTCCGCTTGAAAAATAACACTAGTGATTTTCCTTATTTTATCGTGTTAGAATCGAAATAACATCGGCCTGAGAGGTGTATATCGGCTATTTAACACCGGTTTTGTCGTTTTGATGCGACAAAATTAACCACTCAGGCCTACGGCCTTCGTGGTCAATTCCTACGCATCAAACTCCAAACCGGTGTTAAATAGCCAATATACACCTCTCAGGCCGATGTTATTTCTTAATCAAAACATTTGAAAAGAAAGTTACAAATTACTCAGAACAAGGTATTCAGATTTATCCAGAATTTAACACCTAGAACTTCTGTAACAGTTTATGATTTTGAAAAATTAAATTGGTTAAATGTAGAAAACAGAGCCAAACAATTCAGACTCAATCACATCTATAAGATGTTTTACAAAAAGAGTCCATCATACCTTAGATTGTGCTGACATAAGATTTTTACAATACTAGATCAAGCAATTTTAATTTTATTGTCCCCCAGTGTAATTCTGTAATGAAACAGACCTTTTTTATAATGGAATTAAAAACTGGAATGATCTGCAAGAATATATAAAATCCATTAATAATTATTGTACAATATAATAAATCCGTTAAAAAGTACCTACTAGAAACTAAGAAAGTTATAAAAGTCTAGCAGAAGATGTATATGTACTACTAATGTGTTAGGCAATGTGATTCAATATTTGTCTGTGATAGTGATACAAGGTAAAAAAGGGCATACTTTTATAAATATATTTCCTTTTTTAGTTTTTTAGTTAGATTAGTTTTATTTGTTTTGTTTTTTTTAGGGGGGAAAGGGTTGTAATTATGTATTTTTTTTTATTTCTATGGACCCCATTAGAAATAAACTTTTAGCTTAATGGGCTATCCATAGGTGCATAGTACCTCTTATTATCTTTATGACAAAAGTGTGCTCTTTTATGCTGTTTTATAATCTCATTTTATATGTATGATTTATATTGTTATTTCTTAACTGTATCATTTTATTATTTGTATCATGTGCTATGTTCCTGAATGTATAAATAAAAAATAAATAAAAAAAGAAATGTCTCAGCATGTAAGGGACTCGAACACCTAGCTGACTCTCGGAATACTGTTCTTCCAACTGAGCTATACGGCCGGTTACACATAATAATCTCCCCTAAATAGTAAACAGTTTTATTTATGCATGTACATATCTTTGGACAGATAAGAAAATAATATGGTGGCAGATTTGTGTCATGGCATTTATTTGTTTCGCAAGGCAAAAACACAAAAATACAACAAATTAACCACTTTGTCATACTTCCCTGTTTTCGCCTGACACCCAGCTAACACTTTAGTATTTTGCCTGGCGGGTTGGCTCTTTCCACAACCTGGAGATTCAGACCGGTGCACTCAATTAAAAAAAATAAGGCAGGAGATGTCCTTTACAAACTGTAGACACATATTAGAACCAACAAATATGAATTCAGTATATGATATTTTTGAGACCTGATATTTTTTCTAGACCTTCTATTCCCCTTTAATTAAGGACCTGTAATGGTGTTGTAGTTTAGATTTCTGTTTGCTGCCCAGTTAAATACCACCATGGGCCCTGTCACCACCAGAAATGTACACCAATTTAACCTCAGTTCTGGATAGGTCTGTCACAAGTTCAGAAATATATTTTGAAATATACTTTGCTGTCCCAAAGACAATTATTTATAATTAAGTCACTCAGTCAGGCTGAGCCACCCTTAACAATTTTTCCATAACTCTTTAGACTATTAATATACAATGTAGGTAAAATTAATAGCCATTTATGAGCTTATGATTGCATGGACAGTCAAATTAAAGCCTTTAGAAAAAAGGGTTTACCTGGGATAACCCCAGTGAGGAAGGGAAATATGACACTTACAAGTACATTTTAAATATTTAGATTGGTGTTTATGATCAGTTTTAGCATAAATAGTTATTTAATTTCCCCTGAAACCACAAAAAAATAATTTATTTAGAGTCCTGAAGATTTTTATGATGAAATCTTAACTGACAAACCAGGTTTTAATGAATAATTATAAAATTCCTAGCCACAACATTAGAAAAACCAAGTTTAAGATACATAAAGCCAGTCAAAAAATAATATTTCTATCCATATGTATCATTCCTGGACCTCCATCCATTTGATGAATTTATTCAACTGGTAAATTTTCATCTCATTCTGTTCTATTTGTTAATATAAAAGAAATATTTTTATGTTTATATACAGCTAGAATAGTCTGTAATGACTAAGATAGATAGATAAGAACAAACTATTAAGTAAACATGAGTTACATCCCTTCAAATGGAGAAAAAATGAAACCCAAAAGAAATTGACATGTCTGACAAGCAGCAAAATTATAAAATGCTGCAGGCTCAGTTTGATTAGGCCCACTAGGAGGTAGTGGTAATAATTGTGGGTCAAAAATTAAATGATATCATTTTCAAGGGATGTTTCTGATATGATTTACTTCTAATAATGGGTTATTATAAATGAATGTTTCTTTGACTTGGTTTATACAGAATTTATTTTAGTTCGATTGTGTAGGAAGCTATTAGCTTATAAACACACTTTCGAATCCGTTCCTGGAACCAACCAGTACTGAGCAATGAGTGTAAAGTTTCTTGCTCAAGGAAACAACGACTTGCCCCTGTCAGGGTTTGAACCCATGCGGCTAGCGATCATTACATTACTAGTCCGACGCGTTAACCACTCGGTTAATACATGCCGCCATTTCTTTGACTTATATGCCCATGTATGTGACATATAATAGATTAATGACATTGACAGCTAGACCTAGCTCAGTCAGTACAGCCTACATACATGTATAATATTTTGAGGATCCCTAGTTAAATTCCGGTTAAACTGCACATTTTTCTCACCCTGTGATATTTTCACCCTGTTACTTTTAGGGTCCAATATGAGTCTATGACGGTACATAACTCAATTCATAAGTCAATTCACTTTGTTACTTAAGTGTCCCAATAAAAAAGGACAAACTTCAATATGCTGGGGATTAATGTCAATGCATAGACTTATGAGACTGAAAATGTTTAAGCTGTAGAGCTGCTGTATGGTATTCCAAGAGTTCTGGGTTTTTTGGTAGTGCTGAGGTATGGTATTCTGAGTGTCTCTGGTTTGAGTCTTAGTCAGTCTGCATTTTATTTTTCTCACCCTGTGATATTAAAAAATATTTTCAGCTTATTATTGGCTGGACTGCACATACATGTATTAATGATTTATTTTGTCTTAAGTCAATATTGTTTAATATTTAATAATTGTCTATATATGTGACTTTATATTTGATAAGGCATTGTAACAGTACTACTTCTTAATTTGAGCTTTTTTGTATGAGGGGGAGAAACTCTTAATTAACTCCTTACCAGTGAGTTTTATTTTGCAAGATGATGATAGCTTGACAGACATTTTCCCCTGTTTGATTGTGAAAATATTTATGGATTGTCAAAAAACTATATAGAGTTCTCCTCGGTGAAATTAAACAGTCCCAATTGGCCATACATGTAGGAACTTGCAGACTATAAGACAGGTTGGTCTGTACCAAGACAGAGACGAACGGGAGATGGATACGGGGTGAACAAAGCAGGCAGTGATGTTTAGATCCCCCGCTGAGAAAGGAAGTGGTCTTCAATTACTAACTTCATTTGTTTATTTGGAGTAGAGGTGCCGGAAAGATTACTGACACAGTGTATAGTATCACAAAAAGCACAGACTGTAGTAAAAGACCATACAAAAAGATAATATAAACTGAATTCATAGATTATATAAAAAGAAATTTATTAATTTCTTGATAGTAAACATGAAAATGAAGATATTGGGCATTTTATTTTGATATATACCATATTAACACATATAAAATGCATTATGCCATATAAAATTCAACTTAGTGCTTTGTGCTTCATACTTTTTGATGCACTCTTTCAGTAAATCCACATGCTTTTAACGTGATTCACTAATCTTTAGATTCCCACACTCCTCCCCACCTAGCTCTTATGAGGTCCACAAGGTTGACCATACCATGTATCTTACCTCATATTGTTTGATTACAGCTTGGAATGAAAAATGCAAGTTTATTTTAAATATGAAATATTAAATTTCATAAGGCTTGAGTGGACACATCATCAATGTAATTGTCATCATAATATCTTGAAAATGTGTTGGACTGCCGGTCTGATGCATGTAGATGCTGCGGTGGTATATAGCAAGTCACCTGTAAGTGTGTGTGTGTGTGTGTGTGTGTGTGTGCGCGCGCGCGCGTGTGTGTTGGTGTGTGTGTGTGTGTGTGCGTGTGCATGCGTGCACATGCTGATGCATATGTGTGTGTGTGTGTTTTATAGATTATAAAGTAAACTTAAAACATCTTCATTGTAAAACATCTTGTCCAATTTCAACCAAACTTGATAACCGCCATATGACCACATCTGCAGATGTTTCTAAATTCAAAATTGTACCAGTTCATGTTAAATGTTGAATTCTGCTTAAGACGGTGCTAGGGGGCGTGGACAGTAGTGTGCACTTAACAGTACCATCCATGAACAGGCTCAATCAAACCGAGCCTGCAACATTTTCAATTGTGCCGTGTTGGGCTTTCTTTAGGGATTCTTATTTTCCCTATTTTGGCAGCATGGGTAAAGGGCTTCCAAAGTTGTTTAAAGAATTCCATAAAGCCTAGAGCATAGATATTTTGCATAAGGCATTGTCTAGTAGACCTTCACTAAGATTGTTTACATTATACCCCTGGGGTCATTTGTTTCCCTTATATATAAGTAGTAAAAACTTGAAATTTTCTACTCTGAACTGACAAAGGCTAGAGGTTAGATATATGGCATGAAACATTGTATAGTAAACCTCTACCAAGATTGTTCAAATTATAGCCCTGGGGTAAAATTTACCCTGCCCGAAGGTTGGGGGAGGGAGTCTTTAATTTTCATAATGTACTTATAGTAAAAATTTAAGAAGGTACAAGGCTAGAGCTTAATATTTGATATATACTATCATCTATAGGTACTCTACCAAATTTGTTCAAAGTTTGCCCCTAGTGTCAAAACTGGCTCTTACACAAGTAACAGACTGTCTTCAGTTGCGCTTTGGGGCCAATAGTCCCATTGTTTTTGTTTGCAGAAATAGGTTGTGCTGAATGAAAAAAATGTAACTTTATTTCAAAGTCTAATATATTTATGCAATACAGTAAATGTCTTAATTTTTGTCAAGTTCAAATACTTTTATTTTGAATCAATTATTGCACTATGGCGTGCATTTTTTTCCAGTGTGTGTGTTTTGCATGTAAACGGAAATGATCAGGTAACTTTTAGTCTTGCTGGATGATTCAATTCCACATTTTTATAGACTACAAGCCTGCATGTTGGTCATGTTTTTATTATAATAGATAACAACACTGAAAAGTCCATTTTACTATTTCTATATTGTATGCTGAAGGTAATCAACAGGTGTTTCGCAAACTGATTTCTATATTCCTCTTATGATTCGCTTTAAGGGGGCTTTAACATATAACAGAACAGATATTTATTTTGCAAAACCTTTTATTACATCAGCAAAATTAAACTTTCATATACATAATAAATATATACTTCAATGTTTAAGAACCGTGTATGTTTAACTTACGATTTTCCTTGCTAACACACATAAAAATTTAAACATTAATGTTTACATGTTCCTATAAAGGTCAGTCAAAATAAAAATGTTTGAACAAAAATACATAAATCATGTAAGCAACCTTTTTTGCTATAGTAATACTATTTTTTGTTTAGATAAAATAAGCTCAATGGCATTTTTCTTACTTGTTCCTTTGCTTTTTTACATCTGTCTAGGAAGTGTCAAGCTGTTATCTTTAATATATTTAGCAACTGTATTTTAGATCTTGCACATTGATTCAGAATCCAGTGATCACAAGTTTGAGTAAAATTTTCAAAGACTGTAGTTGACTTTTTTCACATCATGTTGAATAGATGAGTTATTAAAACATCTTTTTGTAATTTGTAAATGAGTTAATAAGTCAGGGGAAAAAATTTTTTTTGGTTTTCCCCCCTCCTGATATATATAAAACTTCTTCTTTTTTGGGGGTTTTTAGATGTTTTTTAAATTTCCCCCAAAGTTTCTTTGATCTTTGGGCCAGATGACGCTACTTCCTGCTATTGATTTTCACCTTGGGACTGTTGCTCTCTTTTTTCATCACTACATTCTGGAGCAAAAACTGAAAAGAACACACATATATATATATACTAACCATACATGTTACAAATTAAGCTACAAATATTGTCTTGATCTATATTTAACATATATTAAATATATAAAGTAAATATTAATTAAACAATATCTTTTGAAACATTTATGTTAATAAAACAGTAAAAAAATGAAACTTTACACAATAACTCTAAAAGCTCAAGCTGAATAATTTTTTTTCGTAATTATAGATTTTTTTTGTCTTTAAAACATATACTTACTCATTCTTAGTATTGCCTAGGACTCTGTATTGCATCAATTGGTCATCTTTAGCTTCTTCTCTCACAAACCACCTATTTCAGTTGTCAGCACCTGATTCAGGAATCTGTTTAATTGTCATGTCAATGACAGATGATTGACCTGCAATGGATCATTTATGTTTCAAACATCATACAAAAAGAAAATATATCAACATAATATATTCACATTTTTATTACTAAGGGACTAGGTGAAGAACAGTGTCCTTTCAACAGCCACTGTCCATTTCTTTTTAAGTAATCAATTAATATTTCTGATTAAAATTTTCATCTGACATCTCTATCATAATTATAATTTTTAAATAAACATAAAAAGAAAATTATAATTTAGTGTTTATTCTCTCTTAGTCGATAAATTTCTTGTAACAATTTAAAAACAGTCGCGAAAATGTGTTACAAAATTATTTTCGGTAAAGTAATTGTGAAATTCACAAACCTACATGAAGCTGAATACGTTATAGGCAATTATGAAATCTATTAATAGTACAAATTGCTGATAAGAGATGTAGGTATGGCATAAAATATGGTGGCTGATAAAATGAAAAATATAGTAATTTTATATTTATAATAACAAACTTATTTTTCATGTAACAGCTTAGTATTTTTTATTTTATGCTTTTCAGTGGATTACTGATTTATCCGTGAAAATTATATTTGGTAATTTCACAGTGAAAATTATCAAAATATAATTTCACTCTTTTCAATGACGAAACTACTTTTTTAAGATTTTCCCCATGTGGTACCTCAATTTTATTTTTGCTGACAATTCTGACAATGTCAGGCTGTTTAAAGAAAAAGCAAAGCTGAAATTGATAAATAACTTAAATGTCAAAAGTAATAAAAAGAAGAAAACTTACTTCTATTAATTCAAATTCCAATCACCAAATTTCGTCTCCAAATTTTTTTGATTCATTTTTACAGTCTGAAAAATACATTCCTTCCCCATGCAAAACTGCTCTTGAGTCAATTTGGGCATATTAAAGTATTCTACGAGCAATAACTGCCGTATGCTTTATGAAAAATTGAAAAGCATTGACAGCCATCACTCGAAGAATAAGTAAAACAAACCAGCGTTCTTGAGCAAGCTTCCAAGTTTTCCATTTTCCTAGCTCCTTTTCTGAATGTTTTCACATCTGTCAACACTTATTTTTTGTCTGTTACAATCCTCAAATAAGTTTTCTTTCTTTTAAAAAGGTGTATGACTAACAAATCCAAATTATATCCCTCTGAATCTTACACAAGTGACAATTATTTTCCTCCCATGAAATACACAACTTTAAAAAATGGCTGCCGCTTACAATTTACAAAGCCAGGTCTAATATAAATTCGCAGTAAGTAACAGAAATATGGATGGATGGTTGGACTTTTTCTCCTACAAGAATTGTTTGTTTTTATTATTAAAACAAGCGATCATTCATATTTTTTTAATAAAATGAATAAATATCACCGTCATTTAACGTTGATTGGCGGACTTATTTTTCAGCTCAAGACTTCTTGTTTTGAATGAGAAATTCCGGCTAAATGGGGCTCTCAATGGGGGAAACACTTTTAATATTAACGTTAAAATTATGGAAATTTCGTTTTAACTTGTTTTTAAGCATAAAATAAAAAGAAAATTTGCATTTAGCATCAATAACTTATTTTGTTGTATATTTTAACAATTGAGAAAAGAACACTTAAGAGCAAACATAGATATAGGACCAGTTAGAACAAAATATCCTACTAGCATTTTAAATGTTATATTTTCTCGCACTTATCAATTTTTAAAAGGCGGAGCTAAGAGATTTACCTATTTTATATACTATTTCAGACACAACTACTGGACAAAAGGTAACGAGGATGAAAACCTTGATGTTGATCTGTGTCTTCATCATTATCCTGTTCGGCATTACCAAAGCTACTATGCCAAGATACCTGCCCTCAACATCTATAACAAAGAAAACTCTGCTGAAAATAGAGTACTTTCTGGTACGGCATGGCATTACAACGTCATTTAGTACAGTGAATAAACTTTTTAAACGCTTAAATTTAAAACGGCGTAATGGAATATATATACTCCTTTTGAGACTGTGTCTGATGTTATAAACAGAGAAATACAAACAAGTGGGCAATGCATAGTATACCGTACAATATGGCGTTGGTTTATGCTGGATTACCACATGTACGTCAAGGGGGAAGACGTCACGGAAATACACCGTAGGGAACGTGTTACAGTATCGCGTTTTCCGGTTACAGTATAGAATTTTAAAGATGGATGATTATTTGTTGGGAGGACAGGTAGGTGATTTTTATTCCGGTCTATACTACAAGTAGTTTAGTTTCTAAAAGATTTTTTTGTGCTTTGCTTGTAAGGAACAGAATCCGGTATCTAGACATATATTTCTTCAGACCCTGCGCCTCAGATTTATCGCTATATTGTCTCATAAATATGCAGATTTGACAGTTTGAAAATTTGAATCGAGAGACCAACGCATTTTTCTCCTATTTCGACATTATTTATGCATGCCTAGAAAAAGTAAATCTGCAAAACGTTAGTCCTTCATGTTAGGAAACGTTTATAAAAGTAAATGACCAGTTGAACCTATTTTCCTGTTCGTTCAATGCGTTTGAAAAAATAAACAATGTTACAGTATAGAGCGAGGTGATTTGTGCAGGGTTACAGCATAGACCTCGCGATTTGTATCCAATTTTGTTACAGTTTATACCCAGATTTCTGTTACAGTTTAGACTTCGATATTTTCTATATATACTAGGTAAAATGTATAATTGTAACATAAACTTTTAAATCTCTGTGAGCTTATTGGCCCGATGGCTATTCGTCCGTCTGTCGTACACATGTGTGTGCAATCTCATCCGCTCAGTAACTACTTGACTAAATGTGATGAAATTTACATGACTTTCTACCAATAAAGTTGTTCAAATGTTTTCGGTTGCAATCGGGGATACGAAAACCCAAAACATAGATTTTGAAAAAGGCAATGTTTAATCTCGAACCAAAATCATTCAAAATGGCGTCATTTCGAATGCTTCTTTGTTGAAGTTACGATTATTTTGTCATTATTAAATTAAAAGTCGTTTTTTTTTATTTCAGACATCCTGTATAGCAGTTTTCATGTTTCTGAAAAAGAAAATAATATTGAAAGTTATAGAGTATAAATTAAGGTCAGACAATTACAATATCTTCTCTAGTGAGCCTGATGGAGGTACATAATAGTGGCAGAGTCGGGATAAGGCCGTCGACTTCAATCATTTTTCATTTACTGCTGTAGTTGAAATCCAATCATTGGGATTTTGTTTTTCTCTATTTAATTGTCACATCCGCATTATTTGTGCCGTGTGGTGGCTGTACAATGTCTCCCCGTACATTTAATCAATGATGTTATATTTTCGATCCTTGAAGATCGTTCAGCACGACTTGCACTTTCCAGTCCCGTCCATGAATAGGCTCAATCAAACCAAGCCTGCAAAATTTTCAATTTTGGCGTGTTGGACTTTCTTTAGGGATTCTGTTTTTCTCTCTTTTTTTTTATTCTTTGTATGTGAGAAATCTATCAAGCTAATTTACGGAAGGTCGGTGGTACTAGTCAGGTGCCCGCTCGTGTCTGAAATGTTTCACAAAGGGTATCTGTGGTCTTTCTTTACACTAAAGCAGGAATGTTTTCACGTGACCTCAGTGTCGTTGAAACTTAAAATCCAAGAAAGCCAAACGTAACAAACCTTTTTAAATACTTACAAAATACATTATGGTAGATGGAAATTCCAACTTAAAATAAATTAAAGTTGCAGCATTGCTCACTTAAATACTGTTAAATTATTGTTAGGGTATTGCCTGCTTGTTAATTGTGTCCTTTGACAGCTTATCTATGGTATCTCCGATCCCCTCTCAAAATTTCATTTTGTTTAGTTTCACTCATTGTATTCTCGCTTAGGGCACACGCAATTTTTAACCTGGGGGTAATATGCCGCTTTTCATAGAATGGCAATAACGTGTCACATTGAAAACCGCCATATGATTTCATACACATCCACAGATGTTAAAAAATCTGAAGTGTACCAGTTCATGTTTAATGTGAATTCTGCTGAAGACGGTGCTAGGAGGCGTGGACAGTAGCTTGCAGTTACACCACTACCGTCCATGAACAGGTTTAATCAAACTGAGTCTGCAACATTTTTCATGTTTTCCGTGTTGGACTTGTGTTTAGGATTCTTTTTTCTCTATTTTATTACTAATAGGCATTATTATAATGTGTAATGAAATCAAGCAATAATCTTTCTTCTCTAAATACAATTCGATAAAAGTTACTGTTGTTGTCGTGAAAACAGTCCTTACTTGGGACATTACTTATTCTGCAAAAAGTCTCAATATGAAACTTAAAGTAAGAAAAATAGCAAACTATAACTTTTCTGCTGAAGAAAAAAGTAATACAACCTTTCAAGAATGTATTAAATAGAAAGGTACGAGTTATTTCATAAAAATAATGGATACACGAACTTTGTTTGAAATTTGGCAAGTATCTAAACTGTAACAGAAATCTGGGTATAAACTGTAACAAAATTGGATTTAAGTTGCTAGGTCTATGCTGTAACCCTTCAAAATTAACCTCGCTCTATACTGTAACATTGTTTATTTTTTCAAACGCATTTTACCAACATGAAAATAGGTTCAACTGGTCATTTACTTTTATAAATGTTTCTAAACACAAAGGACTAACGTTTTGTAGATTTACTTTATCTAGGCATGCTTAAATAATGTCGGAATGGGAGAAAAATGCGTTGGTCTCTCGATTCAAATTTTCAAACCGTCAACTCTGCACATTTATGAGACAATATAGAGATAAATCTGCGGTGCAGGGTCTGAAGAAATATATGACTAGATACCGGATTCTGTTCCTTACAAGCAAAGCACAAAATCATCTTTTAGAAACTAAACTACTAGTAGTATGGACCTGAATAAAAAGCACCTACCTCTCTTCCCATAAATAATCCTCCATCTTGAAAATTCTATACTGTAACCGAAAAAACGCGATACTGTAACACGTTCCCTACGATGAAATAATAACAGATGGTATTGAGATGCGGAAAGTTCATCGCTTATGCCGACGCGTATACGGTTAGAGGTTTCGGACTCAAATAACAACCAACACCTTATTGCAAGATACTTTAAGACACCTTTACTGAACATTATCAAGAACCCAAATACCCCCCCCCCCCCCACACCCCAATACTACGTTGTGATGTTGGTACGGGAAACTGCATTGCTTTACTATTGCAGCAATACTTCAGACACGATTCTACAGATCCGATTGCTGGTACTCGAAGCATTGTAGCTGGAGAAAGAACATCTAACCAACGCATTTAGAAGTGGTGGTGTACATTACGACAAAATGGAATCAATTGGTGGATTAATTTTTTTCAAAGACTTACGCGATACATGTGTATTTAATGATCTGGACCCGGTACAATGTGAAAACTTAAAAGTTTGCTCCATGGACCTCATACAAACCGAGTTAGACCGGATTGCACATGAAATAAGGCAACAAACCAGTTCTTCTGTTATGTGTGGTAAACCTGACACAATGTTTTTTTACCAGGTGTGTATGAAACTCACGACTTCGGCAATGCAGTTAACTTTAGAGACGTATATATTTGCAAAGAACATGTATTCACGACCAAAAAGACAATGTGGGGAATTCGTAGAATTTGCACCCCTAGTGAAGCCTTTGGACCCTGATTTAGCACTACAACTGTGTACCAAGTTGAACGATTTAATTTTGAGAAATAAATTTAATATGAATACGCTTAATACGGCTAAGACTGATTTTGTTTCGTGTTATTGATATATACTAGGTTTCTATACATTAAGTTTCAAAAAATAATGTTTTAAAATCATGAAGACGATAGTTAACGATTTCACTTCATTATATGGTTGTTTAAGATATTGGTTTGGAAATATTTAGCAAAATGTTTACAATATATTTGTGAGTTATCATTTAAGTTATAACCACTCTAATTTGCATTATAAGGCATTGTAAAATTGACAGCATTGATGAGTGGTATACCTAAAGGACACCTGTATGCAAAATTTAAGCAAAATTTACCGTAAGGGTTTTGAGTTGCAGGCATTATTATGAGTCAGAACATATACATTAAAAAGGCTTTTTAAAAGAAATACATGTATTGAAAAAAAAATCCGTTGTCATCTAATCATTATCATGTTTTGATAATATATCTATATTATATATTATATCTATATATCTAATATATAACGTAATATCATGTTTTGCAAGTGATGTTTGTTTACATGCAAATAATAACATTCTAGTAATGAACTAGCCATGTTAAATGCATGACTATTCTCGACACGATAGAAATTTGCATGGAAATGTTTCTTTACCCCACCCATTTGAACATTTTCTATCATATCATTCTAAATTTAAAAAATCACTAAAATTACATTTAGTCAAAGGGCTTGTTTCAAAGTTTGCTAAAATCTTTCTAGAAGTATACTGATTCATTCTGTGAAATATGTAAGGCTTTTACCGGCTAGTTTGTAATATACATGTATAAAGCATTGAAAATGTTATATGTCGAATTTGCTCTTAGATTTAGCATTAATTAGGCAATGAATATCTGTAAGAAATGTTAATAATAGAAAACGAGCATATTTTTCCATCTAAATATAGCTAGAAAAATACAAAAATACTGAAGAATAAAAAATGAAGAAAATAAAGTTGGCTCCTATGGGATTCGAACTCACAACCATCTGATTTCATGCAACTAATGTAAATACTCTTGAAATGGAGGTAGTGCATTACAATGGTCATACCTTAACATGTCATTTCTTAAACAGTCTTTGCATGTAATTTTTCACGAAAAGCATACGTGTAGTGAGAATCTTCCTAAAGTTATTTAAAAAATCAAATCTAAACACATTTATGGTACAAGTTAATGGTTTTTCCAACTCAGCAGCCTGTTAATATTAATTTGTAAAGTTTTTACATCACAATATAGGTATGTGCAATTTTGTGACTTTTTACGTAAAATACATGCAGTACTTCCTTTTGTTTTTTGCATACATATTACGAGATTAACTGCACTATATGAATCGACTTCTGGATCAAGCCCTGGTTACAAAAAGGCTGCCCGACTAGGTATAGAACCTCGGTATCCCGCGTAACTGGCAGGGACATTTCCACTATGTCAAATGTCACAGGGGGAGAAAGATATGCAGCCATACCGGAATTCGAACCCGGGCCCCTTACAGGGCTAGTTCTGTCCCGACCGAGATTGCACATCTTCTACTGAATATATTCGTTCCGTGACATATAAATTATACGTGTAATTTCAAGTATGTGTAATTAGATTCAAACGTCTTATTCATTCGCAACAATTAGCAACCATACCTTTTATGATGTATTATGGTATTTAAAAGGAATATACATGTATAATTATGATTGTTATTTCAAAAATAATAATTGATCTTTGTTATAAATGCTGACTTATTTTCTCGTTTTTTTTAGGTTTTGCCTTGTGACTTTTCACTTATAATTTATCACTTTTTACTTATGACTTTTATCTTTTGACTTTTGACTTATAACTTTTGCTATTTTCTGCTACTTTTTAGTAGTAAACATTAGTTTTACTTGATTTTAGATTAATGAAAATAAGCATATTTGTGATACAATCACCAAACGCAAGGGGGCACATCAGCCGAGAGTGGTGTTGAAATCATATAATGTTTACAAGTACATTTAGCCAGCAGCCTCATTTTTGCATTATAAAATCCTCATTTGTTGACAATTTATTATTGTGTTATTGTAACTTTGTTATAATCAAAATAAACTTTTAATTTACCACCGAAATAAACAGTATATAAATGTTACAGAGATTGTTTTAATCTATGTAGAGATAGTGTTCCATTTAAATTATAAGTAAGAGGTTGAAATGAGCAAAGTAGAAATAGAATAGCAATCACTACAGAAGTAAACTGTGTGGAACCAGCCAACTCCCTCAACAGACTACCAAAATATACCTCTACCGAGAGACCACACTACCAAACGTTTTTACCTCACGGTCTAGACCGTGACAGGTTGGCAGAGCTATCAATACTGTTTTGGAATAAATACGTTTAAACAGATAACAACAAACATTGTTTATTCTTCAAACGTGCTTTATTTTGTTTAACAAAATTGCTGTCTTATAAGAAAACAATTGTATTAGATATGCAAAAACAAACTGCATTTGAGCTTCATTATATTTAATTTAAAACAGAGATAAGAAATACAGAGGTAAGCATTTTGTTTCTAAAATAGCACATATGCCTTACTTAAAACACTAAGGAACAGCAAAAAATAAACACTGCCATCAACAAAAACTTCAAGTATTTACATCACAGAAGACATATATACATGCAATATTTCTACAAAACAACACATTGTTGATACGTTACTGATGAAAAACTAAGAAATCATGAGTGTTCTAACGAAGATTTTGAAAAGATAAGATAAATTAGGTAAACTAGCAACGCTAGAGTGTCTGTATTATTATTATTGAAGTCATGATTTTTAAAATCATTTTCAGAGCGTTATTTCTTCATTTCTAAATGTTCAAAAGAGAGAAAAAGAAAAAACAAACATAGTCTCTAGCTAAAAATTTCCAAGTTATCTTTAAGAAAATGTATACATTGTATAATGTATATTTTAAATAACGTCCACAAGTTTTTTGGTTTTTTTCGAGAATGACCGACTTTATATGTAATGGAAATCTTATAGTCTTTTGTAATGAGCTTACCCCAACCCACAGCATGTCGAAAAAGGGAATGTGTAACTTAAGAGAACGATTAAATGTTATAATCAAATTTTCTTTAACAACACAATGCACTCCGTCTCGCCGAGACATATCTGCCAGTAAATTCAAGTTGATGCCTTCAACAGTTTTTGTTTAACAAAATCTAAGTTTAACAAAATCTAAGTATGAAAAAAAAAACCACACAACAAAGGGGAGTTCCTAAATATATGTTAGCTATGAAAGCAAGAAGTATGTTTCTTTCTGCCTCGCCAAGCTATATGAACATGCAAAGTTTGATTTCGAAGTTTTAAAATTAACAAAGGCCAAATACTGAAAATTATGAAAGCCAGAATTATGAATTCATGATTTTTTACACTTTTCTCTGTCTCACCATAACCTGTCTATCGATACAAGTTTTATACCATATTGGTGATATGGACAGGATAAGACGTTTCCAATAAAGCGTCCACAATAAGTAATGGGGTTAAAACTTGAAAATTATCGAGCGTCTGAAACAAGTGTGAAAAAGTAACACTCGTATTCCGAAAATGACTGAATAATTCCATAGACAATAACGAATAAAACCAAATCACCAGTGTTTGGACATTGTGCATTTGCTAAACTGTACTACTTTCCACTCGGAAGGAACGCTGTTTTGCAATGAAACCTCTTAGTCTTCTAAACTGGCTCCGAAAACTTGACAAATTGTATTGCTGATGCTCTTGCAACTGCTTTGTATAGATGAAACCATTCGACAGCACGTCCTTAATTCCTACAGGTAGCTTTACTAGAATTAAAATTAAAAACATTAAAAGTATGTTTTATCTCAATTGAAATGAAATACATATATATACAAAATGAAATACAAAAAATCCCTTAATACATAACTGTATACAAAAGTTTATATACAAATAACATGTACTTTGTACTTGGTAGGTGTCCTAAGTTATTGATACTGAACAAGTGTATAAAGTTTCAATATTATATCATAACTGGTTTATGGGACCATATTTCATAAACCTTCTGACAAAACATTTTAGCTTTAAAAATGGGCATAAGTATGTCAAATTGTGAGCCACTCATACGAAACTTGGTCATTGACCTTAGATGTTAACACTTAATATGTGTTTAAAGTTTCAAAGGAATCGTTAAAATAGTTTTTGAGAAACCATTTTTCATGAAAATTCTAAACCATAAATTCAAAGTCGAAAAAGAGGCATAATTTGATAACAATGAAATTCAGAGATTTCTAACTTAGAGCGTGTTCTAAACAAGTGTGTGAAGTTTCAAAGCTGTATGATTTATTGTTTTTGAAATACCATTTTTCATGAAACTTCTTAACTATAAATTTCTTTGTCAAAATAAGGCCTATAATTTGGTCTATATTCAATATAAGATGGACGAAGAATGAACTACGGGTGAAAACCGATTGAAACTGCAGCAAACAACAATGCGAGACTTATTTGGATTTAAAACTGGAACCCATATAAAAAATAAAGCGTTTGATTCATACGCTGTATGTCAATTTGAGATTATATATGCCTGTTCCGGAAATCAAAATAAAAAATGGATACCAATGCAATGCAATGCAATGCAAGCAAAGTATTTTCTTTTCCTAATCAATTAAAAAGGCTTATATAAGAATAACATTCTGTTCTTGCATATGAGCCCACATATTTTGTTTTTTAAATAAGTCTCCAGGAAACTTAGGTAAATGAACTTACCTCGTCTGAATCGTTGTCATATTCTGCCATATTTTCCTTGGAAATTATGAGGCAAGCACGTGGGACAATAACAAAATCCATAAGTCATAAATCAAAAGTCATAAATCAAAAGTCACAAATCAAAAGTCATAAGAAAATAGTAAAATAAATCTATAAGTCGAAACTCAAAAGTGACCCTCCAAGGCTTCCATAATAATCCCTTCACTTTCTTACATAAACTAAAAACCAAAAATTCACTGTTACTGAAGTGGAGATACTTTCACAAGGAATACAAACTAAACATAAGATTTATCATTTGAAAGATATTCCAATGAATATCATAGTGTATATAAAATTGCTTTTTGTTTTATTAATATTTTATTACTTGTAACTGAAATAATACAATGGGCATATTTTAATTAGTGGCAACGACAGCGCTTTTTTTAATAATTCATACCTGTGAAAAATGATCAATAGATTCCTTCAAAATATTCATCATGGACCTTTCCTCAGATTCCATTCCGAAAAAGCAATTTTGAACTGATTTCTGGGTATACTGTTTATACGCTGGAATAGAGCGCTTCCGACGGCACTACGGGTTTCGAACCAGAGACCGCGAAGAGAAGATTTGATATATGGATTTAACCGAAAGTCGCATGGAGAAAGATCAGGATTATAAGCGGGATGTAGCAAAAGGTCAATTCTCTGCTCCTCTAAATAAGCTTGAACCAAGACGGACCGGTGAGCAGGTGCATTATCATAGTGTTATTTGATCCTGCGCACCCCGGACCTTGGGTTCTTTGTAATATAGTGATTAACTGCAGCGATGAGAACATGGTCACGGGACACTACCCCTCTCAGGCACAGCGACACGGGCAACTAGTCTATCACTGTTAAAAAATAGAGCGTACAAAACTCTTTTTAACGCTCCTGCTACGTCGAGCAACAACTAGGTGATTACTGTTTTCGCCTACCCACATTTTGTTACTAAGTTAATTGTCGGGATTTAAAAAAAAATAAAGCCAGGTTTCTTCCCCTTGACAGTTTCTCTCAGGCGTCTAGGGTCTTGACCTTTAAACCTAGTCAATAAGGCCGAGACTTTTTCAACCCGCTCCCTTTTCTGGTCAGAAGTTAGCAAAATGCGAGATTCAACGGGCGCACGCTTTCCTTGACTAACTTTTCTTCCAAGATGGAAAACACATATGACGCACTGAGGCGTCACTTATATCCTCCAAGGTTTATCTTGTATCTTCATAAACAATGTCTTAGACAGTGCATATTTCTTTTTTTTAGAGGTAGCGGAAATTCGCCGCACAAGGCGGGGATCATCCTTTAAGTTAACATAAGTTCTAACTTCCTAAAACATTGACACCCACCTGTCAATTATACGATATGGAAGGGCATTTTCTCTATGTATATGTTAGTGTTCATCCGTGTTGTTCTAAAGAAATTAGAAACTTCGACGGGAGCGATAGCGACAGGAGAATGTTTCTAATTTCTGTAGAACAGCACGGATGAATACTAACATATTTAGTGTCAAGCTTTATTTGGCCTCATTATCATTCACTTAATTACGTCACTATGTGGTTTTATGAAGTACTATGAAAAATAGAAGTCGACTATGGACAGAATTCGAAATAGTATCGACTTTTGTACTTCTATGAAAATTAACGCACAGAATTTTTAAGAAATACAGCGTTTTCATTGGATGACAAATAAAGTTGGACACTAAAAACTAATCAAGATCCGTTTTTATTTCTAACGCGCATTTACCCAATACCCTACGAATTTTGCAATAAGCTCTTTGATCCTCTCTCATATCATAATGCAACTCAGCCATGTTTACAAACCAGTATACAAAATCACATGTATTCCCTTAACCACTACATCCGACAGGAAGAAACAAAACAACTAACTTCATTGTATTTTTTGGTCTCGCAGTGGGACTGACTGGCTGAACCTAAAAGAACGGGCTGCAATGTAAAGGTTCGTACATTCATAAACCAAGATATTTTGAAACTCTGAGTCTCTCATCAACTGAACTTTTTACATAACCATCTTTTGCGGTTTCACTATGCCATCTCCCATGGCGCTTAAATAACCTATCAGGTATGCCATTATTAGCAGCAGCAGTAGCTCCTCCTGCCCTTAGAGAATGGCTACAAAACTTATTTACATCATCAACTAACTTTTTAAACGTCTGTACAAACAAATCTCGGAAATTACTATAAGATAAAGGCTTATCTTGATTCCTTAGCACATGGCCATCTTTAGTAGCAGTAAGACGCCCAAACAGAAAACATTCTGAATCAGGACGGATACCCGTCCAACAAATATATTTTTCTAAATTAGCAACCGGACACAAACACGTGCCGATTCGGGCTATTAATACCCATACTCCTTCACGATACTTATCGGTTTTACTTGATTCAATAAAAATACTTAAGTATGAATCATAAAAACAAATATCACTTCTCTTTAACTTCAACACTTCAGCGGATCTCAAAAAACCAGCAAATGCAATTAAACATATACATATAAATCTTTGATTCATAATGTTTTTCTCAGCGTACATATGACTGAACATTTTATGCAACAATTCTACTGCCATAGGTTCCTTCTTATGTATAGGCTTAGCAAGTTTACGTTTTCCACCTTCTACGACATTTTTCACTAATCTAGAGTCTGTTGGTGAAGGAAATTCAAACAAATCATGATACCACTTAATGCTATATACAGCATTTAAAATTGGACTTATAGTATTTGCAGTTTGTATTAATGACACTATATATAACGCTACATGAAATGCCTTGGCGGGCAAGGCCTCCCCGCTATTAAGCCCATTGGAAATTACCCATTTACGCCAACGGTTAAATCCTCTCTTGTAACTAAGATATGTACTATCCGCTTTAGATTGTTTTAACAGCTCGGGCAACGAGGACACCTTCTCCACCAAGACATCCGGCAAGCCATCAACTTCACATGCATATCTCTGAAAAAATAAATGTACACACAAAACCATAATAAGTACGATTGTTCAAAGTTTAACCACTCAAGGGACACAGCCTTACCGTGACACATTTAGTCTGCCTTATTAAAGCATATAAGTAAAGCGAACATTCTAAACTTTAAGTCCTCTATACCAAATAAGCCTGATTCGTTTTTACAAGGCTGGTAGAAATTTTTACCCGAAGGTAAAATAAGATAATCTATTACAAATGATTGAAAAAGTCCATTTTTGGAACATATCAATGGCCAAAAACTAGCGGATTTCCATTCAGGTACAATCAAAACACCTCGTGCACGGCATGCTTGCATTTTACACAAAACACGTGGTATCAAAATAATTGGTGGTACAAATAAACCAAATACATTTCCCCAGTTATATGTAAAGGCATCAACACCTGAGGTACCTTCACACAAAAATCTTGAGTAAAAACAATCAAGTTTTGCATTGTGTTTAGAAGCAAAAAAGTCAATTTCTAAATTACCCCACCTGCATTGAATTAAATCTAAAATGTGTAAAGATATGCCCCAATCATCTCTTTCTATAACTTTAGAAAAATAATCAGCTATATCATTCTTTTCTCGGGGTAACCATTCAATTTCTAACTGAATACAGTTTTCCATACAAAATTTAAATATCTTAAAAGATAAATCTTGTAACTCAGGTTTCATCGAGCCTTTTGAAACTATACTACATACACCTGTATTGTCACTAAACCATTTGACTCGTTGATAACGAAGTATTTTTACTAAAGCTAACAACACTTTATAAACAGCGCACAATTCTCTCCATGTAGAAGACTTAAACATTTCTGAAGGAGACCATATATCATGCACTATACTAGAACAAGTCTCGACCTCATAACCTGCACACCCAGTGCCACTCGCGTCACTATAAACTATACGCGAACAATATTGTTTGATTGTGAGAGCTGTTTAATATTTAAATGCTGTAAATTGTTTTTCCAAAACAACAATTGAGTGATACTATCTGTTGACAATTCAATATAAGAATTCCAGGTGTTTGCTTTAAGAATATCTAAACTTAGCCACCTCGTCATAATTTGAGAAACAGAGCCAAGCACCACACTCATAGAAATAATCTGGCCAACAAAACTGGCGACTTTTCTAACAGGTAAGCGTTTCTCGCTTAATAAAAGATTTACACATTTTAACGCTTTATCAACTCGACATGCAGGTATATGAATAGTAAAGTTATGCGAGTTCAAAATGGCACCTAACCATTGCAGTTCCTGTACTGGTTCCCAGCAAGATTTATCGACTTTAGGCACTAAACCGGATGAAATTAAATCTGACTTTATTTCTTGCGACAAAGTATTCGCATTTATTAAAGTATCGCCCACCCCAAAACCATCGTCAAGGAACATGATAACTTTCTTTCCTTCACCCCGCCATTTTGCTATAAGCGGACGCATTAACTTGGTGTATATATAACACGCTGATGATAAACCGAAGGGAAGCACCAGAAATTTGTAATAAATTAATTTGCCATTCAAATCGGTCCAACAAAATCCCAAAAAGTCTGTATGAGGTAAGAATATATCTACAAAATGATAGGCCGAATGTATATCGAATTTTATCATGTAGCAACCTTTTTGAATATACATTAATGCCAAACGTAAATCCTCATATTTAACCGATTGTTTCCAAACATGCAAATTAGCGGCACGTAAATCTAATATAAGTATCTTTTTACCATTATTCTGTATCGATACACTAAGAGGATTAACTACCGTCGGTGCACATTTACATTTCATAATAAGTCCTCTATCTAATAAATTGTTAATAGCCTCAGATACAAAAACACTTTCATTTATTGCAGATCTGTTATTACGAGCAAACCTTTCCGACGGCAAAGAAAAGAAAGGAATTTTATATCCATTCTTGATTGTATCTAAAATGAACGGATTCGCACCAATATCGCACCAAAATTTAATAATTATGAGACTTTAATCTATTTCTTACAATAATATCCTTTTGGCCTTGTTCATATTCAAAAAAGTTTTCTGTGAATCTACTGTGATCAATCTCAAAATTATAATAAGAACTATACTCATCTTTGAAATCTACATCTTTAAATTTCATTTTCTTTATGGACCAGTTCATTTCTTTGCGGGGATGTCAGGTTGTTGAGCATATCTGGTGTAGGGGCAATTACGTCTGAAATGCGTCGACTCTCCACAGGCGAAACAGGGGCCAAGGGCCCCACCTCGAAATGACGAGTTGAACGATGAGTGACGAAAAGGGGTTTGCCATTGTTGTTGTTGCTGCTGCTGTTGTTGCTGCCCGGGAAAGGAAAACATATTCCCCAAAGAGGAACGCTGACTATCGGACGTCGCAGTAGCAGACGGTCTAAAGCGCTTTTTAGTCTTTTGCATCGACTTCTTCCTTTTCATAGCACGTGACTATGCACGACTGATTCGAGATTCGTCCTCTGAATCACTTGCTAGAGGGTTACTTTCATACATCCGAACGGTGTCCCAACCACCCTCACTTGAATCGGCGATACGAATGTGCTTGTTTCTCTTTTTTAGAGACTCGGAACATTCATTGACTAGTTCTCGAGCATAGTCCTGCTTGCCGTTCTCTAGCGCCCAAATAACTTGTGAAAGGTTCTCAAACAATTCAGTGTTGAACTGATGCTGAATTTTGTTTCCTTCAAATCGCCATTTAAAGTCCTGTTCACATTTAAACATTTTAACTTCTGACTTCAAAGACAAAGAATTACCTCTAACTTCATCCTTTAAAGAGTTTATTTCATGTCTTTGTTCACGTACCTCGGAAAGTAATTCTTTTATGCTGCTAGATAAGTCCGTATTTTGCTCTGAAGTGAAACTTTCAGACAACGTGGTCATGATGAGCAAATGTACATGTACGTGTAGTAAATTAAACGCATGTATCGAACAGTCAATCCCAAAGCTGAATGACTTACACACTGAAAAATACGCACGTGCAAAACGTGCGCAAAACGACACCTATCGGAACTACGTTATCAAGGGAAATCAATTTTCGACTAATTCGCTTTGCTTAAACGTCGAAAATTACATTTTAAATGACCTGCTAAATGTTTTATTACACGTGCAAATCGTGCAAAATAGACTGTCGGTTAGAAAATTCAATCATCTTTCCAACGGTATGTTAAACATGTACTTTCACGAGCAAATCATATTTAAATTGAGTTGTTGCCACTTATTAAAATATGCCCTTCGTACATGTATTCATATTTGTATACTGAATATTTTTTCTTGACACATCGTAAATGTAAGTTATTAATATATTTTTAAGTGTATATTTGTAAAAATTGTTCAATATACCATGCTATTTTTATAATTCAACTTGTTTGTTTATGATTTACATTTGAGTAGAGTCTAAACGTATGTCGTTTTTTCTTATGACTGGTTAATGGAAACTTCCCTGTAAGTGCTTGAGCATTTCTTTCATTGATTTCTTTTGGGAAATTGCAGAATTATTTTGGATTTATTTTTCTTTTTGATTTTGGAAACATATTTATGAGGAATTTATTTATCTATTGTTTATTTTACTGAAAGATATTGTACATTTGTGATGAAATATAACAAGTTGACACCAGGATCAAACAGATATTTATTTTATTCATGGCTCAATAATATTTCAACTTTTCAGGTACTGTGAATATTTTGTAATTTTGTTTATTTGGAATGTGTTTTGTGTTACTGCTTTCAACCTCTAACAAGGTGGATGATACTTGGTATGCGGGAGATCGTGGACAGTACACGTTAACTGTCTTTCCGCCTGCCTCTCATTTTTAATGTTCCAAGAAATGTTGATTCTGCGTATAACACAAAAAGTACAAAAAACTAGACTTGTCTAAAGAGAGCTGTTGTTTTCTTCTCTGAACCCTTATTTCTATTATTGTGTGCCGACCATATAATTACAGGTAAATTTGGTGTTATAAAGCATTATAAACATGAATTACTATGAATTATGTATGTATTTCACGTGGAATTTCCTATAGCACAAGAAATGAGAAACTTACTGCGAGAGCTGCTGTTTTTTCTGAAACCTTATTTCTATTATTGCGTGCCAGGTTTCTCTTCGAACGCCGTATCATCCCGAGTGAGAACCCACATATATCCGTGACATGTTGATAGTAGACTATATGGAGATTATGCATGTTAACTATTTCTTTTTCTACGGAGAAAAAAAATGAAGTTGATATGATTACGGAAATGATAAATACCTTGAAATTAGATGCGTAACTGAGATCATATGATTACCAACAAATCTGAATTTTGTTCCCTCTAAGTAAAAATATGTATATTCCTTTATATTGGTCAAGCGTGATTTCTTCCCAGTTATATGTTCACTATAAAAAATCTGAGACATTTTTTTCAATGTCAATTTCCAATGAATAGTAGAAATAATACTGGCAAGTATCCCTAGAAAATTATACATTTACTTTTGAATAGTTTAAGATTTTTCTGTAGTACAAAGAATAACATTACCGATAGGAAATTAAAACTCAATTAAAAATGCAAGTTTAAATAAAAAAATACGACACCTGGAATGGTATCGGCCCTTTCTCGGCGGTCAGGCAGCATATAAAAGTCTTCGTTGAATTGAGTACGAAGCAATGCGTGAAAATTTTCTTACTCAAGGATAGCAATTTCTCAATACCTATTGAGATGGTAGTTATGGAAATAGATTTTGTTAAATTATAGAATTTTCCATTGTTCTCACTTTTTAGTTATTAATCATTTGACATAGTAAACACAAGGAAGTCCACTTTTAGACCTTCGTGGCATGGATTAATAAAATCTTCCACAAACACATCTCTAGTAGCTCTCCATATACAATACATTATAATGTTATTATTTCGGGACCATACGCCGCTTTTCATTGAATGGCACTAACGTGTCACATTGAAGATGCCATAAAACTCATCATATGAACACATCTGCTCAATCTTTTATCATTTTATGTTAATTTCTGTTTAAGTCGGTGCTAGAGGGAGGCGACGATATTTTGCTCTTGTCACCACCGTCTGTGAACAGGCTCAATTTAACCAGCCGGCAGTGTTTTCATTGTTTTTCGTTTTGTGCATTCTTTAGGGACTTTTCTAAGAATAGTTGTCAACATAGAAATTTACACGCACCAGTGTATTTTGGCGCACATTTATTGAATATTGACATCGTATTAGCTTCTTATTAAGCATTATTAGACTTGTGTTGCATGTTACTTTAAACGTATAATTGCTAGGGCCATGAAACTTTCAAAGAATTGTTGGTTGTAAGCATTTAAATTTATCTCTCACATCACGTGTTTAAACGCAAACTTATTGAAATTATTGAGTTCTGGTCCCATATAGGCACTTTATATAACCTGCAAAATTTAAAATGCCAATGTATTTTGATATCAGTTGATCTAGATTTTGACCCAGTGAGCAGCTACTTTTTTTATTAAGAGCTAAACATGTGGAATCTGGACTATGTGCATGGTTCCATTTCCAGAATTGATCTTTGATATAACTTTACCTAAATTTTAACCAGGTTACCTTCTTATTGTTTTCAAAACTATCTTTGAAATTTTGACCATTTAAACAATATGACATGCCATTGAATTTTAATAACTGTTGACCTAGCATATACTTTTTGTATTGAAAGCTGCTGTGAACTAACACAACAATTACATACGTTGATTTGAACTTTAATGTCCGTTGACCTTTATACTAATCTGTGTTTTATTCAAAGTAATCAATATTATATGTAAGGTTAGGTCCTTCACAGTAAGGTAAGTTATATATGGCCGTCAAAGTCCTCTCCTTTGCTTAAACCTCAAATAACTTGGCACTGACAAAAGTGGTTTGTTACATGTGCATTAACATCCAATGAATACTTAAGTATTCGCATATCATGTCAATTTTTACCTCACTGAGATGCATGAAATTACAAATATCAAAATCTGAAGCAGTTTTGCTTGTTTTACATTGCGTATAATAAGCAAAGATGTTGTCATTATATAATAGTGTTTCACTTGTAAACATGTACAAAAAGTACACTGTTCACTAAGAGGTCATTATTTAGAGTCTGCAAGTTAACTAACCAGAGCTGTAACTATTTCATGAATTTACTATTCAAAAACAGGTGAAACACTACGATACTGGTTTGGATTTAGCTATAAATTTCAATATATACATCTTCTACTGCAGATTAAGTCTTTTTGCTACTACATTTTCATCTTTTGAATATAAAATATATATCTGTCTCTATTCTCACCTGCGCAAGACTATACATATTTCAAACATGCTTTATCTTTTGTGTTCATTTAATTGATTTGTCTTGTCGGTAACATAAGAAAGACTTCTCGCTGGGAATCAATAAAATTGTCTAGCATTTTATTATAATGACTACATGAAGTGTACAGTTTAGTAAATCAATTAGTATTTAAATATTATTTAAATCAAAATAAACCACTTCAAGTCGTGGTTTTGGTCGAAATAATAATATCAGTCTATCTCAATTAAGAAATTATGGTAAAAGTATAATGGTATAGAGAGCAGGGCATAGCTTAAATATTAAAGAAAAGTACACAAATGTATCATATACACACTGTATATACGGAAATGTTTACAAATGTAGCACTATCAGCCGAAATCATACACATGTAATGCAAACTTGTTATTGCAAATGTAAATCTTTCAAGGAATTTAAACAGTTCTGTCATAAGTGATAATCACAGAATCAAACAACACCGCTTTTCCGCCTGATATCTATGACGTAGCTCCCGTTTGCAGCATTGTATGATCTTATAGCATGCAACAGTGCGTTTGACAGCTCACTTAACTGCTCGGGTACATTGCCTTTTGACTTTCCAAAAAATGTAATTTTGGAGTATTCAGCATCTGTCAGTGAAAACAGCGAAGGATAGAATCTTAGAAAATTGATCATTCCATGAACGTCTTCTTGCATAAACCGCCAGTACAACGATGTGATTACGTCACCCCAATTTCCTTGCACTATGTCGAGATAGAAAATTGAGAGCAGTGCTTCTCTTTCCATGCTTGATAGCATATTAGTTGTTGTATTCGTATCATATTTTTCCTCAATGCGCTCTAAGACGGCTTTTATCAGATTTTTTAGAATTTCAGCGGCTTGATCTCTGACACGAGAATCTGGTAATGTCATATAGTATTTAAGATAATCAAGAAGATTGGTGCGGCCCTCCAAACTTTCAACATCTGATCTCATCTTGATTTCTAATCCATTCATATGTGATAGGATTTGTTCGCATTTCAATTTACATAATCGATCAGATACTTGCGCTGCATCTTCATAAGAGGCAATTGAGATAGCATTCTCTTCGTCTATGTCGAGAATGTTTAACAGGGTCGCTCTGTCATCATATTTCGCGTCGATCTCAAATAAGATATCACGAACCGTTTTAGCTACTCGCTTTCCTTGTTTTTCTTTCACGACGCTGTCTATTTCCATTTGTAACCATTCGTCAACACGGTGTTCAAACCTTTCACGGAGCCCATTATCATCTATATATCTGGAAAAAATGTTATATGTAAATTAAATACATGCACATGCAATATACAGGTGTG
The DNA here is from genome assembly GCF_026571515.1 of Ruditapes philippinarum. Classification (NCBI taxonomy): domain Eukaryota; kingdom Metazoa; phylum Mollusca; class Bivalvia; order Venerida; family Veneridae; genus Ruditapes; species Ruditapes philippinarum. Next base: position 29,419 of record NW_026856025.1, read on the forward strand.
CCCTACCTGTTATTAATTAATTTCTCCTTTTTAGCATTACTCATTCAAAATTATTAATACACTCTTAAATCAGACCTACATATATTATATATCTCATATACATGTATGTATACCTTAAACATATATACATGTACAACTTCTGCACATACTCTTATTGATACAATACATACTCTGATTGATACCTGTATTCCTACAACACATACTGCTATTGATACCTGTATTCCTACAACACATACTCTGATTAATATCTGTATGTCTTAATCACATACTCTGACTGATACCTGTATTCCTACAACACATACTCTGATTAATATCTGTATGTCTTAATCACATACTCTGACTGATACCTGTATTCCTACAACACATACTCTGACTGATACCTGTATTCCTACAACACATACTCTGATTGATATCTGTAAAATTACAACACAAACTCCTATTGCTACCTGTATTCCTACAACACATACTCTGATTGATATCTGTATAATTACAACACATACTCTGACTGATATCTGTATTCTTACAACACATACTCTGATTGATATCTGTATTCCTACAACACATACGCTGACTGACATCTGTATTCCTACAACATATACTCTGATTGATATCTGTATTCCTACAACACATACCCTGACTGATATCTGTATTCCTTCAACACATACTCTGATTGATATCTGTATGATTACAACACATACTCTGACTGATATCTGTATTCCTACAACACATACTCTGATTGATATCTGTATAATTACAACACATACTCTGATTGATACCTGTATTCCTACAACACATACTGCTATTGATACCTGTATTCCTACAACACATACTCTGATTGATATCTGTATGTCTTAATCACATACTCTGACTGATACCTGTATTCCTACAACACATACTCTGATTGATATCTGTAAAATTACAACACAAACTCCTATTGCTACCTGTATTCCTACAACACATACTCTGATTGATATCTGTATAATTACAACACATACTCTGACTGATATCTGTATTCTTACAACACATACGCTGACTGACATCTGTATTCCTACAACATATACTCTGATTGATATCTGTATTCCTACAACACATACCCTGACTGATATCTGTATTCCTTCAACACATACTCTGATTGATATCTGTATGATTACAACACATACTCTGACTGATATCTGTATTCCTACAACACATACTCTGATTGATATCTGTATAATTACAACACATACTCTGATTGATACCTGTATTCCTACAACACATACTCTGACTGATATATGTATAATATAACACATACTCTGACTGATACTTGTTTAATATTACACAGACTCTGATTGATATCTGTATAATATAACCATACTCTGACTGATATCTGTATAATATAACACAGACTCTGATTGATACCTGTATAATTTAACACATTCTCTGACTGATATCTGTATTCCTACAACACATACTCTGACTGATATCTGTATAATATAACACAGACTCTGATTGATGTCTGTATAATTTAACACATACTCTGACTGATATCTGTATTCCTACAACACATACTCTGATTGATATCTGTATTCCTACAACACATACTCTGATTGATATCTGTATTCCTACAACACATACTCTGATTGATATCTGTATTCCTACAACACATACTCTGATTGATACCTGTATACTATAACACATACTCTGATTGATATATGTATAATATAACACATACTCTGATTGATACCTGTATTCCTACAACACATACTCTGATTGATATCTGTATAATATAACACATACTCTGACTGAGATATGTATAATAACAACACATACTCTGACTGATATCTGTATTCCTACAACACATATTCTGATTGATACCTGTATTCCTACAACACATACTCTGACTTATATCTGTATAATATAACACATACTCTGACTGATAGCTGTATAATATAACACAGACTCTGATTGATATCTGTATAATATAACCATACTCTGACTGATATCTGTATTCCTACAACACATACTCTGATTGATATCTTTATTCCTACAACACATACTCTGATTGATATCTGTATTCCTATAACACATACCCTGATTGATATCTGTATTCCTACAACACATACTCTGATTGATACCTGTATTCCTACAACACATACTCTGATTGATACCTGTATTCCTACAACATATACTCTGATTGATATCTGTATTCCTACAACACATGCTCTGATTGATACCTGTATAATATTACACATACTCTGACTGATACCTGTATAATATTACACATACTCTGACTGATATCTGTAAAATATAACACATAGTCTGACTGATAACTGTATAATATAACACATAGTCTGACTGATATCTGTATAATATAACACATACTCTATCTGATATCTGTAAAATATAACACATACTCTGACTGATATCTGTATAATATAACACATAGTCTGACTGATATCTGTATAATATAACACATAGTCTGACTGATATCTGTATAATATAACACATACTCTGACTGATATCTGTAAAATATAACAGATAGTCTGACTGATATCTGTATAATATAACACATAGTCTGACTGATATCTGTATAATATAACACATAGTTTGACTGATATCTGTATAATATAACACATACTCTGACTGATATCTGTAAAATATAACACATAGTCTGACTGATATCTGTATAATATAACACATAGTCTGACTGATATCTGTATACTATAACACATACTCGGAGTGATATCTGTATAATATAACACATACTCTGGCTGATATCTGTATAATAAAACACATACTCTGGCTGATATCTGTATAATAAAACACATACTCTGACTGATATCTGTATGATTACAACACATATTCTTATAATGTATACCTACTAAACACACCTTGTTTAATTCTGTATACCTTCTACACATACACTTGTATACATACAACAAATTGCCTGCTTGAATGCCTCAATAATTTGTATATATGAATAGCATGCACTATATACACGCGTAGGCGTAGCAATATACTCCAAAATGCAAATTTGTTTTAAGAAAATAAAATTCAAAGTAATCAAAAATAATTTTTTACCAATTTTTAACATTTGTCTGCAACATGTTTATTTCAATTATCAATATAAAGATCTATATTTATACATGCTCTTGTCCAATGAATACTTAGTGACAATTATATATGCTTCAGCTTTCCGCTGTGTAGTACAGACCCCAGACATGTCATCAGTCATGCCCTTAAAAACTCATTTTGAAGTATTTACCTTCGGAGTATATATACTGACTGAAAGCAACAATAATGTTTTAATGTTTGTTATTCGTTGGTTTTTAAATTATTTAAATTAAAATAAATCATATAAATAAAATTATACTAGAAATTCAAAAGCACAAAATATAAGCTTAAAAAAATCAAAATGCTATGCTTAAAAATTGTTCTTTTTTATTCCCTCCTTTCATTATTTGAACAAAACTGATAATTCTACTTTTACAAAGTGATGATACATGCTAAATATCTATGCTTGTATGTTGTAGGTTGGAGGAAAATACTTTTTAAACATTAATCTGTATACATGTCAACTGTGCGAAACCTAACCATCCCCCACTAACCCACTGGGCACAGCCATTTTTTAATATCATTGAAATAATTTTTGAAACAATTGCAGGGTTCTTCTATGCAATGATTCATGCCAAATAACTATGATCTCGGATTTGTAACTTTACATAAAAATACATTCATGAAAATAAGTTTTTCTGTCTATGTGACCCTTATTAACCCCTTGAGCATGATTTATATAAATTTTGTAGATGTCAACAAGGCATGCTTTATTCAAAATATCTAAGCTTTATCATAAATATTATACTTTTGGGCATATGAAAATGTTTTATCACCTCCCTTGAGCTTTATCATAAATATTATACTTTTGGGCATATTAAAATGTTTTATCACCTCCCTTGAGCTTTATCATAAATATTATACTTTTGGGCATATGAAAATGTTTTATCACCTCCCTTGAGCTTTATCATAAATATTATACTTTTTGGGCATATGAAAATGTGTTATTACCTCCCTTGATTTAAAGCTTTTAAAATTCAGCAATTCAAAAATTGGTATTTCTTCCTTTGAACATATATTTTGTGTTAATGTAGAATATAAATTAACAACTGCTAGAATGGTACTTCAGACATCATTCATGACCAATGTTTTGATAAATTGCCTTAAAAATTGAAATTATATATGCATCATTTACAACTATTGTTATTTAGTAAATTTATATATCTTAAGTTACATCAGTTTCAGTTAATAAGATTGTCTTATTTCAAAATAATTAAATCATATAAACCTATAATCCCCTCAATTATTATAATCTAAACAGAATTTTTTTTATAAAATATAAAGTTTGATAACAATAAATATTTCTGCCAACTAGATTTAATTTCCTATAATCTGTTTAAAAGGAACAGAGAGGACACAAATTTTTTATATAGATGTAAATGACTTAGTGTGACCTTGACCTTTACCTGAGGCAGATTGTCTTATTATGGTTAACATTTCTGCAAAGTAGTTTGAATTTCCTTCCACCGGTTCAAAAGATGCAGACCGGACACGAAAACTCCTAAATCAATTAATCCACGGGGCAGGGCAAATTTTGATCTTAGGAAGTACGAACTTGTGTTCTGCACACCGTCTCAATATAAGTAATATTTCTACTAAAAAGTTTTAATTCTGCCGTTTCAAAAGATACAGAGCGAACTCAAAATTTTGATATTTATACAAAATGATTTAGTGTGCCCTTGACCTTAACCTGTGAAAGGTCAAACCTGCGCTCTGCACATTGTCTTATTATAGTTAATATTTCTGCCAAATAGTTTCAATGTCCTTCCACAGGTTTAAAATATACAGACCGGAAACAACATGCTAACAGACGGACATAAAAATATACGCCGAATTTTTTTCAGGCGTATAAAAATACATACATTTATTGATGTATATGCCCACAAACTAAATATTCTAACTGACATCTGTAAACATAAACTACATTCTTAAAGATCTGTTAGATAAACTAAATATTCTAAATGACATCTGTAAACGTTAACTACATACTCTAATATCTGTATACATACCCTAAATATTATAACTGACATCTGTAAACTACATACTATGACTAACATTTGTTACATAAACTAAATATTCTAACTGACATATGTAAACATAAACTACATACTTTAATATATGTATACATAAACTAGATATTCTAACTGACATATGTAAACGTAAACTACATACTCTGCCTAATATTTGTTACATAAACTAAATATTCTTACTGACATATGTAAACGTAAACTACATACTCTGCCTAATATCTGTATACATAAACCAGATATTCTAACTGACATATGTAAACGTAAACTACATACTCTGCCTAATATTTGTTACATAAACTAAGTATTCTAACTGACATATGTAAACATAAACTACATACTTTAATATCTGTATACATAAACTAGATATTCTAACTGACATATGTAAACGTAAACTACATACTCTGCCTAATATTTGTTACATAAACTAAATATTCTTACTGACATATGTAAACGTAAACTACATACTCTGCCTAATATCTGTATACATAAACTAGATATTCTAACTGACATATGTAAACGTAAACTACATACTCTGACTAATATTTGTTACATAAACTAAATTAAATTTTCTAAATCCAAATCGCGACGTTCCAGCTTTACTGGTGGAGGAAGACCTCAGGTGCCCTTCCGTGCATTATTTCAGGCACGAACGGGCACCTGAGTAGAACCACCGACGTTCCGTAAGCTAGCTGGATAGCTTCTTCACATGAATGAATCCAAAGTCCCTGTCGAGATTCGAACCCACAGCGGTGAGGGGCAAGTGGTTTGAAGTCAACGGCCTTAACCACTCGGCCACGGACGCCCATTTATTATCTGTGTACATAAACTAAATATTCTAACTGACATATGTAAACGTAAACTACATACTCTGACTAATATTTTTTACATAAAATAAATATTCTAACTGACTTCTGTATACATAAACTGCATACTGTGACTTACATAATTTGATTGATATCTATATGTCACACCCTGAATGATGTATATGTACATAACTTTCACACCCTGCATGATGACTTATACATAAACTTCATACCCTGCTTGATGACTTAAATACAAACTTCAATCCCTGATTGATGACCTTTAAATAAACTTCACACCCTGCTTGATGACTTACACACAAACTTCACACCCCGCTTGATAACTTACATAAACACTTCATACCCTGCTTGATGACTTATACATAAACTTCACACCCTGCTTGATGACTTACACATTAATTTCACACCCTGCTTGATGACTTATACATAAACTTCACACCCTGCTTGATGACTTGCACACAAACTTCATACCCTGCTTGATGACTTATACATAAACTTCACACCCTGCTTATACATATACTTCATACCCTGCCTTATAACTTATAAATATACTACATACCCTTTTTATAACTTATAAATAAACTATATACCCTGCTTGATGACTTGCACACAAACTTCACACCCTGCTTGATGACTTATACATAAACTTCATACCCTGCTTGATGACTTACACATACACTTCACACCCTGCTTGATGACTTGCACACAAACTTCACACCCTGCTTGATGACTTACACATTAACTTCACACCCTGCTTGATGACTTATACATAAACTTCACACCCTGCTTGATGACTTGCACACAAACTTCATACCCTGCTTGATGACTTATACATAAACTTCATACCCTGCTTGATGACTTATACATAAACTTCACACCCTGCTTATACATATAATTCATACCCTGCCTTATAACTTATAAATATACTTCATACCCTGCTTTATAACTTATAAATATACTACATACCCTTTTTATAACTTATAAATAAACTATATACCCTGCTTGATGACTTGCAGACAAACTTCACACCCTGCTTGATGACTTATACATAAACTTCACACCCTGCTTGATGACTTATACATAAACTTCACACCCTGCTTGACGACTTATACATAAACTTCACACCCTGCTTGATGACTTATACATAAATTTCACACCCTGCTTGATGATTTACACACAAACTTCCCACCCTGCTTGATGACTCATTCATAAACTTCACACCCTGCTTGATGACTTACACACAAACTTCACACCCTGCTTGATAACTTACACACACACGCTTCATACCCTGCTTGATGACATACACATAAACGCCATACCCTGCTTTAATACTTATAAATAAACTTTTTATTTAATTTGTAATTTTATTAACCCCGTCATAGGCACAAAGGGGTCGGGGAGCATCCCCAGTGTACCTTACAAATACAGTATTAGTATATATGGTATGCAAAGATATAAGTTGTATTAGTTTACAACATTTGTGTAGAGCAATATATTAATAGTTCATGAACACTAAAAAAATCGTACAGATCATTATTATTTTTAATACTACAAAGTTTCAAGCCTTTAAAAAGAATGGAAATTTTAATATGTATCTGTATATTCAAAGAATTATTAATTATATAAATAGCTTGAGTTCAGAGAGAATCTTGTAATTTGCAATTATAAAAATGAGTAAAAGGCTCCTATAAAAATAATGAGATCGAAAAACTTGCTTTTAATAGTTCCTTAGTTGTAAAAGCAATTTTACAATGTTACCTCACTTGTGGATATTTATCAAAAATCTGATTTAATTTCTTAATTACTGTTTTGATATTTGGAGGAATGTAGCATTCATTGTAAGAATTTTACCTATATAAGTTTCTTATCTGACCTTTAAACTCCCAATTACTATTTACAAAATAATGAGAAGAAGTTTTCTAACAGCTAGTTATTGCCCACTTAATAGATAAAAAAGAATTCTCTTTCCATTATATACAATCTCATAAACATGAACATATTTATCCCAATTTGTACAAAAAAGCATTCAATTTTACTTCATCCAATTTTAAGTATATGTACATACTCTACTCCATGTCTTATCTGTTAATAAAGTTTAAAATTGGCATAATCAGGAACCAAAATTTGTGAACATGTGAAATTTCAAGGAATAAAAAAGGAAATAACAGAATACTACTACACATTGTTTTCATTCCAGTTTGAGTTATGCGAAACCATATATCAAATTATATACTATTGGTTGATGAAATTTTGAGGGGTATAAAAAAACGGAAGAAAAAAAACAAGAACAAATAAAAAAGACATAAAAAAGGGTTTGGTGCTAACTATGCGTGTTTAACCTGAGTAACTTAAGACTTGATTTAAAACTAAGAACACTTTTTTTTTGCTGGAATGGATGAGAAAGAGGCTGGTGGAAGTTTCCTTATAATATTATTTGGAAATGCGGATTTTGAAAGAAAATTATTAACTTAACTCAATAGATTAATATACTTATGCCATGATTTTCCAAACAAATCAAGTTTAAAAGATTGTTTCGAAATATATTTCTCAGTTTTATAACTGGCACATATTTGATTTCTGGAGTTGCTTATCTAGGCCTTGTTTGTTTTATGCTGATATAATATATATGAAATTTGGCATTTATAATTATTTGGTTTGTAACACTATCCAGACATATTTTACCAAATAAAATATCTGAAAGGCTCCAACTATTGAAATTAATATTACATTTGTCCTTTATATATAGCTGTAGCTGTATCCAAAACTGTTTTATAATATCTCAAAAAAAAGAAAAAATCAAACTTTCTTTTTTATTTGACAAAAAATAAAATATTTTATTTTAATATTTATTCTTAAGTAATTTTTATTTAATTCAAAATGAAACCAAATTTAAATTTTTATCTTTGTAAATTTTTTATTAAATTATATATTGGGTTTTCTGAAAAAATTAGGGTCAATTTTATTGATATTTTATTTATCCATTTTTGTAAAAAATTTTATTTTTCTATAATACATGCCCTTTTGATAAACCATCCTTTTTTTATTTTTGAAATTTTCAGTCGTTTGGGGATAAGTAAATTTATTTTTTTCTTTTTTAAGTATTGTACTTTAATTCAAAAAATTAATTTTTTGGTTTATGTATTAAATTTCTTCTATTAAAAATTGCACAAAATTCAAAATAAAAAATATTTCCCTCATTATTACAAATTTCCTAAAAAAGAATTCCCCAGCAACCTTAATTAGTGAATGCTTGGAATTTCCAAAATTAATATCGGGGTTATCCCGCAAATGAAAAGGAAAAATAATATTAAAAATGTTTTTTCTGTAAGTTTAAAGTAGGGGAAAAATAGCCTTTTTAAAACAATTTCCAAAAAGATTGATGTTTTAACTGCCCCAAATTTTCTTTTTTAAAAATTTATTCCATACCCCTTTTTCCCCTTAAAAAAAGGGCAATACTTTCTAAATTTTAAATAAATTTTTTTTAATTAAAGTCTCCCAAATTTAGGTGACCCTTTGGGTATTCATAAAACATCTAAGGGCAACATTTTAAAACTCCAAACTTTATTTTTTGCGTGATTTTTCCTCTTAATTTATCCATACCCTTATTCCGAGAATTTGAAGAAATTTTGTATTAAAATTTAAATTTTTTTAAAAAGGGGGATTAGGTAAAATCATAATTAAATATATGTTTGGGAGTGCCAAAAATACACAATTTTTTTAAAGGCAGTAATTCTTTTTGGGCCAATTTTGGGAAAATTTTTTTAATTTTTAAATTTTTGCTTTTATTTGGCTTAAAATTTTTGGAAAAATAAATACCCCAACAAAAATAAATTTTATTTTTCCAAACCCGATTTTTTGGGAATCCAGAAAAGTTTTATTTAGAAACCCCAAAACCAAACCAGTTTGTTTTTCTGTATTAAAAACAAGGCCCAATTTAGCAAAATTTTAAAAAATTTCATTGTTTTTTTTAAAGTTTTTTCTTGCCATCTGAAACAAGCTAGTATCATTGCATATTGGGGAAAATTTATACGCTCCATGAATTTTTATACCTTTTTTCATGATTTTTGATCAAAATTGAAAGAACTCAGCACATATAGAACAGGGGACGGGGACAGGGGATCCCCTTTACGACAGCCTCTCTGAAGGGAGAACCAGTCTGACATATGTCAATTTACTATAACACAAGACTCCACATTTGTATAGAACAGCTTAACCCATAATTGAAGGGCCAAAATTAAAACTTTAAACATAAAATCCCATGACACAGAATCGAAAGCAGCCGCAAAATCAATGAAAAGTAACAATCCTGAAATATTATTTTTCTCAGTCATACAGTATCCTAGTATTAGATGCCATTAGTCTACCGGGTATAAATCCTGTCTGGTCATCATTTATAATATATGTCAAATTATTCTTTATACGAAAGGCTATTAAAGCAGAAGCAATTTTATAAGCCATATTCAATAATGAAATTGGCCTCCAATTTTTTAAGTATAATTTGTCTTTATTGCCTTTTGGGATACAAGTTATAACCCCTTGTTTTTGTGTTACTGACAATTCTTCTGTATTATAAGCATAATTTATAGAATTAACAAGAAAAAAACCTATATCTTTCCAGAAAAATTTAAAGAATTCAACAGTAAATCCATCATTACCGGGACTGCATGGTATTATTAGACATTTTCTTTAATGAAGTTAACATCTCTTTATAAGTCAGATCTCCTTCTATAGACTGCTTAATATTTTCTTGTAATGTAGGAGTATTGATACCTTCAAAAATATTTTCAAGTGATACATCAATTGTTTCATTTCTTTTATAAAGGTTTTCATAATGTTGTTTTGTTTCAGTTAGAATATCCTTCTGTGTTTGCAATAAAAGACCATTTTTAGATGAAGTGAGTTCATTAATTTTGATATGTAATTCCGATTTTCTAAATTATAAAAATATTTTGAAGGTTTTTTACCTTTAATGATCAACTTTGCTTTTGATCTTAGAGACAGAAGTTTTTTTTTTCATCTAAAGTTTCATAGTTAATATTTTGTTTCTTTTCAATATTTTCTATTTCTTTTAGAAGTACATCCTCTTTATCAAGTTCCATTTTTTTTATGTGATGCATATCTTATGGTTATCCCCCCTAATATTAAGCATTAAAGTCTCAAAAAAGTTGGTTATTAATGCTGAATCTTAAATCTTCAATATCGACATCATTAATATTCTTATTATTCTCTAGAATATTTGTTGTGTATTGTATTTTTGTCTCTTTAATAACAATTTTTCACCTGTTCTATATATACTTCATTTTTCAGGAGTGAATTATTAAATTTCCAATATGATCTCCCCTTTTGAAATTTTCCAAATTGTAATGATATCAATATTAAAGAATGATCAGTACGGTAGCCAGGTAGAATCCTTGAATTGACTAAGTCAGTATATAAATAATCCGAAATTAAGAAAAAATCTAAACGCCCCTTTTTTATGGGATTTCGCCTATACATGTATATTCTTTTTTTTCAATATTTTCTCTCCAGCAGTCCATCAAATTAAAATCAGACATTAAGGTATGTACTTTGCATTTGGATTGTTTAAATGTAAATACTTGTAGCTATCAAATTCTTGATTAAGAACTAAATTAAAATCTCCAGCTAAAATAAAAAAAGTTATCAAACTTGGACATTTTATTCGAAACTGTATCAAAAAACTTAGGCTATCCCTGTTTGGACCATAAATATTCACATGAGTAATATTTTTCCCAGATATAGTGCAATTTAAAATGAGTAAGTTACTGTCTTTATCTTTTTCTATATCATTTATCTTACACTCAAAATTGTTATTGATATAAGTTGCAACTCCTCAGGACTGACTGTTAAAATTTGAAAAATATGTTTCATATCCCCAAATGGAACGTATATATTGCTCTTTATTTGTGAAATGTGTGTCCTGCAACATACAAATGGAGTATTTTTTACTTTTCAAAAAGTTAATTACATCTCTCCTTTTTGCCCTGTCACCAAGTCCATGTACATTCATGCTTGCAATGGAGACATTATTTGTCATAATTTAACTTGAAAGGTTTTACTATTACGTTAATAAAAAAAACATGGGAAAGCAATTCAGTAACCACTTGAAATTGTTCATAGTTTTTATTTGTTTGGATCGTCAGACCAAACAAATAATGGTAGCGAAATTTCAGACCCTGATGCTGTTAATTGCAAATGCCGAAAGTAGTCCGCTTTTTTGAAGCGGTTACTTCCCTTTATATGTACACTAACGCCGAAAAATTCAGGGGAGACCACTGCCTAAAGATTGTCAAATGACAGGCGCATTAATTTTCAAGCAAAATAGTTCCCGAATGGTCGAAGATTTCTAATATTGTTTTATTCTTTATAGATATACATGCTTATAGTAAGCTCCATGATTATTTACATCTATGTTAAACAACAGGTTTAGCGTCGAAATAATTAGAGTTACAAACTTTAATTTAGAATAATATGGTTTTCTTCAGGCGGTTAAAATATAACTTCACCGTGGCCGAGGGGTTTGCACGCTCGCTGAGGAATCGAGAGGTCTGGAGTTCAAATCCCAGTTAAGGCAACTCATTTTTTTTTTAAATTGTTTAAGTCAAATAAACATTGAATTGAACATCAGTGCTGCAATTAGTCTTATAGCCAATTTAATACAGTTAAAACACTGGAAAGCATTGGTGGCACTATACAAAAACAAATTGGTTTATAATCTCACAACCTTCACCTTTCTGACATTATGAGACCCAAACAAATTCAGCGCCTTCTGTGCTTTGATTAAACTTCTCACCAAATGGAGATAATAATTATCAGATGCAAAATTTGTACAGAGAAATTCCACCAAACCACCCAAAGAACCCATTTCCATTTCCAGCATGTTCTTGAGAAAATTACAAAGAGTTTGAATAAGCCTGGCTCATGAAGGTGAAGAAAGCAAAAATTTGCTAGAGTAATAGGTTAAAAAAAAAGAAAATAGATAAATAAAAGAAAATATCCATATGTTTTTATATGTATTATTGCCGAATTAGAGCCAATACTGTGAGGCATTAAGTTAAAATATTATTACGGATTGATCCTTTAATCAAATTAGTAGTGATTGTCCTTAGTTGAAAAAGAATCAGTGCAAAAAAACCTTTCGCCTATTTTCTTCTATATTTTTTTTCTTGACTTACTATAAACACTGCTAGGTAAACAGACTTGTTTCAAATATATAGGGCTACAGACTACAGTACATTCGAAATGAATAAAATACATTATACTCAACATCACTAATTCCGCATCATCACTTATTTCACGGTAATGGTACAGTGTTAAAATTGGTCAGAATTGACATATTTTATTCAAGCACCTAAACAACAAAGTTTTTGTGCAAAATATTTAAATCTATAGATTTTTACGTAAAACAGAACAACATTTTACAAACTTCTGCAAAAAGCAACAACAGTCCGTTAAATTTGTGCATACGTCTGAATCAATCACCATTTTCTAAATGTTCTTGTTCATTGAAAAAAATAATTTTGAGGTATAATGTAAAAGTACTTTTAATATTTAAAATTATGCAAAATAACATGTAGAAATTTTAACTGAAACATGAAAAAACTGAAATAAAACACCATAACCGCGATTTAAATGATGACATACTGTTTTCAAAATGGCCGACATATGGGCTATATCTGACTTATTTAAACTGATTTTGACTAAATATATTGTTGTTTCCTTGTGTTATTCAGCAGAAAATACCTATATGTTACAGCTTATGACAATATTTGTACCATAAGTTTCATTTGTTGTTTTGTTTCTTGCTTCAAAGCGTTAAGTACCGTGAACCAAGAGGAGCACAGTATATAATGAATAATATTTAAAAAGGCCTAAATTTATATATATGTAAAAGGGCTGCATTTTAGTAAACGTTGTTCAGTTTTTATTATCCTTTCCGCTTATTTTCCTTACCTTATTTGTTTGAGTTAATTTGATTGGTGCTTTCGTTTTAATTCTATATTTTTCATTGGTCGACTTGATTGAAATCATTCGATTAGTTAAGAACTTGTTCTGAGTTATTTTGACCAATCAATCCTATATTTATCATTGTCATGACTACCAAATGTGTATAAATACCGGGTGAATTTCTATATTACTTGTCTTGGGGAAGTGGCCGACAGGTCAGTTCACTTCAAAGCCATAGAGCTTTGACACCTTTTTCAAAACTTTATAGTTTTGACTTTATTTAAATCTATATGATTTATGAATTCAGGATAAATTTAATATTAAATACTTAGAAATTCTTTTTCAATAAATAGTCATTATTAGTAAATTTAGATTCTAAATATAATTTCAATTAACCATTTGATAAATAAATTCTATGACTGTCATTAAATAAATCTCATAGTGTTAAATTTATAAAGTCTTGAGTTGTATTTTCTTATTTAAAAGTAGCTTGAAGGTAGCGTCCTAATACCACCATCCTAGCCACTGGTTGGCAATTAGAGTTCAGAGAACCTGGGTAAAGTGCCGTATTAAAGATATCTATATATATATATATGATCACGTGTTGTCCGTATAATAATTTGGCCATTTATATAAGTCTATCAAGAGTTCAACTGAGTGTTGGGCTCGACTCAACTTAAACCACTATTAATAAACCGGCACTATTACATATAAAAAATGATCACTTACTTTTCTAAATACATATTAATGATGTATCATGTAGTAGTTCTGTGACATGTGATAAAAAAGGTTTACTCCTCACGACCGGCTGAAACACTTGATTAAAATCGAAAATTCGTGCCGTTAAGTGAAGTCTATCCTCAAAAGATTTTAACAGGACACAAAGAACCGAATTCTTGAGATAAACAACAACAGAAAAGAAAAAACACCTAAAAAGAAAAACAGCTAGATCTAGATCCTGAACCCTAGGTCTAAACAGGCGAATAAAAAATATTCATTTCTATTTCTTCAAGAGATGGACAAAGAACTTTGAAAATATATAACTAACTGAACAAGGACTGTTGGACTAAAGTATTTTTGTAAATATATTATTATGATCAGATGATTATATGTCGTGGTTCGCGAAAACCCATAGTATTTTTTCTAAAATATTTCACTTTAAAAAATTCTTTCTTGTCATCAATAATGACTTGAAATTGTTATAATTATATAAGATACTTATCTAATTTTGGCCTAAATGTTGTTTATTGTCAAAATCTTTCTATAAATTAAAATGCACCATGGAGGCTGCCATTTTCCTTCCATACGTTATTATATATATTATATATATATTATTATAAATAAACTTCATACCTTGCTTTATAACTTATAAATAAACTACATACCCTGCTATATAACTTATAAATATACTACATACCCTTTTTATAAGTTATAGAAAGAGCACCGAGAGACGAGGTTATCTGATTTGTACGAGGGGGCGTAGCCCCCGAGTATTAATCGGATTACCGAGTGTTTTGGTGTTCTTTCTCTTTTATATCATAGTCAAACATAAAAACACGTTCCCTGTTGTAACAATATGAAACCCCGGCAAAAATGAACCAATGAACGAACATCTCAATATGATATTTCTGTCGCTTTCCCTTTCTCTGCCGTCACAATATGTAAACCCCAGCAAAAATGAGCCAATCAATGGGCATGCTCTGGAGTGCGGGTAACTAATACCCGCACTCCAGTTAACGCACTGTGCATGTATATGTATACGATTTAACCCTGACACATTTTCAACAGAAAGGTCTCCAAACTATGATACAACTTATAAATATACTACATACTCTGATTGACATCTGTATACATCAGGAACAAGTACAATGACATCACCGGCAGCATATTCAAGCATGTCTAACGTCAAAGGTCGGTTAGCCCAAAAGTTACCAATCGCTGCCATCCAAGTCATCTACAAAAAATGAGAACATTTTTCTTATCATGTTAAATTTGTAATTTTAGTTGTGAGAGCGTTTATGATTATACCAAATTACCATTGTATGTGATGTAATGATGTACATCCTTTCCTTAACTGCACAGTGTGTAAATATAACTGGAGAGATCATCAGATCGGAGTTATCCACAGAGTTGAGGATGATTGTTGGCGGCATCCATTTTTACATCTCATTTACAGTTTAACTCTGAACGTTTGTTAGCCAAGTATACGAAATTGCTGTTGAACATTTAAGCATGTTTATAACATGCATTATGGCTTTAGTTAAAACTTATTATCAATTTCTAAAACATTGATATACAAGAAAATAAAAAAAGTGTGAAGACACAGTTTAACTGGTCTCCTTTTGTAAACCAAAAGTACACCTAATAAGCAGCATGAACTGCCGCAATCAAGGTTTTCCGCCGATTGTGACTGAAATGTCTATAACTTACATATGAACAATCAGCAACAAATAGTCGTAATTTTTGCAACAAGAGACACCGCCGAGCTCAACTTTTTCAAAATTAAAACATTTATTTACAGCTACAGCATTGTAGTAAGCTGTTTTTTAAGACATAGGTTAAGTTAAAGTTAATCAAAACTGTTTTGTCCAAGTATGAATATAAACGTCTTGAATACCAAAGTTATGACCAGTTATATGAAAGTTCACTAATTTGATCTTGACGTTCAAGGTCATCCATGAATTATTCAGCATGTCAACTATGGCATGTTGTGTTGTTGTTGTTTTTTTCGTTTTTTTTAAGTTTAGACCAAATTAATTCATTAAGGACAAAGTGATGGCTTCTTTTAGCAAATTTCAACAACTTGATCTTTACGGTCACACATGCATATAGGCCAAGGTCAGGCTTGATTTATTCAACACTGGATGTAATTTTAGCGAATTTCAATAAATTGACATTAAAGGTAAATATCAAATAACAGTGACGGTTAAATTCATTTTCACATTCTTTTGAAGGTATTTTCCTATGGATAGTTAAGTAAAAAAAGTATGAATACAATATATCCATTAATTACAAAGTGTGAATGAAAAGTAGGAGTTGCACATAGAAGAGTATATATTACATACATTCAAATTTTAAATAGGTAATGTGGTCAAAAACAAACCAATATGAACAAAAGCATATTTTTATAATACTTCTTTGAAAATGTGTTTTTAAAATCCGTTGGAAATATTGGAGGAGTTGCGAACACAAGAATTGTTTACTCCTTCACCAATCTAATAAGAATTTCTTTATTTCCATCAAAGATATAAGACGAAAGAAAAAAGAAAAGCGTGCTCTCATGATTTGACTTTTGACCACACAGAGTGCGGACGTGGGTCTTGCCTGTGACACAGCGTGAAACTTAGGTGGAGCCTTATGCTAAATATTCCGGCAATTCATCAAATGTATAATCTACAGATTTACCCACAATACACACACACGCATGCACACACGCACGCACGCACAATCCATCTTGGTATAAGAAAAATTGCAGGCCAGCCAAAGAGAAAAGTATATGTGCAAATACGATATAACATTGTACCTCCAAGTTCAACATTGCCCTTCAAGTTGAGATAAAGGTCTTGTGCGCGATAATAGTCTGACTGTTGGAAGCCATATGCCAAATATTTCAAACATTTATCAAATAATGACAAAGTTACAATCCGGACAGGTGCGGACATAATTCTTGCACACGACACATCGTTTTCTTGTGACAAGTATATGTACTGATTTCTTTCTCTTTTTTTTTTTTTTTTTTTTTGAAGTCCAATTATGTATATAGAAGTTATGGACCGGACACAAACTAACTGCAGTTAAGCCTATATGGCAAAATGCTATGTTCATTCCCTCACTATAACCTTGATCTATGGGCTTATGACCCTGGTCTTGCGCGCGACACATCTAAAGGTGATCGTTTTGAAATCCAATCATGCCAGCAGAAGTTATGACCAATAGCACTTTAGATTAAATGACAAATGAACTCAATTCCATGCTGAACCTTGACATTTGAGCAGGAGACTTGGGTTTTTTCTTTGGACACATTGTCTACTTAAATGGAAGTTATAAGTCAATTCATTTTGAAATCCCATCATACATGCATAAATTATATAGACAAAACAAAGTATATACTTTTTCGAACACACACATACAGATACTCAGAAACACGGACAAGATAATATTTGAAAAGAAAATGTTTTCGGAAACTATTTGACATATTGAATTAATCATTAAGCGCAACTAATCAAACCTTTGAGTTGGTTCTCCAGTCATAGGTGTACAATTTCTCAGCATTATCTGTATACTGAAGACAAATATCTGAAAGTTTAAGACCGGCAGGTAACCTTCTTCCCCGATCTTCTTCAATAATAAGATGGGCTACCTAAATTTATATAAGAAAAAGACACACAATATATAAAGCTTATATTAAAAACAAAGTGTAAATCTCGTATTTTATTTATCAGAATGTTCTTCAAAACTAATAACTAGATTAAAGTAAAGAAGTGAAAAATCGAATATTGAAATAAAAGTTCGAAGGTTTTGGTGTACCGTAAATTGTAATGTTCGACAAATGTCGGACAATAAAACACGGCATTTTTGCTTAAACAGCAATTCATGAATGGGTTTAATCGATATATTTTATACGCATTATACCTTGACAAAAATGCACACTAGCTTGATAGTACACCATTGTTTCCGAAATTTCTTCCACAGATTATAAAAAAATGATAAATGCTCATACCATTATAACCTTTAAATACGAAAGGACAATTTAATGCTATGCTAGGTACATATGTATCATTCGCATGGTGCATTATTTCATGTAAGTTGTAATTATTTCGTAAAATCTCAGTTATCGTGCACCAACGAAATCATCACTTTCATTTTTGTCGTAACACTGTTTTTGCATTGTTAACACTAAGTAACGAAATAAAATATTAGAAATAGTGTGTGTTTTTCAAAGCGGAGGTTTTCAAATTATATACATGTAAACTGATTTGGAAAGGTGAGATTCGTCGGCAGCAATGAAAACAACAAAATTACAACTGCGGACTCGGCTTGAGACGAATAATGCAACATCACCTACGTTCCCTAGTACTGCTTTAATTTTAGGAGGTTACGCCGACTTTCATGGGATGGCCGTTAGGGGTCTATGATAACTACATAACTACAGTATGAACATATCTGCTCATGTTTCTAAATTCAAAATTTCAACAATTTATTGTTTAAATGTTGAATTCTGTTTAAGCCAGTGCTAGTGGGCGTTGACGGTACCTTGCGTTTTCCAATACCGTCCATGAACAGGCGCAATCAAACTTTAATTTTTAATTTTAATTATACCGATTTTGGTGTTCTCTGGGTATTCTATTTTTATATATTGATACGAAAGTCTCGTCGAATTACAGATAGCCAGATTGCTTGTGTGCAATTGAGACAAAACGCTAAACTATTAAACTTATAATAATCCCTAAAAATGGATTGACATCGTAGTCGTGGCCAATATTGATGATTTTTTTCGACAAATTTAATTGTCTGTAAGCATGCGTTTTGTCAACCATAGTTAATGTCACGTCGTATATTGAGCGTCATATAGTGTGGATGTCTTTTAATGTCATTTAGGGTTTTAGGTAATAGCAAGATGTGTAGTTTGTTGACCACGTCTAAGGAATGACCCAGTAAGTGGGTGTGCCATTGACCTTAGCAAGGGTATTTTCCATTTTTCCATCCTGTCTAATTCGGTATTCAGTCAGTCTTTTAGAGCTTCGTCTGTAATTGTGTGTTTATAGTTCATGTACATATGTTGTGATATGTATCGTTTCAGTTTGTAACAAGCGGCTTTAAATAGTAATAACAACAAATGAGAAGTTTGCACATCGTTTGAATGCTCTTAAGGAAGGCGTGCGTTTATTCATCTTAGTCCTCTGAAAGATCAGACGATCCGTATCTGCATACTGATAAGTTTATTGCATAAGAGATAACAATTAAAGATGGAAAGGACCAGGGATAGTCATCGGACAGGATGGCAAAATTGTGTTTGTAAGGCATGGCAGAGTATATGTAAGAGTTCATCCTTGTACCCATATTTAACTTGTCTATAATAATACGCTCAGCGTCGCCGAGGGAGATAGTTGCGTGTACCGGCTGTCTTTATTATATAGTTCCTTTACTAGAGATTTGTTTCTGACTTGCGATTTGTTTTTGTTCAATCGGAACTTTTGTCTTCAAACGCTTAGGTGATCCTATTATTATCAAGTCGTACAATTTGAAGACAACATGTTTTTTGTTTTTTTTTCACAGATTGATAATGTATTTTGAGTTTTAAATTTGTTTTAGTGTTTAACTTTGACAACCGCACAAATATCAATGTTATTTGCTGACATCATGCACAGTTTTGAAGCCATAACTATAAAACACTGAATTTAAATAATCGTCCAACATAACATCTTCATTTCTTTTACAAATGATATTGAAATAAAGTCAAATGCGATCGTGACAAACTTGCGTAAAGTTTGACTACACAGTAGCAAGTTTAATATAAAAATAAGAGCAGATCGTCACAGTGTTTGCTATGGTTCTATTAAATAGTTCGCAAATTGTAAACTTTAACAGAGGTTATCAGAGTATCTAAGTGACATCTTCAGAGATATCACAAGAACTAGTGATATCTTCAGAGATATTACCTGAACTCAGTAACATCTTCAGAGATACTACATGAACTAGTGACATCTTCAGAGATATCACAAGAACTAGTGGCATCTTCAGAGATATCACATGAACTCAGTGACATCTTCAGAGATATTACCTGAACTCATTAACATCTTCAGAGATATAACATGAACAAGTGACATCTTCAGAGATATCACATGAACTCAGTGACATCTTCAGAGATTTCACAAGAACTAGTGACATCTTCAGAGATGTTACATGAACTCAGTGACATCGTCAGAGATATTACCTGAACTCAGTGACATCTTCAGAGCTATCACAAGAACTAGTGATATCTTCAGAGATATTACATGAACTCAGTAACATCTTCAGAGATACTACATGAACTAGTGACATCTTCAGAGATATCACAAGAACTAGTGACATCTTCAGAGATATCACAAGAGCTAGTGACATCTTCAGAGATATCACAAGAACTAGTGACATCTTCAGAGATGTCACATGAACTCAGTGACATCTTCAGAGATATCACATGAACTCAGTGACATCTTCAGAGATATCACAAGAACTAGTGACATCTTAGAGCTATCACATGAACTCAGTTACATCTTCTGAGATGTCACCAGAACTCCGTGACATCTTTAAAGATATCACCAGAACTCAGTGACATCTTCTGAGATGTCACCAGAACTCCGTGACATCTTTAAAGATATCACCAGAACTCAGTGACATCTTCAGAGATGTCACAAGAACTCAGTGACACCTTCAGAGATATCACCAGAACTCCGTGACATCATAAAAGATATCAACAGAACTCGTGACATCTTAAAATGAATCACAAGAACTCAGTGACGTCTTCAGAGATCTCAACAAAACTCAGCATCATCTTAACTGATCTCACAAGAACTACGTGACATCTTCAAAGATATCAACAGAACTCAGTGACATCTAAACAGATATCATTAGAACTCAGTCACATCTTCAGAGATGTCACGAGAACTCCGTGGTTTCTTCAGAGATATCACCAGAATTCAGTGACATTTTGGAAGATCGCACAAGAACTCCGTGACATCTTCAAAGATATCAACAGAACACAGTGACATCTTAGGATGTGTCACCAGAATACAGTGACATCTTCGGAGATATCCCCAGAACTCAGTGACATCTTATGAGATTACACCGGAACTCAGTGACATCTTCCGAGAAATGACCAGAATTCAGTGACATCTTCAGTTGAGTCACCAGAACTCAGTGTCATCTTCAGAGATGTCACCAGAACTCAGTGACATTTTCGGAGGTGTCTCCAGATCTCAGCGACATCTTTAAAGATATAACTTAGATAACTTAGTTATATCTTCAGAGATGTCACCAAAACTCAGTGACATTTTCGGAGGTGTTACAAGAAAACTCAGTGACATCTTCCGAGATATCACCAGAACTCAGTGACATCTTCCGAGATGTCACCAGAACTCAGTGA
Source organism: Ruditapes philippinarum (assembly GCF_026571515.1). Taxonomy (NCBI): domain Eukaryota; kingdom Metazoa; phylum Mollusca; class Bivalvia; order Venerida; family Veneridae; genus Ruditapes; species Ruditapes philippinarum. Next base: position 51,450 of record NW_026856025.1, read on the forward strand.
CATTTTTAGAGATATCATGTGAACTCAGTAACATATTCAGAGATATCCCCAGAACTTCGTGACATCTTCAGAGATATCACCAAAACTCAGTGACATCTTCAGAGATATCACAGAACTCTTTTATCAGAAGAAAAACATGACCGGTTATAAGAAGAAGTTCATTGATACAACATTCTTAATCGAGTGTTTTGGGTCTAAAGACTTATAAGTTATTCAACCTTTACCTGTGTATCAAAAACATTTCTGAGAGAAGTTGCAAACTGAAAGTTCAGGGCTGCATTTACGTAACAACTGTCGTGTATTACCTGCGAAATCAAAAACAATATGACATCAGTACATTACTCACCAGGTTTAATACAATTGAACACTTTTTGCAGATATACTGAAATCTAATTAAAATCATGTAAGGTTTGGAACTGTCAGTGGTTTAATTGAACCGTTATTCCCCCCCCCCCCCTTGTACCCCCTTTAATTTCAATTTTGACTCATTTAATGAACCAACACTGGATTTCTGGCACTCTTCATTAAAAACATTTATAGTGAACTTCGAAGATGGTTTATATTTGGTCGAAATTAACGGAAGTACTTGCTGTAACTACATGAATTTATGTAATGCGTTTGAGTGTCCCTATTTTGTAGTAGGGCGTTCTAGGTATCGATCAAACTTGCGCATTATAAGTTGACTGGAAAACTGTACATACATTTTGCAGCATTTTGATACATGTAAATCAGTAGTAATACTTTCAGTAATTACCTTCGTAACATGTTCATCCTCTAACAAACATCGTAAACGTCCCTTTTCGACCAGATCCCTGTTCAACAAAATATCAAATACGAAAACTAATCCCGAGCACGTGCCAATCTGTATTAAAGTCAAAGGTCCCTCTTTCCCTAGGTTGATACCTTCTGTTGCCATGGCTATAATCTTTTCACGCTGTAGCTTGGCAACCACCTGTTTACAATACTCAACTTCTGTGACAACCATTATGTTTTCTGCACTCACAGGCTTTACTTCAATCATGCTGTATGCTAAAAGAATATACAATATATATTATGATATTCAATATAAATTAATATATAATAATAAGATACAGTAAATTTATGGAAATCACATTGACAAATAAACTGAGGAAATATTTTTAAATGCAGACTACTAATTACAATTATACTTTTTATATCGATGAGATTACATGCAAGAGCTTCTTAGGAAAATACTTTTACTGCTCACAGCAATTAAAACCATGTGAATGGAGATCCCTCCTGTATCTAACCACACTCGCAGCTTGGCTGCACGTGCAAGCGCCTGGGCGAATGCATCGCCGCCCACAATTTCCCCCGACCGGAAATCCTGGATCCGGCTCTGAAATCCTAATGCCAGGTTGATTATTTTGTAAAAACAAGTTCCCAAATATGTATATTTGTTTTTCCAGTCTTTGCTATTCATCATGTTATATTTGTTTTCAAAAAAGATATCTCCATGAATCTAGAATTATAGAATTATACGTACGCATTGGGCAACATGGGAATCGAATATTTGGCGGTGCAGTTGCTACTGGAAAGTGCCTTTTTCCGGTATTATCCAAGTCACTGTGAGACACGCCTCCGATTATGTCAAAGTCGTCCTGTGGCCTATCAGTACGAATGGCCTTGGTCGTTTTGTTGTTTCCTTCACTCGTCCTATTCATTCTAAGCTCTCGCTCTTGTCTGGATTTTGGCCTTAAATCGGATATTGCATCGAAATTGGATCGACTTGTAAAAGTGAAAACGGCTTATTCACAGTGTATATCCAGTAACGCAGGAATGTGAAAATAACGCAGGAATTGTGTAATTTAGTGGTTAAAACGAGCACCGCGATAAGTAAATGGACCAATATTTTTCATTGTACACCAAATTGGAAGAAATGAATTAACGCATACGGTTGCTAAAACTTTATACTGTAAACCTTATCGAAAAATATTTTTTTTTGTTACAAGTATCCAACGAATTATAACGCATTCAAAGTTTAAAAGGAGCTTTGGCTTATTGAATTGTCGATCAACGCACAATCACAAATTACGCAGATGAATATCATTTTAATCAATGAAAATTGTTCGGCTATTTCCGTAAAGCTTCGGATTATTGTGACCGCCTAAATGAACATTTGTTATTTAGACTTTCTGAAAAATAAAGTAAGGATGTTGACTCTAGGACAGGAGCGAATTTAGGGCAGTCGACGATCGATAATCAATTTCTACCAAAGTTAGGGTCTTATAAGTTAAGAACCCGATAATTTAATCCACGTTAACAAAGCGCTGTTTTTAGCAAACCTTACACAAATAAACCGGACTGTCGAGTTGTGAAATATTATATACATGTCGGACTGTTTTGGGCGAGAAGATTTTCGCTAAATTATTAACATCAGTGTTAAACAACAGGTTAACCGTGAACAAAATATTTCGAAATTAATAATGGAAATGCTAAATTTAGAATCATTTGATTTGCTACAGATTTTTTATAACTTCCCTGTGGTCCAGGGATAAAACACTCGTTTAGGAAGTCAGAGGTCTGGGGTTCAAATCCCAGTTAAAGCAACTATTTTTTATATTTTAGTGTCTTTTTAGCGATTTTAACATTCTTTCTTAAAGAATTAGCCACGATATGCAAGGATCAAGTGTGGCTGTCATAAAAATGTACATAAATGATTTCAAAAATGCAAGTTAGAAAATCTGGCAATGCAAAATTCCGTATGTATCAAAATTAAACTGTTATAGCAAAAGATCTAAACGCATTCGCTGCAATCGGTGCCCTGCAAGATGAATTATAGTATATCAAAATAAACTTATACAGGAAAATACATACAGATATACAGTACGATTTAGATTACAAAGATCAGAAAATACCGCAGAGCTTGCAGCCCTTTGATTTATATTCGGTTTATCTGAGACATTTTCCAATCTACTCGTGTCATATTACACTTAATTCAGCAGATAAAACGTAATTGAGACCATTTTTACGAGGTTACGCCGAATTCGTGAATGAAGCACTGAAGCAACGGGGGTTATCTCATTAAAAGTAGCTTAATCTAATTTTAACCAGCTTCTTCTATTGTTATACGACACTTAGTTCGTAGTTTGACAAATGCCTTGGGTATAGAGAATATAAAAAAATGTTTTAAATGTGTTAAATAAACATTTTTGTTTGACATAACACAAAAGTCACTTTCAAAACGGTAATCAGGTTGTCTTTCTCACGAATGATCTAAAGAAGTAAACATATTCCTGAAAAAAAAAATTCAATGCTGCTTTAAGTATAATGTCGTAGCAGTCGTATGCGCTAATTCGTTTATTTGAAATTTATTTAGAATAAAATATTTCGGATCATTTACTTACTGTGTTATTTGTTTTAGCAATAGCGTTGCACAGATTCGGCGTTACTTTTGCATTCCAACGTTACTGGATATGCACGGTGTTCTTTTTACAACGAAATATGCTTAAAATGGGTCAATGTTCTGCCAAAAATACACATCAGAGTTATGGTCCTAGAATAGTGACCACTTATTTTGTCTGACATTCTTTTCGAAAAAAAAAACAACATAAACATGGCATTCAATGTTCTCCCTAAAATCAAAATAAATTGGTATTTTATCATTCAGTCCACATTAAATAATAAATATTATGTTGTTATAAAATAGAATAAACTTCAAACAGCTCTGTTACAACCTTAATTGTAATAAAACCGGAATTGTAATAAAATTATTACAAAACTGGTCAGGATTACAATTCCGGTTTTATTACAATTCAGGTTGTAACACAGCTCCACATAAAATGATGTAATGTAAAAAGGTGAGAGTAAAAATCAATTTTCATTTTGCCATAATTCCTTTTGATTTAATAATTTACTTGGCATAAACAATATATAACCACCGGACTCAAACGAAATTTCAGTTAATATCATTTAGAATTTACCTGTAACGTTCAATTTATAAAAAGAGTGGGGCAGTCTTTTTCTATTTTAGGCAGATCCTAAACATTTTCCAATAAAATATGTTGGTCAAACATCATCTAAACAGTCAATTTTTTGAAATAGTAAGTCAATTCAGCTCAACTTGACAATGAAAATATGAGCATAATATCAATTCTTATGTAACAAAAATCTCATGTTCTAAGTAATAGTTTACTCTTACACAAAACTGCTGGCATGCAATCATACTTTTCTTATCAGTAGTAATGTATTACATCGGATACTGCTTAGTACGCGACTAAGGAAATTTAACCAAAATTGAGGTCGTATGAGATGCTCAGTGCCGGTTTCAATTTTGAAACGAGTTTGATCCGACAAAATCGATTTTAGCAAATATGACTCTCTATAAGGCAGCCATTTTAACATCTTTTGTAATGAATGAAAATGAATTCTGTACGATTGAAATAAAAGCCAGAAAATTACTTGCGAAAACAATTTGCCTACATTTTACATTTTGTAAGGCCGTGTATTCATTTTCTTATTTTTATATTTTCAACAAGATCACACAGTTATTGTCAATTAGATCTATTATTTATAAAATGTGTTTATTTATTTATCTGGCCTTTAAGTGATTTATCGCTATATAAATCAGAAACAATTACTCGTATTTTCTTCAAAAAGTGTCTTCCTATAGACGTATTAGGACAAGCGTCAATTTATCAATGGCTTCTGCCTCTGACAATTCATTGTTTATCCTAGGAAACTATTCTTACGTCAGTAAGAAACTCGTACTGTATCAATTGCAAAGAGAATTCTACATTATCCAGGTTCTTGTCCCCCCTTTTTTTTCGAAAAAAAAAATGGGAGCGGGGTATAGAAACGGGCTCCGTCCGTCTGTCCACCTATCTGTACGCCCGTATGTCCGTCCGTCACACAATGTCTGTTGGAGGGTATATGTCGTGTCCGGACCATATCTTTCTCATTCATCAAGGGATTTTGAAAATACTTGGCACAAATGTTCAAAATGTCGTACGTAACACCAAGACGCCTTCCTCCAAGGTCAGGGTCAACCTTTTTATAAATCAAGTGTTAACTTGTTCACAATAATATCACCCGAACCCAAAGTCACACTTGGTTGTCAAATCTTAACATGGTCTGACATATTATAATGGTGTATTATGTGTCCAGTCTATGACTTTCTAATTCATCAAGGGATTTTGAAAATACTGGTCGCAAATGTTTACAATAATAAGACGACATGTCAAGCGCAACACCCGGACACTTATATCAAAGATTAAGGTCACACTTGGAGGTCAAAGTCTAACAAGGTCTGTTATAGGGTTTGATGCAAAGTCAGGCCCAAGAATATTAAAATGTCATTGGTTACGTTGGTTAAATATTCTTGTAACTGAGAATAGTCCAGCACGCTGCCATTCGACAACTCTTATTAGATAAGTAGTGAGATTAACGTTCTCTCTCGAAGAACGTTTACTTTAGTCACTGCTACTGTTAACAAGGGACCATTAGCCCCAAAGCGCTCACCTGAAGATATACTGTAATTTGTGTAAGGGCCAATTTTAACAACAGGGGCAAACTTTGAAGAACTATAATAGAGGACCTATATATGATATTATATACTAAATATCTAAGCTCTAAGCATTGTACCTTCAGACAAGATTTTTTAACCACAATTTTGACCCCAGTTTCATCCTCTAGTCTTTGTCAATTCTCAGAAGATTTTTTAAGTTTTTACTATACATACTGTATAAGAAAAACTAGAGCTGTCATCGATAGTAACAATATCGATGTATCGTTGATATTTTTTGTCGATCAATAATCGAAACACATTTTAAAAAATCGATAATTTTGACTAATTAATTAAATGTCTAGAAATTACAAAAAAATTCGCCCAAGACATATACAGAAACATGTCTCCATGTCTAACACTGCACTTTTGTAACATAAAGGAAATATTTAAGTGATGACAAAAAACGGTGAGGAAAAGATTAATGCAATGGGCATTTATAAACAAGACACTGGACGCAACATGTATTTTACTAAAATCATTTAAACAGTTATAAAACTGAATGTCAGACAACTTATTATAGGTAACTATCGATTTATCGGCGAATCTTTGGTATTTGTCAGCCGATATCAATATATCGTTGCTATGCTTTGCACTGAATCAATGACAGCTCTAAGAAAAACCATAGCCCCCGGGGCAAGGCCTTTTTGACACTAGGGGCAAAATTTGAACAACTTTCATCGAGGACCAAAAGATGATAGTACATACCAATTTAAGTTTTTGCTATATATACATATAACAAAAAACTATGACCCCCGGGGCAGGGCCTATTTTGACAATTGGGGCAAAATTTGAGCAACTTTTAAGAGGACATACAGATGATATCACATACCAAAATATCTTAGCTCTAAGCCTTATACCTTCAGACAAGAAGATTTTATTAAAGTTTTTTCTATATACATATAAGGAAAACCTTTAACCCAACGGCTATAATTTGAACAATATTGGTAGTTTCACTACACAATGCTCCATGCCACATATCTAACCTCTAGCCTTTGTCAATTTAGAGGACAAGTTTTTCAAGTTTTTAATTTATATACATGTAAGGAAAACCTAAAACCTATGACCCCCGGGATTTGGCCTATTTTGTCACTAGGGGGAAATTTGAACAACTTTGTAGAGGACTTATAGATGATATTATATACTCTAAGCCTTGTTCCTTCAGACAAGAAGTTTTTACTATATACATATAAGGAAAACCTTTGACCCCGGGGCAGGGTATAATTTGAACAATCTTGGTTCCACTACACAAAGTTAATGCCAAATATCTAACCAATTCAGAGGAGAAGAGTGTTTATATTTTACTTAATATACATGCAGGGAAAACCTATGACCCAGGGGCGGGACCTATTTTGACAATAGGGGCAAAAATTGAACAGCTTTCATAGATGACCTAAAGATGATATTATATACCAAATATGTAAACTCTAAGCCTTGTACCTTCTGACGAGAGGATTATTAAGTTTTTACTATATACATATAAGGAAAACCTATGACCCCGCGGCGGGGCCAATTTAAGCCCAATGACTATAATTTAAACAATCTTGGTAGATTTTCACTACACAATGATTCATGCCAAATATCTAACTTCTAGCCTGTCAATTCAGAGGAGAAGATTTTTTAAGTTTTAACTAAATACATGTCAGGAAAACCTATGACCCACAGGGCGGGGCTAATTTTGACCCTAGGGCTATAATTTGAACAGCTTTGATAGACGATCTATAGGTAATATATATATAAATTCAAATTGTTGACGACGCACGACGACGGACGGTGGAAGATCACAATAGCTCACCATGACCACGTTGTGCTCAGGTGAGCTAAAAAGATTTAGTTCTTGAAGAAAAAAAAACATGCGGGAATTAATGTTAATCGTCGCGACAAATTTAATGTTGAATATCGCCAAAAGTTTAAAAAGAATTTCAGAAAAAATCTTGCATGTCAATAGGTGGCATTTACCTTGCCCAAGCAGGATATCGTATATTTCAGACGAACTTATAACATTATTTAAATGAGGGACACTTTTTAAATAGCTCATATTTGGGTATAGTTGTGTAAAGGACGAATTAACACAATATAAACAGTCTAACTCTAGCGTTGAAAACAGCATATTTCTAAACAGCAAGAAAGACACAAAAATGTTAACATTGGTGAATAGTTCAAATATCTAAATATAGAATATTTTAGCTCTAAAATGCCAATAAATCAGCACAGCTGTATCGATTATCAAATTTCGGTCCACATGAAAAACTGCTGTCAACAAGATAACGTTTTCATTATCCGGTCGTACCATTATGATGTAATGGATTGTGCAAGTTATACAATTATTACATTTTTTTTATTTTTATTGCAATATAGAATAAAAGTGTGTATGAACGCATAAACCTGACGAGCGTAGTGGCTTATGAAACGCCCAGATTATGATCATTTTCGAGTTCAACTATGCAATTGTACGCATGTTTTTTTAATGTGTTTTAGAACGCTCGTTTTTTTAATGTGTTTTAAAGCTACATTAAATAAATTTCATAAAAAAGAAATAGCTTCATTTCGTTAATGAAATATGTTTCATATTGACTCCCGTTCTTATACTGGTCTGGTGTCCAGACAACCAAAATGAGTTTTATTAACAACCTCATTGTGGCGAAGTACAATTTCTATTCGCAAGAGAAACTCCGCCTTTGTGTTATCCGTACATCAATAGAAAATCAACATTTTTCAGTAGCAGTCCGAATTGTCCAACAATATAAACCTGACACTTCATTAACTGTCGTAATCTTCTCCAAATCCCTCCAGAGGCGTGCACGTCGCGGAGAAGGCACACGGCAGGTCAAGGTCAAGTCATCTTAAGTACCAGAGGTGATTGGTTGACCTGTCGTGACTAACTCTGGAGGGTTGGCGCTAACGAGAGCCGTTTTTGTTATCGTCCAGTATGGAACATGATGCCTGGCCAGTATTGTCGTACTCCTCTACCACCAACGAACGAAGAATAGGCTTCAGGAAGATTCAGCATGAAAAAGACGTCCCCGATGTGACTACCCTAGTGGACCGGCACGGATGCTATATTCTCGGACAGATGGTTTAACCGGCGCCGAGTATAAATAAACTCAAACTGACTGACTGACTGAACTGTCGTAAAGGTCATTTAAATAAACACTGACCATGCAGTATCTGTCGTATATATCGATATATTTGCTAACTGCACTTGTCAGTGATTTGTGGTGTATTGGTATAGATGTCGGACTACCAATATAAAGGTCTCTGGTCCGATTCCTTACCGATTCCACGTTATGATTTTTTTTTAATTTACTTACAAAAATTAATTTCAAATCGTTTTACTACACCTGGTATTAGAATACCTTTTTAAGTGGTATTTTTATACACAATTATATTTTATATGATACAATAACATTCTTGTATCATAGTTTCGGAGATGCCCCTTCATTGGTTCCTTTTTTCTGGGGTTTCATATTGTGACAACAGGGAGCATGATTTTATGTTTGATTATGATACAAAAGAGAAAGAACATCAAAACACTCGGCAATCTGATTAAAACTCGGGGGCTGCGCCACCCCGTACTATTCAGATAGCCTCGTGTTTCGATGCTCTTTCTATTACATATCGATTTTACAAGTAGATCGTAACATTTACGAAATATACTGACTACAGGGTCAAATGCAAGAGTGCCAGGTCAATGTTGTTGGACAATATATTACGGATGTTTTCATACAAATGCAATATTTTTATGAGATGATTACTTTCTTGTAAACGACAGGGCTAATGCACCGTGAAACTAAAATGGTAAAAGTTTGTTTGCACAAGAATGTCTCATATTTGCTTGGATCCACATGGTTACAATGTGACGTAGCGCATACATGAGCTAATTATACTAGTATCCATGTGCATGTTAAAATTCGTAAACGAACTTTAGTGTTACCGTGGGGTTTTCCTTTTAAAATCATAACTTATGAACAATTTTTAATGAGATTTACAACAATACATGTACTGTTAAAAATGTTAACGAAACTATTGAATGCTTGTTTTTGGTTTGTAAGCCGAAGGAAAAATATGTTTAAATATTTTTTTAATGTAGCTTTAACTTTCAGAATATATATTTTATAATTTTGATTTCCTCTTTTATGAATCCATAATTAACTAAACTAAATGTTTTGCACAATTGAATAGTATTGTTAATTTTATTCTATTTGAAATTCTTAATTCGATTAGCCACATTTTTTCAACAAATTATGCTCATTTGTATACATCCATTTCTTCTATTGCTATTTCACCGTGGGTAAGCAACTTTGGTCATGTGACCACATATGTCAACGTACATGGCCACATTAGCTCGGCTGAGTTAAGTTTTTTAGTGATTATTTTTCTGTCCAGTCGATTTAAATTATGCTACATAGCCTACCGGCCGCGGCAGTTAAAATTTCAGGTCTTAAAATATATAAGAGAATGTTTTAATGAAAAAAGAACTGGTTTCCTACTGTCATTTTTTGTATTTATTTAAGAATTGACCAACTTACAGAAATGTCAAAGTACACATACTGTCTAGAAAGTGTCAACGTACACACTCACAATTTAGTTTGATAGTGGTCTGAACATTAGGCTGCAACTTCGAAATAGGTGGCTTTTTCCAACAAAAAGTTGGCTTTCAATTTAGATTGCCCTCTCAAATTGTATATAATTACATTTTTTTTTACAAAGGAAATAGTTTAGAGTGCATTTCGTCGCAAATAAACTTAAACAATTAAAGTTAACCTTTAACCTATTTATGTTATTTATTTGTACTTTGTTTTTTAGAAGACAAATTTCCAGTTACTCAGACTGCCTAATGATTAGCTGAAACAGCCGTTTTTATATTTTATACTGTATTAATATAGATCGTATTACAATATAGATCTAATTACAGTCATCTTAATAACGTAAACAGCCAGGATAAGGGTCTCTTGCCAACTAGTGCCTTCCGTGGCAGCAAAAGGGTCCAAGGTTGACGATGACGCCGAGTTACAATTTTATATTTATCGGTTTTTCAGCAGTGGCGTCACTTGGTCTCTATGATTACATCACTAATGTTCTATTAACATTTTATTTTCAAGAATATATCTACTTGCACTTGTTATGTAAAAAAATTCTTATAAACAATTCACCATTTTATAGGTTGCTTAAGGCAACCAATTACCCTTTGTTAAATTGTTAGTTACAAGTACCAAGTTTGTAGTAAAATGCTTTTACTGCTCAAGAAACCAGTTACTGGAACATGGTTACTAGTAATAAATTTACCGGAAAATGGTTACTTGTAATAAATTTACCGGAAAATGGTTACTAGTTATAAATTTACCGGAAAATGGTTTCTAGTAATAAATTTACCCATCCTATTTTGTGCGCAATGTATGAGCTATAGATATGAATCAATGACATTGTTTAAACATTTAAAAAGTTATAAAGTTATATCAAGTACCACAGTCATATGTCATAGAAATGCCACAATATATATTGATCGACATTTTGCTCAAATAAAATGGTTTGCTTGAATTTAAAATTTTGATTGCAATGCAAATTATTAAAATGTAAGGCACTTGAGCATTTTTGTTAAATACATATCATAGAGTTGTAAATTAGCAGACATGGTTGGCAAAATTTGCAGTGAAACAACAAGGGCAAAGAAAACTGTGAATGCAAAAATACATATCACGTCTATTAAGCTAGCCCATGTATTAAATAACAATGTCTATAACATGTGGCAATTACATAACTAGTGCAAGGAGATATATCATTGAAAATATAATGTTAATATAACGTTATATGTAATCATAGGGTAAAAGTGACATAACTGCTGAACCTATAAAATAGTCACTCGGCGTCATTTTCAACCTAGTCAACTTTTGTTGCTACAGAAGGCACTAGGTTGGTTGAGCAAGAGACGCTTATTCTGGCTGTTTACGTTATTAAATGACTATAAAATGATCTAAATTAATACAGTTCAACAAATCATTAAGCAGTCTGAGTAACTGGATTTTTCCTTCTAAAAGTAAACCACAAAATAACAAATAAATAACATTATAAAAAAGTTAAAGGTTGTTTAAGCTTATTTTTATCGACATTTATTATGATATGAATGTACTTGCAACTTTTTTCCTTGTATAAACCTGTACTAATATACAGTTTGAGAGGGCAATCTAAATAGGAAGCCAACTAGCTTTTTGTTAGAAAAAGCCACCTATTTCGAAGTTGCAGCCTCATGTTCAGACCACTATCAAACTAAATTGTGAGTGTGTACGTTGACATTTTCTAGACAGTATGTTGTCGTTGACATTTCTGTAAGTTGGTCAATTCTTAAATAAATACAAAAAAATGACAGCAGGAAACCAGTTCTTTTTTCATTTAAACATTCACTTATATATTTTAAGACCTGAAATTTTACTTAGAACTGACATGCGTATCGTTTATTAAGTTTTCATCAATACTTTTTTTACACAATAGTGTGTACGTTGTCATCGACAATTTGCAAATATTGTTTGAATGTTCTCATAAAATACAATACGTTAGACGAAACTAAATACATTTTTAGAAAGCATCGGAACTGCCGCGGTCGGTAGGCTATGTAGCATAATTTAAATCGGCTGGACAGAAAAATAATCACTAAAAAAAAAACCTCAGCCGAGCTATTTTGGCCGTGTACGTTGACTTTTGTGGTCACATGACCAAAGTTGCTTACCCACGGTGTATTTGTTCAGTCATTTATTGACTTGTTGACTTAAACTCTGTCTGTTGAATGCGAATCTGTGTGAAACTTAATGTTCTCAAAAAGCCTTGCGTGTACGAAATTCAAGAGGACTTAAATCTTGTTAGTTGTAAAATATCTCAAAACAAATAATTAAAGGAAATAAAAACTGGCTTTTCAAGGACTCGAACCAGGGCCTCTACACTCACGGAGCGAACATTCTACCACTACGCTATTAAGCTAACTTGATGAAGGATCATCCATTGTCCATGTGGACTTTGGCAATAAATAGTATGTTTTTGTGTAAGAAATATCGACACCCCTATTTGTCGATATTGATGTAAACAGATAATTAAAGGAATAGCGAATTCGAGCTGTAGTTCTACCACGTGGTTTTAGATGACAGTGTTATCTTTGATAATGTATAAAAAGAAAATATGTCTCACAAAAAATAAGCAATTTAAAAATGCCCACTGATGTAGAATAATAAACAAATCCGAATTAATGTCAACCAATTAATGTAGACATGTTGTACTTTCTGTAATAATAAAACTATAAATGATGTACAGTATACTTTTAAATCTATAAATTGAACTTTTACTCTATATATTGGAATATACTTAGTCAACAACTCCCAGCATTTACTTACTATTTGTTTCTTAGCGTTGGTTAGATCGAAATTGTCCTTATCCGAAGCCGAGAAGATGCAAAATTATAAACCGAACATTTCAGCTACTGCTTTATTTCATTATAGAAAACATTTAAGAATTAGTATATTTCCTTGAGTATACAGTCAAAACTGAACACAAATCCACTCTTGATCAATACAGTACTTATACAATGCATTTGGCAGCGTAACAAGATAGCATTTAATTCTAGCTTATTAAATTATACTTATCAGTTATTAAAGCTAAGCATATTTATTTTTATTTTTGATCAAAATAATTCAGCTCATCTTTTACTTACGAAATAAACACTCATTAATCAACATGTACGTGTATATTTACCGGGGTATTAAAATTGAGGCAGTTGAGCAAAGAAAATTAAGAACATTAAGTTTAACAAAAATATACTTATTTTACTTTTTAATACATTTTCACAATAAATTATATTATAGTATATTTTTCATAACAAAATTGAAATATCAGAAAATTATAAAAAGAAAAATATGATCAACAAGTTAAAAAATAATACACTAGCCTGTACAGAATTCCTTTGACTACACGTTATTTAACATAAACTTGGCATTCAGTAGGAAACTATGTTTAAACCTTCTTAATCTCTATATATTGTCAAACTAGTCTACATACACACCGAAAATCAATTTTCTTTAATGTTTTCGTCCAAATATATTTATATATCTTCACATATTGATCTGCTCTGATTACACTAGACTTTACTGACAATAAAATGAATAGCCGATAACATTTACCATGTATTTGGAAATTGATTTGTAAAATTGTAATTCAGTCTCGAATATTTTACAAAATAAGACCTGTTAGTTTAAAGCTGCATTTAATAGATTTCATAAAAACAGAAATAGTGACATTTAATTAATAAATTGGGTTTCATATCGACTCCAGATCTTATTTTGGTGTCCGGACAACCAAAATGAGTTTTATAAGCATAAAAATGGACAACCTCATTGTGGCGAAATAGGAAGTACAATTTCTGTTTGCATGAGAAACTCCGCCTTCGGATCATCCGTACATATCAATATTAAATCAACAAACATGACTATAAGTAGCAGTCCTAATTTAACGGTATATTTCCGCATTGTAACGGATGTTTTCATACAAATTTAATCTTTTTAATGTGACGATTACTTTTTTCTGAACCCCATGCTTAGTGCACCTTAAAGCATAAACGGTTAAAGTGTGTTTGCACAAGAAAATATCATATTTGCTGTGTTCCGGATAGCAACTATAAAACTGTGACGTAGCGCATACACGAGCTGATTACAGTCTTCATTTGCATGTTAAAATTCGTATGTTACCGTGGCGTTTTCCGTTTAAAATCCTAATTTATAAACAATATTTGATGAGATTTACAACAGTACTTTTAAAAAGGTTAATGAAAGTGCAGAATGCTTGGTTTAAAACGACGGCAAAATATTTTTACATATTTATTTAATGTAGCTTTAAACATCGGTTATATTTGAACATATTTAAAAATCTAAATCTTAAACGCGGACCTAGATAAGACAATCTACAAATATAGTAAATGATGTTCTTTTTGTGAACTAAGTTATTTATCTGTTTGATTTGTGAAAAAATGCGTACATTCTAAACTGGTATGTCAATTACCTTTACTGTACAAATCAGAAAAAATAGAAACCTGACAGTGTATATTTTATTACTCACTCTGTGTCGTGAGTAAAACAATTATTCACTTATCCCATGTTATAATCTTACTAGAAAGAAACCAAAACAACAGAATAGGATTTAGGCATTGTATTTGACAACTTTCAACAAATAAATGCAAGTAGTTTGGATCGTGTTAAAATCTCTTCAGGTATACAGTTCCATTGGATCCTGTAGATAGTATCTTGTATAGCTGAATTCGGAAAGCCATATGCATATTCGTCCAACGATAAACCTGAAAAATACTGAAACTATATTAATAATGATAAATGAAAACATAATTTTTTATAACGATACTCTGAAAACCACTAAATAGCATCCTTTCTTAGAAACTGGGAGGGCGGGAAGAGGGAATAACTATAACTCTAAAGAACGTGTTTAAAGCTGTCAAATACTGCCTCGAGTGAGAAACAATAGTAAAACACCGAATATATACCTACACACTGGTACAAAACACGTGAAAACCGTGCAATGTAATAAAATATGCATGAAACAAAATATGTTGTAGACTTATCAAAGCATAAACTAAACTACGGACTGGAATGAAATAACAATGGGAAACGTGAATAATTTTATTTATTAAAATCGATGACGGAAATGTAATCAAAGCACAGAAGGCGCTGAATTTGTTTGGGTCTCAGAATGTCAGAAAGGTGAAGGTTGTGAGATTATAAACCAATGTGTTTGTAAATTGTCACCAAATTCTGTTTCTAGTGTTTTACTATAGTATATTGGTTATAAGACTAATTGCAACATTGATATTCAACTCAATGTTTATTTTGCTTAATCAATTAACAAATGAGTTGCCTGAACTGGGTTTCGAGCTCCGGACCTTTCGCTTCTAAAACCAGCGTGTAAACCCCTAGACCACGGGGAGTTATAAGAATGACAGCCTGAAGAATACCATATTATTTTTAATTAGAGTTTGTAACCTTTATTAATTTCGATATATACTAATCAAAAGTTCTAACGCTCGTCTAAAATGAACTTTATTTCAAAACGAGGAAATGTACACATATGAAATATTCACCACACGTATATAATATCAACTACACGTACGTTTTATAATAGCTTCATGCTTGAGAGCACACACGCTTGGTCAGTCAAAATCGCTTTTCTCGTGCATAATCGCTTCATGTGAATTTTCAATCAATAAAATTCGAACAAAACACTTCTTAGCGTATACCCACATGTAGTCATAACAGCCATTTTATTGAATGATTCCGTAATTATGCCAAAACTAAGGATTGAAAAAAGAGAGCGTGCGATTGGGATGTTACAAGCCGGAGCGCGCGTAAGCAATGT
Source organism: Ruditapes philippinarum (assembly GCF_026571515.1). NCBI lineage: Eukaryota > Metazoa > Mollusca > Bivalvia > Venerida > Veneridae > Ruditapes > Ruditapes philippinarum. The sequence goes on from NW_026856025.1 coordinate 67,369, forward strand.
AGCGAGGCAAATAAGATGTGCTGAGAGTACAATACGTAGACTGTACAGACAGTTTCAAGCTACAGGTACTTTCTTTTATTTTTATATTTTTTTTTATTTTTGTGGTTTTGTCAATATTAATGTAAGATAATAGACTTGAAACATCCCAGATGCGGAATCGCACAAGACCTGCAGAGCGCATCGCTGCCGTTACCATCTACGAGTAAATTGGACCTCGTTATCATTCGTGGGAACATGAATGCTAAAAGTTACATAAACAATGTCTTAAATCCCGTTGTCATACCATTTATAAATCGACACAATGACGTCAGTTTCCAACAAGATAACGCAAGACCCCACCCGGCACGAATCACAGCGCAACATTTGCAACAAAACAATATTAACGTGTAACCGTGGCCTGCATGTTCTCCTGATCTTTCACTCATAGAGCATTTATGGGATGAGCTCGGACGTCGTGTACGTCAACGTCTAGCTGCGCCTAGAACACTCCAAGACCTTGAGAATGCGTTGCTTCAGGAATGGCAGAACATCCCCGTTCCGACAATTACACGTTACATAAACTCCATGCGCCGCAGATGTATTGCAACAGTTGTTGCTAGAGGCGGATATACACTTTATTGACTTTGTTACTTTTGAAACTGACCCTTGTGATACGGAAAAGTCGATTTCTCGTTTATTTGTTGGGATTGTTTTGTTTTGCTTTTGCATTTTGTTTTGGGATAGAATGAATTTATTTCAATAAAAATTTTGGAATCGAATATTTTACCGTTTTTCTAAAAAATAGTCCCAAATCATAATGAGCGTTAGAACTTTTGATTAGTATATTTTGTTCACGGTAAACCCGTTGTTTAAATCTAAAGTAAATAATCATGGAGCTGAATATAAGCATTTATTTTATGCTTTTCAGTAGCTTACTGATTTATCCGTGAAAACTATATTTGATAATTTCACACTGAAAATTTTCAAAATATAATTTCAAACTTTTCAATGACGAAACTACTTTTATAAGATTTTCCCCATGTGGTACCTCAATTTTATTTTTGCTGACAATTCTGACAATGTCAGGCTGTTTGAAGAAAAAGCAAAGCTGAAATTGATAAATAACATAATATCATATCCTTTTATTTCATTTCGTGAACTTTAAAAACAGTTTTCTCAATAAACAATACTGTTTTAAAAGCCCACTCGATGAAATAACATTTCATCCTACACACAAACAAACAAATATCCTCTATGTATATCTATAAGAATAACACAATATTAAAAATCTTCGACCAATCGGGAACTATTTTTTCGTTACGAAAATTAATGCGTCTGTCATTTGACAATCTTTACGCAGTGATCTCCCCTTAATTTTTCGGCGTTAATGTACATATGAAGGGAAGTAACCGCTTCGAGGAGTTTGGACTACTTTCGGCATTTGCAAATAAGAACATCAGGGTCTGAAATTTGGCTACCATTAATACCCTCAAAGCACGACACATGCTTTTATTTGCGTTAATCGTTAAGTATGTATGTAATATTTCTTACTTTTATGTAAATATTACATACTCAGCGATACCTATGTGTTCAAAAATGAGAGGGTACCTGTGATATAAAAATTCAAATGAAGAGAGGTAGCCCGTGCCGCTGCAAAACCGAAAGTAGGGTGTTTTTATGAATTTTACATTTATTTTTGACAATATACTGCCATTTGTCCGAAGATGATATGTATATGAACATATTAAATATGTATGATGCATATATAATCAAGCCACAGGTTCATTTCAGCCCGAAAAATATGTCGAGGTGATGTGCGAGGCAAGACATGTCGATTTCTTGTAGCTTATTGTGAAGTTGCAGTATATGAAAATCGGGCAGATGACTAATCAGCACATAAATAAAACATTCTAGTGTTCGTGGTATACATCTTTTCTACGTGTCATACCTCCTTTCCTTATTACAATGAAATTTTACTGGATTGTTATCCATCGCTGGTTTGTTTTTAGCAGAGAATGACCTGTGCATGTTCAAAGAGGGTACCGTTTGAGCAGATTTCGCAAAGAGGGTACCGATATGGATATGCACAGTGAACAAGGTTATTTATTCCGCTATCAATGCATTTGTCAGTTGGAGGATATTATGTGGGGCGTGATGTCGTCGGACATTTCTGTCAAGAACATCCCAGATATGCTCTATAGGATTCATATCTGGAGACATTGCTGACCATTGCATGGATTTGACGTTGGCTGCAGCTAAGCGAGCGCGAACTATCCTCGCCGTGTGAGAACGGGCGTGGTCTTGTTTAAACACAACAGGACCGTTTCTTTGCATAAACGGAATAGCCTCGGCATTCAAGACTTCGTTGGCGTTTACGTTGCCGTGTATAACAATTAGCCGGGTCTTTTGCCCACTCATTATCCCGCCCCATACCATGACGCTTCCACCACCAAAACAATCATACTGTCTAACACAGACAGGTGCAAACCTTTCGCCCTTTCGACGGTAAATTCTTACATGGCCGTCGGCATGACTGAGATTGTAACGAGACTCGTCTTAAAACAGGACAGTATTCCAGTCACGTCGCCGCCAGTGACGGTGCGCATGTGCCCACCTAATACGGGCCTGGCGATGGCGTAAAGTGAGAATACCGCCTGTATGTGGGTGTCGCGCTCTAATCGGGCGTTGTTGTGAGCGCAACCGATTGCGAATGGTTTGTGCAGTTACATTAAACGCGGCCGCGGTCAAGGTCGCCGGTCGGAACCTGTCAAGTAAGTGAGTTAAAACAATTAAACGGTCGTCCCTTTGGGTAGTTACCCATGGCCTACCTTGGACGATCGTGCACATCACCTGTAAGTCTATAGCGTATTACAAGAACTGTGTTGCGACAGCAGTTAAACGTTCTACTCACGTCCACCCAGCAGCATTCCTATTGCCTGATTTCTCTCTGCTTCTGAATAACGTGGCATTGTGAAAGCTATCAACTTTAGGTGTGAATAACACTAAATTGTTACTGAACGCATCTATAGTGCCTTACATCACTCTCTATCAGACATCGTTCAGCATTCACGGGGTTCACAAGCAAAAACTGAAATTTTACGCTTAGCTGCATTCTACTGATAATACGCGGTCAAAACAAAAAAACATGTATAGTGTATCTATAGTACATGAATACTCACTACACATGTTTTGATTTATATCATAAATTAGAAAATATTTAAAAGAAATAAAGTGTCAGGTTTATATTTTTGTTGAGTTTATTAAACCAAGATTTGACACAACTTATTATAGTCATCCATTAATTGATGCTGATGTTTTATTGTACTTTCTTGGAAATGAAAATTTGCTAAATAGATCGCTTATGATCGCTTTCATTGTATAAATCAATATAATGGCCAAGATCACTATTTTCAAAAAGAAAAATGTCCGTCTGAATACTGCCGCTGTGAATGCATACATGATTTTGTCACATGGTATATCGTTTTAAGGTGATTCCGCTTTGTCAGCCATGTTTGTTTTCACAAAGTCTGTCCTAAGTGAACATGGCTGACAAAGCGGAATCACCTTAATAACTGTAAAATGACTATGAGATTAGTGTGTAAGTACTTGTTTTAAGTGTTGTAGTATAGTCTGGTTTTATTGACCTGTCAATTATGAAGACATTATAGAACTCATTTAAATATTTATCCCACTTCGGTTTTGTCCGTATAGTTTACGAGAATTAATATGGAGTATATAACTAATGTTTGGAAAAGGCACACTAGCTTTATGTTTAGGTTCTCGTTACATCCGTAATAGCACTACTCAATGTAAGAGATGTCTGTGGTTCGATCCCTTCTTTTGCCATTGTATTTAGACATATTCTTTCTTTATTTTTGAAGTATATTTTAATGAAAATGGCCAAGTGCTTGCACAATTGACTACACAGATATAAGGCGACTTAGAAAAACTGATTTGTCTCATTTTGTATCGTCTTTTACGGCACTGAAATGACATTTATTGATTTCAATCCGAATGTATTTTAATTCTTAAAGCATGTTTATTTAAAAAGAGTATAGTCTCTATCAAATAAGTGCAAAACATATCAAAAAGAAATAGGACAACATAAAAACAATTATAGCAACGATTATAGCTTCAATAATGTTTAAATAATTGACATAAGCTGTCTCGAATTAGCAACATGTAGGACAAAGGACTTATAAATCCGTAGTTGACCCTTACTTCGCGATAACGGTCAGTATAACTATTTCATAGAAACAAATTAAATTTATTCACATCTTACTGCGTACACATCTAACGAAAGTTGAAGATTAATATATTGTGTACATTGACCGTATAATCAGTATGCAATTGACAGGTTTATAAAATCAAACAATACTTTTACAAGTAGTGTATGTGTATGAGCCAATGCTACACCAAATAGCGTTCAACATGTACTACAAAAAATATTTCATCAAAGCACTGAAAGCACTGAAGTATACATTGCTTGATGATATAATCCATTTTTGTCATCAAGGCCATGTTGATTTTAACCTACTGACCTCAAAAACAATAGGGGTCATCTTCTGACCAAGGTCAATGTCCCTAACAAGTGACTCACACCAATGCTTTTTTCTTCCAAAGTTATTAATGAGACAAGGAAGATGTGATGTTCCATCTTGTATTGCTAGGCAAGGTGATGGATGAGCAATAAAGAAATCATTTTTTGAAACACCCGTTAAATGGACTGCAGTATAGAATATTTAAACAGTAATATTGAGTCTTCAGTGATGCTATCTAATAAAAGACATGGCCTGGCTTGAACTCAAATAATTGAATCATCCTACAAGACTTAATTACCAAATTATAGTACATCTTTTTGTACAGCCTTTCCATGTTACAGATCTATGTACTGTACTTTGATGCATTAATATATACTGGTGTGTTGTATTCATATCTAATCTACACATTAATTTTCAAATGAATACTTTATCGTTTATTACTAAAAATGAAATCTATAATCAAATCAATTCAAATGTACTGTACTATTTTCATTATTCAATAATTGTTACATTTTGTCTTCATATACAACCTTTCTAAGAAATTCATTTATATCGGACAGCAAGTTAACAAGTTTTTTTTCCATAATTAGATGGACCATTCACATAACAATATTGAGCTTAAAAACATTTTTCTATTTTTGGCTACTGTGACCTACTTCTGATTTTCAACCAAGGTGATCCATGTTCAAACTCGGGCCAAAACTTGTCACACACATTCTTACCAAGTTTTGAGACAATTGGGGCAAAAGTGTGACCACTAGAGTGTTAACAAACTAAATGACCAGTAGAGTGTCAACAACTAAATGTCATCGTCGGATACACATGGTTGATTAACATTTAACATGACATAACTGATAAATGTAAATGGTTCGGCCGTGGGTATCCGACGATGCTAAATGTGGACAGACCACAGTTGACATAAGATGGATGATCGACATTCAACAATTTTTAAAGCTCACCCTGAGCCAGCCTACAAGTTTCACCACTGAAATAAATAATAAGATAATAAAAATAAATACTGCGTATTTAGATGATGTGTAGCCATTATATCAGCAATAAATTATTGCTTTTCTATATATGCTCTTTACTCTATTGAAACTAAGTACGTTCATATACAATAAAAATAATACGACTGCTAAATTATTTTTTTACTATAAACAAAAATAAAAAGTAAAAGTTAATTATTAAAACGATTGAAAAGACTAATTTTATGGGTATTTTTATTCATATACCTTTCTTACCGCGCGTCAAATGTGGTTTTTGGCTTTACCAGGCAGTAACATAGCCGAAAAACACTTTCATACAATGTTTATTACAAAAATATTACTGATATGTTACATTGCTGACAAATATAATGTTATATTTATTCATTTAGACGATTGAAAAATTTATTTAATAGCTCTTATTTTAAATATGTCTATTTCATCGCCAATAAAATGTGTTTTTTTTTTTTTTGGGTTTTTTTTGGCTTTTCCGTGTTTTTGGCGATAGACCGTTACGTAGCCGAAAAACACTTTCATAGTGTATTTATAAAATAATATCACTGACATTTTCAATTGGTAACAAAAAAATGTATTAGTTATTCATTTAAAAGGTTGAAAAAATATTTAATAGCGGCTCTTGTTTTAACTACGACTATTTTACCGCCCGTAAAAATGTGTTTTACGGCTTTACCATGTTTTTGTCGCTAGACTGTTACACTTTCATATCGCCTTAAATGCAGAGTAGAATCATTCTCTAATTTACACTGGTTGCAAAAAGAAAGTAAATTTTAATCATTTAAAAGATAGAAAAAAGTAGATTAAACTAATTTTGTTGGAATTATACCAATTTTTCGCCCGTAATTAAGTGTTTTTCGGCTTTTCCATGTTTTTTTTAGCTTACCCGTTGAGTTTCCAAAAACATTTTTATAGCGCGTTCTTTTCGATATAAAGCTGACAATTGATAAATTTATTGATCGGAAGTGTGGAAAACTTCACTGTAGTAAATCACTCTAGTGATTTAAATGGGAATTAACATTTTTTATTGCCTGTGGCATGTGTTTTTTGGCATTTCTATGTGCGACACAGACTCAGCGAACACTTTCAACAGCGTATTTTATGATATATTATCGATTTAAAACTGATATTTTTGAACCCATTTCATCAAATAACCATCAAAATTTGTTTATATTGCTGAATTTAATCACAGCCTTAATATTTCTTTGTATTTTAAGTGTTTTTCGGTATTTTTTTTTGGTGTTTTTCGGCAATTAAACCCATTAAAATACGGTAATTCCTATTTTCTGAACATAAATTTATGTATTCATTTCTTAAGGTATTAGCACCCTAATGCATTACCTCCACTTTGAAGAGTATTCAAATAGGCTGGAACTACTGTTAACTACCAATCGTAACAACTCGGCAATCTCCGTCAAGTTCGAGATTTGAACTCAGAACTCCTCTTAGTTTGCATGATTTATCAATAAACCAGAGGTGTTTTACCAATTAAACTATAGGAGACATAGTATCAGCCACAATCTTGAGGGTCAAGAAAGTAATGCCTGACCTAGTTCCGATTGGTTAACTACATTGAAAATGAGGGCCATGGGTTCAATCCCCAGAAGTGTCAACTTTTTTTTCTTTCTTTTTTTCTTTTAACATTATTTATGTATCTCTCATGTCCTATTTGGAAAGAAAAAAGTGTTTAATTTTGATTTTTTAATTTATATAGGTATTTATTGGCTAAATTATGCTAAATATAGTAATAAATATGGTACCTGATATTTTCAAAGTGTAATATAATCAAAACTAGACGGTAAAAGTATTTCATATTTTACAAGATCAACCAATATACTTTTTTAAAAATTTAGGGAAACTTTGAAAACAGGCACTCATTTGGGTAAATTTTAAGATTTTTTTTAATTAGGCTCCCTAAGTAGAAAAATGGTCAGACACGTGGTAAAAATGGGTGGGGTAGGGTAACATTTTTATACAGATTTCATAAATTTTAAGTAGAAACCATAATTTTGCTTGTTTGGATTGGTAGCTTAATGGTACTGTTTGTTTCTTACCAAAAATTAATGGGAAAACATTTTTCATTAGAATGTTATTGCAGATTATTTAAAGGTTCCTACTTTCTAAAAAAGGGCCCTGATAACATCCTAGCTTGAGTTCAGAAAAGTGGCCATAACTTGATTTCCGTACGGTAAACTTTGTTTAAATTTTTCAAACAGGTGTACTTTAAGGTATACATCTGACTTATGATGTCAATTTTTTAGTTCCTGATAGTGCCCATTAGGGTCCTAATACCTTAATGCTTACACTGATTTACAGTTAGTTTCAAATGATTATTTATTATCGTCGCCTCCGACCACAGATGCCTATATTTAGCTCTATACTCTGGCTTAATCGTCAATATTCCAAGCTCAACGAATTGTTATGGGTCGAATGGTCGAGTGGCCGAATCTTTATTTTTACCCGTAGGCCTACTGAAAACATACTCGTACAAACATATTTTTTTTCTTCAAAAATCTAAGGCATACAAAAGTGAAAAGAAATACTCATCTTGTAGTTTAGGACAATTTTATTGCATGAATGTAAATCAGGAATTTTATTTGATTAAATATCTATCTTTGATGTTTCGTCCGATTTATATAATTCTGACGATTTTACTATATTTACGATACAACGATATATATTCATTCATGCTAGAAAGCGCATGCGTATATTCGACGTATATACTAAGATTTTTATCAATGAACTGTTATTTTTTGTTTTCTTTAAAGGAATCACGGATTTATATTACAATTATATTACATTGAAGGAATGTAGAGTCTATCATTTCATGAAAATGAACGATTTGGAATTTTCAAAGCATTAAAACATTTTTGCATGATGGGTAGTCGGAATGTAACAATAGTGTATGAAGAACAAGTTTCTATAGCGTTTTTTATCCGGAAGTGGGTGTTGTTCGGTAAAGGCTTAACCTGTTACGCCAGCGGAGATATAGCTTATAACTCTGTATACATTGCTTGCAACATGTACATGTATATACAGTACAGACGACTCAATTGTTTTTTTTCCCTGCGATATAGTAAATACCGATAGTCACTAAACAGAAACATGCACTTAACAATATTAAGCATAAAATCGAATTTAACGAGTTGGTAGATGATCATAGCATAATTGGTTTTCAAGCAATAAAAGCCGATTGTTTAGATTATAATTGTTGAAATAAAAAATTATGATGTATACTTTAAATATTGTAAAAGAAATACCAGGAAAATGTCCGACGGTAAGTAAAGATATCAAAACTTGTAACAGTCATAGAAGTTGATATCATCTTGTATTATGGTTTAAGAAATCTAAGCTTTTATGCAAATATGAAACAGACATTTTCTGTACGTGGTGTTGTTTATATACTATGCAGTCGATGATCCTTTTTCCGAAACTCAAGTCTATCGGACAGTTATTCAGTGTTGATCTTGTTTGGAGATTTCAATTCGCGTATGGAATCAATTGAAGATTAAACCTGCAAACTACCGACATGTGTCCCTGACCTCTGTGTGTTGTAAGGTAATAGAACATATCATCCACAGCCACCTGATGAACTTTTTTGAACATCGCAACATACTAACTGACTACCAGCATGGATTTAGGAAGAAGCGATCCTGTGAGTCCCAACTGATAACAACAATCCAGGACCTCGCCATCGGTATTGATAACAACATTCAGATTGATGCAGTATTACTGGACTTTTCCAAAGCATTTGACAAGGTCCCACGTGAAAGGTTGCTCACCAAATTAGACCACTACGGCGTAAGAGGCAACCTACTCCATTGGATCCGGAGTTTTTTGTCTGGACGAACACAACGAGTACTGGTAGAGGGCCATTTTCCACCAACCGCGCCCGTTACATTTGGAGTGCCCCAAGGAACAGTCCTCGGTCCACTGCTCTTCCTGGCTTATATCAATGACCTGCCATCTAGAGTGAGATCCAAGGCCAGATTGTTCGCGGACGACTGCCTTCTCTATAGGACCATATCAACTCCAGACGGACCTTGACAACCTTCAACACTGGGAATCAGACTGGCTGATGCACTTCAACCCAGACAATGTGAGGTTATCCGTATCTCTACCAAACGAAATTAACGCATTGTCCCATACTACATTCATGGTAAAAAGCTGGCTGTTACAACCAAGGGCCAAGCATCTAGGGTCAACATCTCCAACAACCTATCGTGGAACCATCACATCGATAGTGTCTGTAAAAAGGCATACAACACCACTGCCTGCCTACGGAGGTACCTCTCGTCCTGCCCAAGTAACATCAAGGACAAATGTTTTCAAGATCTGTTTCACCCCCGGGTAGAATATCCCATCCGGGGTCTGGGAACCCCACACCCCCAAAAAAATAAGAAAATAGAAGCGGTGCAAAAAAGGGGCGGGTTTATGTTCTTTACTAAAAAACTTAATACCACCAGTGTGTCCGGAATGATTGCGTTTAAAAGGGAAATACCCCTAAAACCCAAGCAAAACCAGACCCAAACCCAAATAAATGAAATCGTGTTTTTAAACTAAAACCAAATTCCCAATAAAACTGCCCCCCATTTCAGCCAGTCAGGAAACCAAAAGGGCTAAAACTCCGGTAAAAGGAAACCTTCCCTTGTCGCACCAAAAGTGTAAAAGGGAATCATTTTTTTCCCCCCCACCCCCAGTTTATGGAACCAGTTTCCCTGAAGACATCATCAGGGCCCCGTCCTTTGGAATTTTTTTTAAAGTCTGGAACCAGGGATACTCTTTAATTTTAAAGGGAAAACAGGACATTTTTTTTATAAATTTTTTAAATTGTAAAAAAAAGGGGCTGGACTCCCCCCCCCGCCGGGGTTTTCAAATCAAAGTTGAAATGCGAGAAACGGGGCCCTTTATACGGGAAGAAAAAGATTTTTTTTCAGTCGAATACCAATTGGGAACGCCCTTGGGGTTTTAAATCTATAAATAGCCTCGGAGTCAAAAAGGGAAATTGAAAGTAGTTCCCCCCTTTGGTTGCGAGTAAACAGAAAAAAGAGTGAAAAGGGTTAAACGAATGAAATTATTTAACACCCAAAAAAAAAGTTGTTTCGGAAAACAATATGTTTGAAAATATGACTAAAAAAATCCCACGGGAGTACAATTTTAAAAAAACCCGGGATTTAAAATTTTAACGGGTTTGGGCATTTTGTTTTTTCGGTTTCTCACAATAAAATTAATATTAAAAGTTTTTTTTGGTTTTTGGGTATCTTTTTAACTTAATTTTAAGTGGGAAACCTTTTATTTGGGGATATTTAAATCCCCTTTTCAACACTTTGGCCGGTTTTAAAAATTGTTTCATATCAGTTTTTTTTTTTTAGGTTTTAAAAAGAATAGATTCCCTTCCCTTTGGGTTTGGCTTCAAAAACTATATTGTGTCCACAGTTCACGGAAGAGAATTTTCCCCTTTTTGTCCCCAAAAGGCAGTTTAGGTGGTTACGGGGCGGGGGGCCAGTTTAACTTCAGAAAAAAGACCCGCCACCGGGGGTGGGAAAGCCGGGAACTTCCCCGTCCTAAAATTTAGCTATGGCTTTTTCAGCCCCGGGGTTTTTTGGTTTTGGGGTTTTTAAAAACGACCTAAAGTCTAATACTATATTAGCCTGTTTTAACTGCTCATCATCGCGAAGCGTAACAAAGGCGGGTGCGGGATCAACTCTAATCACAGCAGGTGGACCATGAATTGGATGCATATCCATCATTAAACACACTAAAGCATTACGTAAAGTGACTTTTTGTTCATTGTCAACCATGACAGCTTTTGTGTATGATGTTACGGCTTCTCGTACAACAAGAATGCATTGTTTACTACGCTTCATGACATCAGCTGCGAATGCTAATCCGACGGATTCTGGGGGATCCTCGCTCGACTGCTGTATTAATGATTTGGGGAATTTCTTAAGGGAAGCACACGTGTGACACGAGCTAGTTGCATCTGACCAAATCCAGCCTAGCACATTGGTTGATTTCGGGCAGATCACTGTTTTTGATGGGGCTAGTTTGATGTTAATATTATCGAGTGCAGCGAGTACACGACGCCAATTGTGAAGTAGCTGTTCAGGTGTGTCACCGCCACAGTAGAGATCATCTGCAAACTTGCAAACAATACCCTCCTGGAGTAGATCTCCCAGAATTCGGCACATGAGCTCCTCGAGGGCCGTCTCTGAGCCAGGCATTCCCATTGCACATCTGGTGTATACACGGATACCTTTAAATGGTGTAGACACTCCACAGTACTTAAGCGACTCACGGGCAAGGGGAATCTGATAGAATGCACTTTTTAAGTCTGAAACTATCAAATACTGCCATTGGCCTATTGATCTTAGAACAGACTCAACGTCAGGCATTAACGAAGGCTGTGGCTTGCTATACCGCCCTACATCAGCAAATGCGGTCACCAATCTGAATCCGCCTTGTGGCTTTTTAACCAGGAATGATGGGTTAAGATACTCGACGGTAACATTAGTATCTTCAGGTCGAGCAAACACGCCTTGTTCTTCCAGTTCATCAAATTTACTTTGAAGCTCGACAAGCTTGTCTTTAGAATATTGCGGTACTCGTTCTTTCCTCTGAGGGGGAAGAACAGGCCCCATGTTCACTGTTGCCTTCAAAGGGCCTACTGCTCCATTGTATCCAGTTAGGTCTGGGCTGAAAACATTGTCAAACTCATACAGAGTAGTGCGAAACTTCTGTTTGGTCTCATTGGTTAGAGTGTTATCCGGGTCAAGCACAACGGTGTTTGAGTAGTTGCCAGGATTCAAATTTTTTGACATTGTTTTTGTTTCTACATGGTCTGCAGAGCTTTCATACATAGTTTCAGTATGTCTTGCATTACACACATGCTCATGTCTTCGGGTTGCTACGGGCTCACCAGTGGTATTAACGATACGAATCTTACCATCGACGGCATCAACAAGAGTTGTGTTCACATTTTGGCTCAATAGCAAATGATCCCTCGGGATCGACATCACCGGGGGTGTCCAATTCTACAAATGACCCAGGCCATGTAACCTGTGAAGACCCCGGAGCACGGATCACGAAGGAAACTTGGGCTCTGCGCACTCTGTGTTTAGAATCGGCATGAGAGGTTGTGCCGTAATGGACAATTTCACGATCATGTAAGACTATCTGCTGTTTTGCTGGGCGTGTTGAAATATCATTAGCGGCCATAAAGGTCACACCGCCAAGAATGTCTACATCTAAGTCAGCAACTACAAGGGCATCCAACTGAAACTCAAAGGCGCCCCGGGACAAAGTAATGTGTGTTTCGCCGATAATGTCTAATGGGGTAACACCATCAGCTTGGGTAGCATGTTGATTACTCTTCATGATGGGTGCGTCAATGTACTTTGCATAAAAATGCTTGATCATACTGGATTCAGCACCGGTATCAAGCGTTATGGTAACAGGAAAGTGCCGATGAAACATCTTTATAGCTGGAGACTGCTTTGTGCCGACTCTACGTGTTACCGATGTGACTGTTGTTTCTTGAGCACTTGGGATGCTTTCAGAGTCGGTTTCCGACTCACTGTCAGAGTCGATGACTGCCATTTGTCGCACCTTCGTCATGTACTGTTTGTCCTATTCAGGTAGGTATTTGCAGGCACTTAAGAAATGATGGAACTTCTTACGTCCGGCCTGCTTGCACAAAGGGCATTCTTTTTGCTTTTGTTTTTGTTTTGTATAACCAGGTTTGTGGAATGTGTAACGAAGTACTTTTGCCTCGTTTGAAACTTGAATTTCGTCCAATAAGCTGTCAAGTGCCTGAGAAATTTCTGGTTTTAATGAAGACAGTGTTGTGTCAACACAATCATATTTTCAAGAGTTGGAGTCATTTCCTCGTCAGAAGTTGGGACCTCTCCATGATGGCTTATTCTACTTGTAGTAGTGAGCATGCTGTCCTCAACGAAACTGTATAGACGCTGGTAAAAATCTTCAGGTCTTTCTCCTGGTTATAATTTTATGCCGTCAAAGTCCAAAAAATGACCGCTACTGGTTTGAAAACCGAAGTGTAATCGAATAGCCTGCCAAATGTCCTTCATGCATGTAGAATTTTTTACTATGGTATTTCTGGAAATCACAGGGCAAAAGTTAGCAATTTGGCCCAGCATCAATTCTAAATGTGTCACTTTTTGAGCGGCTGTTCTCCGTGCCTGTTGAGGAACGTCCTCACCGTCGTCTGTAAAGCCACGAACCGGGTTGTTACTTGTCTTCTTTAACCAAGTAGCTCCTTCGACCAAGTAAGTAGCAAAATTGGCGTCAAGGAAAAGTGTATATTGGAGATTCTGACGTCACGACTCGAATGACGTTATAGTCTCGTTCTTAGTGAGACGCCACTGCTTAGGAGCGCGCTGAGTTGCCATAGTTACAGTTTTAAGTCACAAAATGTAAGTAACAGCTCTTTTATACACTGTTGTATTTGCAAGATAAATTGTTAACAGTTACTGGTAAAAACTGTCTCGTTGGACTCCTTGATTGAGCTTATTCCGCCTCCATACAGATTTTGGTAGAGTGGCTAATGGAAAAGTCTTTATAGCATCAAACAGGCGTGTATCTTTATTTACACAGCTGCCAGTAAGGAGAAAGAATCACCAACGAACAATTTAACTTTATTACAGAGCAAATGGCAAAACTAACACGAAGGGAAGTAACTCATGTAACACACGGTATTCTTATACCAAATCACAATACAACTATTGGCGCTTAGCTTTATTGGCAATACTAAAACCCGGATTTCGAATATCGTTGTGGTCTACATTGATGCCGTATTCTTTTTCATTAATTTATATATTTTCAAAATGTTCCTACAAGAAGAACGTTCACCTGCAAATGAGTATTAAGATTGGCAATGGAACTGTTGTAAACGATTATCCTATTGATTTTATCCATATTACGTTTATCTATTGCACAGAATGATTGTTTTTACAAAGTGTACCAGTATCGGATGTTGAAAGCTACCCGATTTTCTGCAATTACTGCTGTCTCATGGCCATCTAACTTTTTATGAATACTTTAACATTGATTTGTATGGCTTAATAAAACTGATTCTGCAATATTTCATAATTTTGCTGTTTAGGGTGTTCTTTTGGGTTTCAGGTTTTCTATATTTTAAGGGGAGGTAACTCATGTTTACAAAATTATTTGTTCTTTTCTGTCTATCTTAGGTATTATACTTACTATTTTTGTTGTATAAAATTACCAGTTGTATGGTCATCAAAGGCATAGAGGCCCTGAGGGGTGAATATTGATAGATTTTCTTTTACTGGCTTTATATACCTTAGACTGGATTTTTCTAGTTTGTTCAGTTAGTACATACCTACAGGTATTCTGCTTCAAGAATCTTCTAATCACTATGTGAAACTAATTATTATTATTTTCTATGTGTCTGTATATAAATTGTTAATAAAATAACCTTTGGTAAAAATGAAAGTTAGAAAATTAAAGTTATGCATATGGTGCTCATGTCCATATATTGAAACAGAGAAAGGATAACATCCTGAAGTTATCAATTTTAAACACTTGATATACAATGTATATGCAGTTAGTTATATAGTAAAGTCTAATGGAACAGTATTTGTTACTCTAAGAGATATGCATTTAATGTTTAGACACTCACACAACTCAATCATTATTATAATTATGATATAGACTATTTGAGATTTATTTTACTTTTATACTATACATTATAGTTTTCTTTCTACAAGATTATGAATTCCATCCAAGTACCAATGCTAATAGGATGTTATATTTATTTGTAATGGAAACCCAGGGAATTATTGATGTTGTATGCATATATATGTAAATCTTAGTATATGGATATGTGACTAAAATATTTCTGTATTTAAAGACTTACAGTTATGATGGATGAGGCTTGCATTTAAATTTATATAAAATGATAATGTAGGTATTGATTGGTCTACAGGTTATAGGTGTTTATACCCAGTGTTAGCTGGCTAATAATAGTATCTATAATAGAGTTTATACATGATAGTTTTCTTTCTACTTGATTTTGAGTTCCATCCATTAGTACCAATGTTAATGTTAATGTTTGAATTTCATATTTATTTAATGGAAACTGGGAATTGTTAATGTTATGTGCATACATGTATATCTTAGTATATTGATATGATGAGTCTAATAATATTTCTGTATTTAAAGAGTTACAGTTAAATATATTGTTAAAGTGATGGAGGACTTTCATTTAAAGTTATAAATGATAATACATGTATTGATTAGTATACAGGTTAAAGGTTTATACCCAGTGTTAACTGGCTAATAATAGAATCTATAATAGAGTTTAAGGAATCTTAGCCTGGATGTTGTGGTTTATCTTCTGAACTTGTGAGATTTGGCAGGTTACATAACGACCTATCCAGAATTGAGGTTAAATTAGTGTCCATTACTAGTGATGGCAGGGTCCATGGTGCAATTTCACCGGACAGTTGCAAGGCATTATAGATATATATTCCACACTCTCTGTGCTAGTAGGTCAGTACTGGTCCTTTAAGGGAAGAAAATGTCCTTAAATTTGGATCAAGCAATATAATTTATAAAGTCTCAAAACTCAAGAAATCATATTCTGAATTGTTATTCTATTTTTTTATAACATGTACATAATTTGAAAAGGACAGCTTCTGTCTTATCAATTTGTAATGGTGGGACACCGGTCTCAACCTCCAGGTCTCCAGAGTCAACCCAACTACAGACTTTTCATAGAGTAGATATGTTGGGAAATATGTTGTGGTTTAGAACTGTTCTTTATAAAAGAGAAAATGTGTAGCCGGCTTGATAGCTCAGTTGATCTTCTGACAGTCATGGGTTTGAGTCATGGTCAAGTAGTTTCAGTCAGGGTTTAGAAGTGGTTTTTCAACTGACACAGGTTTGATTCATTTAACAGATTGTATTAAATTTGAAATGGACAAAGGCAGTATTGTATGCATGGTACTTTAGATCTACAAAAGGCACTTGATCACACTATACTGCACATGAAGAAGTTCTTCTTCATGATACTTCTAGCATCTGCCATAGGTAATGACATTCTTACATGATTCAAGTCTTATCTCTGATAGACAGCAGCTGGTGGATGTGGCTGGTACTCATTCTACTACTACTCCGAGTACCAATGGTGTTCCCCTGAGGTTCATTTTAGGTCATTTTTTATATCTAATATCGTATATGTCAATGACATGTCTGCAACCATAAGCAATAAGCTTTTATTATATTTTGATGACTAATGTATCCTTGTATCTGGTAAAATAAATCTGAAGAAATTCTCTCTTGTGGCATGAGTAGTGATTTGTTAATTGACTAAAATTGTATTTGCATCTTGGCAACACAGGGTCTATTCCTTTTGGTTTAAGTTTCAACTTAAACTGGGCCTAGCCTCCAGGTCACATGTAATGGTACTGCTATAAAGTACACATCTTCTGTTTAGTATTTAGGTGCAAAACTTGATCAAATTCTTTTGGCGTCGCCTTTGATGCTTTGCATCAATGCTTTTCTTGTTTTATATGTAATTCAAATCTGTTTAAAAGTGTACTCGATCTTCCTGTTCAAGATTTTTGTCCTCTTTTATCAGATGCACATAATCAAATCTGTTAGTGTACTCGATCTTACTGTTCAAGATTTTTGTCCTCTTTTATCAGATGCACATAATCCTATTGTTTTAATATTGAATATTAACCAAATTGAAATTGTTGAACATGTTGAAGCGTCTATTAAATCTTGGGACAATTATTGTTCAGTTAAAATAAACAAAGAAAAACCAAGCCAAAAATTTCAATAATAATCTTTAATTAGGTTAATTAATGATCACGAATTATCTAGATAACTGCAAAATTGGTCAACACTAATAAACTATAATCAGTCCACAAAGAAGTATTATAAATATTCACCAAAAGCAGTACTAATATAACTAAATGCAATAAAACTTACTGCAAAACCAAATGGGCCAGGGTGGTTGGGCAAAAGACTTGAAACGTGATCACAACTACGAAATAAGTGAAGCCTCTATCACATCAGCCTTACGGCAACCGTATGAACGAACTTTGACAAAAATCGCTGTTTCGTGCGGGGGCCGCAAGACAAGTTGCCGCAACGTCGCGGACTGATTTCTCAACATGCACATTATTTCTGCGATTTTTGACAGATTTTGAACGTCTCAAGACTGCCGCAAGACAATCACACGGCAGACTTACGTTTTCTAGATGTTCTCGTGTAAAAATGTTTTGCGTTCGCAGATTTGCCACACGAGCATTTTGCGGCTACCACGGGGCGTGATCAAATGATGTGAAATGACAGATATACAAAACTGTCTAGATAGATTGCAAAATAACCTGCCGAACCAAACTTCGTGCGGCTGATGTGATAGAGGCTTAACAGAATGGCGAGCAAAAGAAATATATATATATATATATATATATATATATTGTGTACCTAGTCTAGTACGGGTTTTTACTTGGTGTAGATGGAAAACTGTTAGTGAGTATTCGGGGTGTAGTAGGTAAAATAGATAAATACAGAATCCCTAAAGAAAGCCCAACACGACAAAATTGAAAATGTTGCAGGCTCGGTTTGATTGAGCCTGTTCATGGACGGTACTGGAAAGTGCAAGTTACCGTCCACGCCCCCTAGCACCGGCTTAAGCAGAATTCAACATTTAAACATGAAATAGTAAAATTTTGAATTTAGAAACATCCGCAGATGTGTTCATACGGCGGTTATCATGGAACCTTCAATGTGACACAGTAGTGCCATTCCATGAAAAGCGGCGTATGGTCCCCAATTAAAAAAATACGTGTGCCCTAAACGAGAAAACAATGGGCGGAACTAAATAAAATGGAATTTTGAAAGGGGATCAGAGGTTATGAAGCCTGCGGCGTATCACAGATAAGACGTCAAAAGACAAATTTAAAAAGCAGGCAACATATCCTAAGGGTGATTCAACATTATTCAAGTAGGAATATTGGAACCACCCAACTAGAAAATGCCGAAAAATTGAAACTAGAAATACCACAAGCACAACAATAATGTCGTGCTGAACGATCTTCAAGGATCGAAAATATAACATCATTGATTAAATGTACGGGGAGACTTTTTACAGCCGCCACACGGCACAAATAACACGGATGTGATCATAAAATAGATAAATACAGAATCCCTAAAGAAAGCCCAACACGACAAAATTGAAAATGTTGCAGGCTCGGTTTGATTGAGCCTGTTCACGAATTCACTAGAGGTAATTTACTAGTTATGACCAATCAGTATTTGAAATATGAAGACTTTGTCATAAATACTTCTCAGGATAATAAGCCGAAACCATTCTTACATTAATGGCCCTGTGACCTTGACCTTTGACCAGAGACCCTAAAATCAAAAGGGGTCATCTACTAGTTATGACCAAATATGATGTGAAATATGAAGACTTTGTGATAAATAGTTTTAAAGATAATCAGCGGATACCATGTGGTCTTCTGACGGACAGACCGACCGACATTAGCAAAACAATATACCCCCTCTAACTTCGAAGGCATAAAAATACAAAGTTTTTTCCATTTTATGTAATGATCAAACAATATAAAATCTTCGTCTGAAGTTAAATATCTTGGTTTGAATATCGATTGTTACCTATCAGGAGAAAAACTTGTCAAAAGCATTCTTTCAAAGGTGAATAGATCGCGAAGATTACATTTTCTATACCGTTACAAAACTGTTTATCGGGAGAAATAAAGAAACAATTATGTCCTGCCCTTTTGCTGTTCTTCATCTTTTTGGTACGAAGAACAGAGTAAATCACTGAAGCACAAACTTCAAGTAGCTCAAAATAAGGTTGTGCGTTTTATAAAAGACTATATCCCGAGGACTTCTGTGACAAATAAGGTTCTGTCTGATCTTAAAATATTGAATGTCAATGATACAGTTAGACAGTTAAGACTTAGCCACACTCATAAAGTATATTATAACAAAAGCCCTTCTTATTTAATGGACTTGTTTAATGTATGTAGAGAATCCAATTTGAGATCTAATAATTTTACACGTTTTTTCTACAATGCCACAAAAGACTGGAGTTCTTTACCAAACAGCATCAGGTCAATCGAAAATATCCAAACATTTAAAACGAAAGTTAAACTTTTCTTAAATTATGAAAATGATAAACAAGTGAATAATATGTTTATTTATTATTAAATTGATGTGTTACAAGTGAATAATATGTTTATTTATTATTAAATTGATGTGTTACTTATGATAAGGTTTTCTAACATGTTTATGCTGTATTTGATAATGTAATAGTTTATACGGAATTCATTTTAGTTTGTTTGCGTACAATGTACTTGTCTTATTACATCAAAATGTGTGTGTTAATTGTTGTACACTTTTGCAATTTTTTTCCATTTATTTTAACTTCTTAATAATTCATTTATTATTATATAAGATAGTGTGATAATTTTATAGTAAATCGACCCCATTGGGAATAAGCTTTTAGCTAAATGGGCAAGCCTAGAGTTACATAAAACACACTTATTAATTCATTTTATAATTATTTTTGTTGTATTTCTTGTGTGTTTTTACATTTATGCAAGTTGATATATGTGATGTTTATGTATATTCTCTCAATAAATCGATACGAAGGAATGACGAAGACAGAATTCTGTTACATGATTATTATGATCATGTTCAACATGATAGTTCCGAAGAATAAATCAAAATAACAGAATGGTTTCAATTTACAACTTTGTATACCAAATATCAAACTATAGGTCTTGTGAATTTTGAGAAGAAGAATTTTAAAGACTTTTTTTATAAATACAAGATTTCCCAATATAACTTTATATAAATCTGGTGATCTCCCTGGCGGGCCCCTTTTGACCCTAGAGGCATACTTTGAACAACCTTTGTACAGGACCGGTAGATCATGTTACATACCAAATATCAAAACTCCAGGTCTTATGGAGTTTAACAAGAAAATTTTTAAGATTACCCAATATAACTTTTATTAAAACTGATGAGCCCCTGACGAGACCCCTTTTTACCGAAGAGGCATTATTTGAACAATTTTTGTAGAGTACCACTAGATCATGTTACATACCAAATATCAAAGTTTTTTAATTTTGTGGGTTTTATTTAAAAGAAGATTTTTTTTATTAAATTGTAAAAAAAAATCTTTCCATTGCCATGGCAACCAGAGTTCTTTATGGAAGTTAATTGTTTGAACAACTTTGGCATAGCGTCATGCAAGCAACATCTCTGCAAAATTTCAACAAATTTGGCCAAGTGATTTAGGAGAAGAAGTTGTTTAAAGAAATTGTTGGCGCACGGACGCAAGGACGATAGACGACGCACAATGGTCCATGACAAAAGCTCACCTTGTGGACATTGTCCTCAGGTGAGATAAAAAGGGAATTGTTACTATATTTTGAACTACAATTGAGCGTAGAATTTATATTTTTTAAGTTATTTAGTTTACTGACGTTATATTTGACGTCATTTGACGTGCAATCATTCCTTTTTTGGACGAAGTCCTGCTGAGAACGGCTTGACTTCCTGTATATTGTACAGGGAAGAACTGAATATAGATTGGATGTCCATTGGTAATGTTAAAATTGCAAACTGAAGTAAGGGAATCTCATTGGCCATTCTTTAATTAGTAAATCTATAAGATCTTTATGAAACGTATCTACGTCTTATTTCCTAAATAATCTAAAGGAGTTTCGAAAACAAAGTTTCTAGTTATATTTCTCGGATAACTGTGTACAGCTTACTAAAAGTAAACATTAACTGTAATATCAATGATATTTTATAAGTTTTGTCTAAAATAACGAGACCACCAATAAACTCACGATCCCGCAAACTCATAATGTATGAAAATACCGAAAGTCACCACATAAAAAAAAACTTTTTTGGTACGCTCAGTAGATTATGTTCACTGTTTGTGATATAATACATGATCTTTGCATATTAATGAAGCACATATTATTATGTACATGAATTAATACGTCAATATAAGATACAATTACCGAAACAAGACGGTATCATTTAAAAAGCTGCAACGTTTCCTATATTAAACCAATTAGTGCATCAATTGTCAATGAAGGTAAATGTATTTTGAGCAACTGATAATTAGGACACTATATAATTACTTCAATTATTAAACACGCGCTAAGCTAACTTTTCGTCATGTATTTAAAAATGCCGAAATAGCCTATGTAAGTAAAACCGGTTTACTTCGGCCGAGTATGTTTTTAAAGATTTTTTTGTTATTCTGTGCATATATCGTATATTATTTCATGCTTTCCAGTGTTTTATTGTAATATATCAGATGATTATATTCTGGTAAACCACTAGTGAAATTTATAAAATATAATTTTCACTGTAGCCGGACTATATCTGAATGCGGATGAAAAGAAAATTAAACTAAATGGAATAACAGGCAGAAATAATTGTCATCATACGTAAATTTTGCTTCTATAGGAAAAGAAAGTCGATGTCACCATACATCATGTAAAAAATGTAACAAAATTAGAGAATTTAACAGAACTATATTTCAAAATTGATGATGTGACGTCATGATGTGATGACGTCACAAAGGAGAATGCGCGACGTTACGCGGCAAAATCAGTAAAAAATACTTAAAATTACTTTAAAAGCATGAAATAAAAAGAAAATTTATTTGTTTTACATATAAGATTGAAATATATTTCATTCGTGAACACCAGCTATTATATTTTCACTCGTGGCTACGCCACTCGTGAAAATATTGCATCTGGTGTTCACTCAGTGAAATTATATTTCAATCTTACATGCAAAACAAACAAATATCCTCTATATAATGCACTTTATCACATAAACCGCGGCGCTGGAGTGTAATAAAGCCATTTAATAAAAACTATATTACACTAGTGTAATAACACTTTGACGTGACGTCATTTGCGCTATATAGAAACATAGCGTTAATTGAAAGCGCGCTAATGTTAGTGTTACACTTTAGGCGCGTCATTGAAAAATTACTCATTTTAACAGTTTACTGTTCTTATTTTATATATCTGATAAAAATAATATTATATTCGTGTAGATTCAATACTAAATTTATTGAACTCGTTGAATAAAATAATATTATGCTCGCCAGAGGCTCGCACAATATGATTTTATTTTATTACATGCTTTTCGGTGGTTTATAGAAATATATCAGTGATATAAAACTGGTAATTTCACTGTTTGAAACAGTGAAATTACCACTTTGATAATTTCACTGTTTTGAATTTAAGCCCCTTACGTTGTTTCAGTGAAATACCAGCGTGCACAGTACTGGGTACCAACTTCATGGCGTGACGTCGTAAATGACGTCACGTTGTATTATTATTTGGCGCGCTTTTCATTAAGTATTAGGTTTAATGTCTTTTTAAAACGTTTCTTTGCATATAATAAAAAGAAAATTTGTTTAGTTTAGTTTAAGATCGATATATATTTCACCTTGTGAACACCAAAAGTTCATATTTCACTCGTGGCTGCGCCACTCGTGAAATATACCTTTTGGTGCTCACTCGGTGAAATATATTCCGATCTTACACTGAACTAAACAAATATCCTCTATCTATTCGTTCAATAAATTTAGTATTAAACTACACTCATTCAATATCCTCTATTTATCACATACCCGATATTGCGACTCCTAAAAACGGTATTGCACGGTCGTGCATATATTTTGACTTGACGTCATTTGCGTTATACAAACATATTGTGTAAAGATTATATGCACGGTCGTGCATATATTTTGACTTGACGTCATTTGCGTTATACAAACATATTGTGTAAAGACGCGCTAAATGTGAGCGTTACACTATAGGCGCGGCATTGAAAAATGATCCTATTTCACTTTAAACACTTTTTATTTTGGATATGTGATAAATAGAAAATTATATTCGTGTGAATTCAATACTGAATTTATTGAACTCGTTGAATAAAATAATATTATGCTCACCAGAGACTCGCATAATATATACTTTATTCAACTCGTTCAGTAAATTCAGTATTGAATTTACACCCACTCACTATCTTCTATTGACTGTCCTATCTGTAACGTTGATAGGAGAATACTGTGAAGTGAAGTTGAATTGAAATCAAACAGGACGTAAAGTGTTTTATTGACACCTTTTTATTGTATATTACCATTACAGTATATATCTATATTGTCTGCATTTTACTATGTATATTCCATATTGTCTGCATTTATAAGCGTCTACATTTTAGCTTGTACCTCGGTCCGTGAAGGAGAACGAAAATATATAGTGGTTTCTAACCCTTTAATATATTTCAATGAAAGTGCGCATGCGTAACCGGTGATAAATAAAGGATTTTGAGAAAATTCGGTCATATAATATGATCTTCCTGAAATTGTTATATCTGTTCGACAACACTATTTTGCTTGTTGATATTAAACATAATTAATTCAAAATGTAAGCAACAGCTCAACCTTTTCCCTTTCCATTGGTAAGTTAATTCATGTATCAACATCGAATGTATTGAAAAGTCCTATACAGTAAAGTAGGCCTACAAAAAGGTTTGACCCCATTCACAGATGCCCAATTATCTCTGCAGGCGACACTGTTGTTAGGGGTCTGTTCAAAGTATTGCTAAGATGGTATCGGGTCGATTTTCTCGGACTAATAACATTTCCTTTTGAAAATATGTCATGTATGTATGCCTTATTTAACTTATTATATTCGTCCCTGCTAGACACCATCTCTGTTTATGACAGATGTTTGTTAAGAAAGAAAACTGTTGAAGTGAATTTAATGTATCAGACAAATTTCTTCAACATAAAGCAGTTTGATTATTGGAAAATGTAGTGTATTAATTAATAAGTGGCTAGCCGTACAGGCCCATATGGCTAGAACCAAAAGTTTCAACCGTGAGTCACATACGGCTAACCAGGACACACTGTTTTGTCTAGGCATACAGCACTTTTCAAAATTTTATGAAAGTCGGAAATGCATATGCTATTTTATGTCTTTCAACAAGGATTTTAACCAAGAAACCGCAATTATCTTCATATATTTAAGAGATTGATCGCCTTTAAAAGATTAATCGCCAATATCAATCTTTGTCATTTCCAGATGGCGAGAAAAAAAAGCTTTTAGTTGCAGTTGAATAACATCAATTGAAACCGTTTACATAATTATTATATTATTATCCTTTTATGTTTCAGTAAGCTAATTTTCAACACCTTTAAAAATAAAAAAAAATCACCGAAAATAATTGTTGTTGGGCTCTCATAATCATTGCGTCAATTACTAACAGTAGAAGTTTGTCCATCATTAAGGAAAGTTTGCATGTTCCGTGAAACGCATTCTGAAATTCTATTGTCAGCCCCTGTATATGCTTTAATTTAGGGCAGGCTAATTGCTTGTGCTTTTATGTTTGTTATTTTTCACAGCTCTATGATAGTAATGAGTCTATGATATTTATCCATTTAAAAATACAATTATACATGTCCCCATTAAAATAGTGTGTATTTTCCTCTAAAACCTAAAAAATTCCCCCTCGAAATTCGAAAATAATATTTAATGTCCATAGATCAGGGATCATGTTTTGAATGTTTATACAAAGTATCAAAATGTGAGCAACAGCTCAACCTTCTCCCTTTCCATTGGTAAGTTAATTCATGTATCAACATCGAAATTTCATTAGAAATAACCGAAATATTTCATGACAGGAGGTTATTGTTGATAAATTTATTTACTGAATCTTGTTTTCGCTTGTTTTTAGCCCACCTGACCACAAAGTGGTCAAGGTGAGGTATAGTGATGGGGCTATGTCCAGCGTTGTACGTCGTGCTTCATCAAAATTTGGGTTGTTAACACTCTAGCAGTCACAGTTTTGATATGATCATAATCAAACTTTGTCAGAATGTTTGTCTCAATGAAAAACAGGTCAACAGGGATCATGCTAGCCTTGATTTTTAGGGAGAAGTGACTTCTCCCTCCAGAGGAAATAGGGAAAAGTTTTGGGGAACAGGGAGAAGTGGGTACATTTATTGAGTCTTGATGTTCAACTTATAAATATATTTATTTCAAATTTATTAGATTTAAGTTCAGGATGGTTAAATGGAAATAGAAACAAATGCATGTGTATAACAATTTATTGTAAAACAGTAAATATGTGTAACAATTTTAGTTTCAATAAATATTAGTAAAATGACAAACATTGTGAAATGAACTGTGGTCTTAATTCTAAACATACTTAGTCAATTTATACTAAATAAAACATTTTTACAAACTAATTTTAACCCTTGTACATCAAAAATACTGAAAAAGAGTACTTTAACACATCAGTCAAACATGTCATCATGGAAATGTATATATCTTACAGTATCTTGAATCTACAAATATACAAAGCCATTGAACATTCAAAGTACTGAAAAAGTGTGCTTTAGCATGTATGTCAGTAAAACAGGCAAATAAACTTATCTTTTAATCAAAACAATCTACAAACTGGGCCATCCTTAAAAAAATGTTTGTTTGCAGTAACGCGACCAACTCACAAAATTTGACCCTACTCAAAATTTTTTTCATGGTCTGGATAAAAAATTATTTTTTTTGAATCAGAAAATTATGCCTTGTGCTTTGTTTTCGTTCTTTTAAAGGTTAATGGAAGAAATAAAATGTAGGTCTTATTAAATTAGAATTCAGTTATCAATTTATTAATTGTTACCAGATTATCAAAGCATATATTGTCCAGCATTTTGAAATTCCATGTTTATTTGGGAGTACAGTTCAATAAAAAAAAAAATCGACCTTAGTACCTACCCACCTTGAAAATTCTGGGTCGGGTTACTGCAAACAAAACATTTTTTTAAGGATGGCCCTGACAAAAGCCTTTGTACATCAAAAATACTGAAACAAAAAGTGCTGTAGTATCAGTCATCTTAGGAGTCTCTTCCTAAAAGTATTTAAATATATGCAATGACATTTTAAGTGGAAAGCAAATTTGATCTCACACAAATATTCATTGACAAAACTGGTAGCACTTCTAAATAACACACTTTCTTTCTAACAGAAATACACTCTAGCAATTTCAGTCAATCAACCTGTAACATATTCTGAGGACAATATCAGAGACTAAAATGTTTTCTTAAACACTTATTCTTCCACTTTAATAGGGCTGGGGAAAACTTCCGAAAAGTCAAACTGTTTAATGCTAGATCCATCCTGAAGGAAACAAGATTGTTGGTATTCAGTCTGCGTCTAAGTTTTGTCTTAATATGGTTCTGTGTAAAAAAAACCCTGGTTCACACTAAGCACTTGTCATGGGTATGACAACACAACATTTCAACAACTGACACATATTTGGTATCTCCTTCTCATACTTCTTGTTCATTATGTCACATATTCCAATTACAGATTCCTTCTCATAGCTTCCCATAACAAGGCTTTTATATTGTGTGTATTCTGACACACAACTGTCAACATATACATGTAACTTAAGGTATTTTGAAAAGTGATTAGCAAGAGTAACTGTATGTTTTTCCTTGAGACCATAACTACCATGCTGGAGATTGCTAGGAAGAATTGCATTCATGCACACAAGTAGTTATGATTGTTCAAATCTGTCTTTCAGATTGCTGACTATGGCATTTACATATTTCCCCATGATTTTGGCCTGACTTTGTTGTTGTTGCTGGCAATATTTTAGTTTAACTTCCTGAGAAAAGTCTGTATCAGCTGACTGTTCCTGATCCTCACTATC
The DNA here is from genome assembly GCF_026571515.1 of Ruditapes philippinarum. Taxonomy (NCBI): domain Eukaryota; kingdom Metazoa; phylum Mollusca; class Bivalvia; order Venerida; family Veneridae; genus Ruditapes; species Ruditapes philippinarum. Next base: position 94,676 of record NW_026856025.1, read on the forward strand.
ATCATCAATTCAATGTTTGAGTTCTTATTTTTCTGAACAGTTTTACTTGTTGATACACTCAAAGGTCTAGTGTATACCACAGAATCACTGTCATTCTGAACCTAAATAAACTGTGTAAGTTTGTCCACAAAAACACCCTCACAAATCAGTAAGTCCTCTAGAGATTCACAGACACTATTTACCATAGGGGCCACTTTACTGAAGTCCAGTTCTGCATTCTGAAATGTTAAACTCAGACTGCCTAGAAATGGGAGAAGGTCCATAAGCCAGTGTGTCAAAGAAATGAATTTGAATTGTGAAATATCATTCAATAAAGATTTAGCAACAATGTCTTCACATGCTGCCATATGCATAGGTGTCACATAAAGAGATGGGTATGTCCAAACACAAATAGCATTTTCCATTGACAACCAATGAACAGAATGAATTTCGGCATACTTCAGTGTTGGTTGGTTCAAAAGTTGTGATATTTCTCTGAGCTTGTTCTCTCACAATGTTGAATTGCTGAAAAACCTGAACAAATTAGTCACTGTTCTCTGATAACTTTCCATTTCAGGAATTCCTTTTGTAGCCTGTGATGCAGCCAAAGCACAACGATGTGCTGCACAGTGTACCCCATCTAGAGACGGACATGTTTCACTTAACCGTTTTTTCTACCAGTCATCACACTTGCTCCATCTGTTCCAATACCAATAAAGTTCATTAAATTAAGGCCCTTAGATTTCAGTTCATCCAAAATTTTATTTGTGAGCACTTCTGCATTTGTACTAGTTTCTTTGATTTCAACGTTGTTAAGTAAGCACACTTTAATTTCCTTTTCACAGAAGTTCTGAGCATACATAATCAAACGTTTTCTGTTTCCTTTATCTGTGCAATCATATACAACTATTGAATACACAGGTAAGTTCTCTATTTCCTTAAGTTTACTTTCCAAAATAGAATCTGAAAAGGCAGATTGAAACTCAAGTCAAACTCTCATTTGTTGTGTAATGACTAATGAACTGTACTTGTTCTTCTCATATCTTTTCTACCCATTTCCATAAGATCAATCATGGAAGAAAACTCCTCCTTGGGTAACTCATGTTTGGCCAAATGGTTCATAATCATGTGTTGAGTAAAACCAAGTCTTCTTTTCGCCCCCTCCTGTTAACCAGCTAGCAAGAGACATCAGTGTTTTATTGTTTGTTTACTTGTATACGTTCTAACAAAAGTTCATTTAAAGAATAATCAAGGTATAAATCATCACCAACATTTATAACAGAGACCCCTTTACCTGTCAATTTAATTTGCCAAATTGCAGAGACAATTGTAAACATCGAAACGTATGTGCGACTAACACTTTTGGCGACACGCTTTTGTAAAGAAAAAATGTGTGAATAAGATCACTAGACTTACAGACTAATTTATGCAATAAGTATGCCCCCAATTTGTCCTAATTGACATGAATTGCCGCTGATCTGTTTATTTGTTGTTTATTTATAATAAGTCGGCATTTGACAATACCCGAAGATGTCAACCGTTCACTCGCTTAATTGTCTCGCCGTGTTTCATTGGCTTTTCAATTTTACCAACCAATGAAAATGCGTTTAACTAATCGCTTTGAAATAGTGGCTGGTGGCTGCTGTTTTGATCCAAATATCTTGGAAAATGGCCAGGAAGATTGTTTTGATGATTTCTAGGTCATGTTTGAATATGGGTCATCTCTGATTACAAACTAGGTCACAGGGGCTAAAAATAGAAAAAATCTTGATAAGTGGCTGCAGTTTTGATCCAAATATTTTGAAATTTGTCAGGAAGGTAGTTTTGATGATTTATAGGTCAAGTTTGAATATGGGTCATTTCAGGTTAAAAACTAGGTCACATGGGCTAAAAATAGAAAATCTTGTTAACAGTCTAGTGGCTACAGTTTTTATCCTAATGTTCTGGAAATGTCTCAGGAAGGTTGTTTTGATGATTTCTAGATCAAGTTTGAATATGGGTCGACTGCGGTCAAAAACTAGGTCACAGAAGCTAAAAATAGAAAAATCTTTTTAACACTAGTGGCTACTACTTTGATCCAAATATCCTGGAAATTGGTCTGACAGCTTGTTTTGATGATTTCTATGTCAAGTTTGATTAGGGATCACCTGGGGGTCAAAAAACTAGGTCACACTGCCCAAATATAGAAAAAGCTTGTTAATACTCTAATGGTAACTTTTTTGACTCAATTGTCATCAAACTTGGTCAGGATGCTTGTCTAGTTAATTGCTTGGAGATGTTCGAATATGGGTATCTCTGATGAAAAACCCTGGTCAAAGGAGTAAAAAAAGAAAATCTTGTGAACTCTCTAGTGGCTACTGTTGTTATCCAAATATCCTGGAAATTGGTCTGCAAGTTTATTTTGATGATTTCTAGGTCAAGTTTGAATATGGGTCACCTACACTGCTCAAATATGGAAAGTGGTTAACGCGTCGGACTAGTAATCTAAGGATTGCTGACCGCGTGGGTTCAAACCCTGTCAGAGGCAAGCCGTTGTTTCCTTGAGCAAGAAACTTTACATTCATTGCTTAGTACTGGTTGGTTCCAGGAACGGATTCGAGAGTGTTTCAATAAGCTTATAGCTTCCAACACAGTCGAACTAAAATAAATTTGTATAATCCAAATATGGAAAAACCTTGTTAACACACTAGAAGTCACATACATTTTTGACACAATTGTCATCAAACTTGGTCAGGATGCTTGTGTAAGACATTGCTGGGATGAGGTTGATGGGTCAGGGAGCGATCTAGGGCCATCTTGGCCCTCTTGCTAATGAATTTATTTCCTTCTACTGTATAAATATAAGTAGGGTCACAGGAAAACTTATCTAACCACACATTGATTTTTTTATTTTATTTAAATGGGATAATACACAGATTTTAGTCTATTTGTTATGCCACTGCAGCATCTGCGATGCGGTGGCATATAGCGATTCACCTGTGTGTGTGCGTGTGTGTGTGTTTGTGTGTTATATATAGATTATATAGTGTGTGTTTGTGTGTTAAATAGATTATATAGTGAACTTAAAAAATCGTCTTGTGAAAAACCACTTGTCCAATTTCAACCAAACTTCGCAGGATTGATCCTTTGGTGAAGGGCTTCCAAAGTTGTTCAAAGAATTTCATTCCATGCAGAAAGCTGATTGCCATGGCAACCAAAAGGGATTATAAGAATAAATTTTACAAAGACCCACAAGGCCTAGAGCATAGATATTTTGCATAAGGCATTGTCTGGTAGACCTCTACCCAATTGTTCAAATTATAGCCCTGGGGTCAAAATTGGCCCCGTCCCGGGGGTCATTGTTTTTCACTATATGCACATATAGTAAAAACTTAAAATACCTTCTTGTCTGAAGGTACAAGGCTTAGAGCTTTGATATTTGGTATATGATATCATTTATAGGTGCTCAACCAAAGTTTTTGAAATTTTTCCTCTAGTGTCAAATTTAGCCCCGCCCCGGGGCTCATACTGGTTTTCCTTATATGTATATTATGTAAAAACTTTAAAAAAATCATCTTCTCGAAATTGACAAATGATAGAGGTAAGATATTTTGCATGAAACATTGTGTAGTGAACCTCTAGCAAGATTGTTCAAATTATAACCCTGGGGTCAAAATTGGTCCCACCCCGGGAGGTCATTGATTTTCACTATGTGCATATAGTAAAAAATTCGAAAATCTTCTTGTCTGAAGGTACAAGGCTTAGAGCTTTGATATTTGGTATATTATATCATCTATAGGTACTCTACCAAAGTTGTTCAAATATTACCTCTTTTGTCAAATTTAGCCCCGCCCTGGGTGTCATAGGTTTTCCTTATATGTATAGAGTAAAAACTTAAAAAATCATCTTCTCTAAATTGACAAAGGCCAGAGGTTAGATATTTTGCATGAAACATTGTGTAGTGAACCTCTAGCAGGATTGTTCAAATTATAGCCCTGGGGTCAAAATTGGTCCCGCCCGGGAGGTCATTGATTTGCACTATGTACATATAGTAAAAAAATCTTAAATCTTCTTGTCTGAAGGTACAATGCTTAGAGCTTTGATATTTGGTATATAGTATCATCTATTGGTCCTCTACCAAAGTTGTATAAATTATGCCCCTAGTGTTAAAATTGATAGTTTTCCTGTTATGTATATAATAAAAACTTAAAAAATCTTCTCTGAATTGACAAACTGTGAGGTTAGATATTTGGCATGGTACTAACTACTTTGCATAGTGAACCTCTACCAAGATTGTTCAAATTATAGCCCAAGGGTCAAAATTGGCCCAGCCCCTGGGGTCATTGATTTTCACTATGTACATACAGTAAAAACTTAAAAATCTTATTGTCTGAAGGTACAAGGCTTAGAGCTTTGATGTTTGCTATATGATATCATCTATAGGTACCAAAGTTGTTTAAATTTTGCCCCTGGTGTCAAATTGGCCCTGCCCGGGGGCATTGATTTTCATTATCTACACATAGTAAAAACAGAAACTAAAACAAATGTTTTCTGAATGAGAAAAAGCTACAGCTTAGATATTTGACATGAAACGTTGTTTGGTGGACCTGTATCAAGATTGTTTGAATTAAACACTTGGGTTAAAATTTTGCCTTGCCCAAGGGGACAGTGACCTACCTTCTTGTCCTTTGATGTACAGCCATGAAATTTGGACCATGTGCACAGTTTTTGTTGTAAAATTGAACTTTGATATCAGGTGATCTAGATTTTGATGATGTGACCTACTTTCTTGTCCTTTGATGTACAGCTATGGAATTTGAACCATGTGCACAGATTAAGATGTAAACTTTAAAAAGTGAACTTTGATATCAGCTGATCTAGATTTTGACAAAGTGGCTTACTGTGTTGTCCTTTGATGTACAGTCATGAAATTTAGGCCATGTGAAATATGACCTTCACCACCAAATTCACTAGACTCAACTGCATTGATAGATTCCTACTCTGATCTTTTATTTGAATAACAATAATTTAACCCCTAATCTGATAAGATAATATTTAGAATTAGAAAGGTCAGGGACCTATGCATTATGGCAGTCATCAGTTGTAAAGAAACATAAAAAATTCTGTTCCTACACTACTATTTAGTGTTGTATTAATGCGGTGGCATAGCATTTGTCACAAATGCAATCTTGTTTTCTTTAATGTCTTTTTATGACTTTGTACATTGTTAGTCAATAAGCCTGCTATAGATATGGCTAGAACTTACTGTAATACACCAACTCCTCGATCCATACTTTCATACATCTAGTGCTGTCATCGATAAAAACAATATCGATGTATCGTTATTGACGTTAATATTTTTCTGTCCATCAATAATAGATACACATTTTTAAAAATCGATAATATTGACTAATTGATAAAATGTCTAGAAATGACCAAAATTCACCTAAAACAGATACAGAATTAGGTGTCCATATCTAGAGGTGCGCGATTTAACCGGTATACCGGTAAACCATGGTCCTAGACATCTGCGGTACGTACCGCGGTACAGACCTGGAAAACCGGTACTTTAAGCTCTAATTAAAAGCAATTACAGATTGGTAAAATTTACTAAATTAAAAAACTTTTCCTGTTGTATATGTCAATATTTCTTTGAATTAACCTTCTTGAAAACAACTTTCGCCGACTGTTATCATTCTTCGATAGTTCTTAGCGAAAATTGAATGCTTTATCGATTACCGCATGTAAGCCAGAATAATTGTCAACTTGCATGATCTCAGTTGAAGAAGCAAGAATTAATGACTGACATTTACTTGTCCAAATATCGCTTATTGATACGAAAACTAATCGTAAAGATTGATCATTCATAAGGGCATTCCTTGCATAAAATTAGGGTGTTACTATTTTAAGTATTTATATAAATAGCGACCAATCAGGCTAGGGGTTTTCCTTACGTCACGCACTTACTGCATGCGCATGGCAATTAACTAATTATAGAACGGAGTAGAAACTGGATTAAAAGTAATGTTCGTTCAACTAATGAATATTAATTAAGCAGTAACATGGTCAGCTGGTCAGCCGTGGTATTTTCTTTCTGGCCTTATGATATAAGGTATTTTTGAGTGTCATGTTCAAGTAAATAGTAACAACATAACAACAAATTTAAGAGTAGGTAGGTGTTGACTTTAAATCAGTACAGTCATCGAATTTAGCACTGGCCCGGTTGCCCAAGGCCAGTGAAAAATAGTTTGGGCAAGTGAAAATTTTAAGAAAATTTAGTTAAATATATAGTAGAATAAATTCAAAACTGGATTTCGGGCTTGTAAATTCAAAATCCTAATTTCATTGACTGTCAATGGTCTCAATAGGGGGGATAAATAAAGAACAAAACAAAGAATTGGGACTGAATCTGGTGGTCTTAAAAGTGGATAAGCGAGGAGGTCTTAATTCTGGATCATGTTACCATTGAGATAAAGAACAGAAAATTCTGTACTTTTAAAAAAATGGTCTTAATAGTGGGGCAGTCTTAATTCCGGGGTGATCTTAAGTAGTGATTTGATTGTATTATGTAAAGTAAATGTTTTTTAAATTTTTCATTTAAAAACCAACAAAAAAACAAACTTTGTTATTTTCCGTGCATGGAGGTAAATTATCACCACTCTGGCGCGAAATTAGCTTGACTGGTGACATGTCTGGGGTCTGTACTCCACAGCGGAAGCTTTGGCATATATAATTGTCACAAAGTACTCATGTGACAAGAGCATAGCTCTTTGGCATGTATCAATATGTCTTAATAAAACATGTTGCATGGGTATCCTCTCTGTTTAAAACATTATTTTTGATAACTTTAAAACAAATTTGCAATTGGGTGCATATTTGCCTATGCAGTGCTCTTGTTTTACTTGTTATCCAATTTATTTTGCTTTAACCAGACCTTTCAATCTTTGTCGCAATGAACAAAATTTTAAAACCGCCTCCGTGGTTGAGGGGTTAGAGTCGATGACTTCTAATCCAGTTACCTCTCTGGCGTGGGTTCGATCCCCAGGAGATGCTTTGGTAGTTTAGCGCGGAGGAAGGTAGTCTAGTACTGGTGTAACTCTCCATGAACGATGGTTAGGAAACTATATGACTGAAATACTGTTGGGAAAAGGCGTAAAATGAAACAAACAAATAAGGAACAAAATTTCAGAATTTGAGACATGGCATTACTTTGTGAATTTATGCATTAGGTTCTACTTTTTCACAAAACATATGCAACTTATTAAACAACAAGCACATACCAAGAAAAATTGATTAATGCTTTGGATACTAGTATTTTAGTTTAATATTCAACTGTAATAGAGAACAATTGTCAAGGCTGATTTTGTACATGACCTGTGACTGTTCCAGCATCAACATTTAAGTTGTTTGATATTGCTATATAGTTATTATAGCTTTGCATTGATCAATGACAGCTCAACAAAGATGTAGAAATATGTTTGAAATCTCAAATATTCTGAGACGTTTTTTAAATAGATATGAAATAAACAATTAATGCTATTCAGTCATATCAGTCAATAAAAATTTTTAAATTGCTTGATTAAATATGTTTTATATTTTCCAGTGTAACGTTAAACAGTCTTGATATTTCAACAATTTTTTCTGGACAACACACTTAAGCCGTCAAGCTGTCGTCTGAAGCTTTAGAACGGGAGTCGTCCTCGACGTCTTTGGATCACGTCAGGCTGGCAGTCTCCCGTGTTTCCACACCGCCACCCCCAGATATGTCATGTCCTGTTGCAGAGAATTGGTGTTATACACAAGTAAGTTGAAAATGCTTGGTTAAAGCTAAAAGTGTATGTGAAACTTACAGACCAGTCACAAGTTTTTCATTTTTTAGCTCACCTGTCACAAAGTGACATGGTGAGTTTTTGTGATCGCTTTTCAGCCGGCATCCGTCTGTCATAAAAACTTAAAATAATTTTTTTTTTAAAAAAACTTAAAGAGCTAGAGCTTAGATATTAGGCATGAAACATGTTCTAGTGAGTGTCTACCAAGTTTGTTCAAATAAAAGCCCTTGGGTCAAAATTGGCCCTGCCCAAGGGGGTCATTAATTTTATGGTTTAACCTTAAAAAATCTTCTTTTAAAAGAATCCAAATTCCTAGAGCTTAGATAATAAGCATGAAACATCTTCTAGTGAGTGTCTACCAAGTTTGTTCAAATTAAAGCCCTGGAGTCAAAATTGGCCCCATCGCAGGGGGTCATTGATTTTCCTAATATGTATATAGTAAAAAATTTAAAGTCTTCTTTAAAAAAACACAAATAGCTAGAGCTTTGATATTAAGCATGAAACATCTTCTAGTGAGTGTCTACCAAGGTTGTTCAAATAAAAGCCCAGTGGTCAAAATTGGCCCTGCCCAAGGGGTCGTTGATTTTCCTTATAATTATGTATGTAGGAAAAAAAAATTCTTTTAAGAAACCTTAATAACAAGAGCTTAGATATTTCACATGAAACATCTTCTAGTGAGTGTCTACCAAGTTTGTCAAATAAAAGCCGTGGGTTCAAAATTGGCCTCATGGGGGGGGGGGTTATTGAGTTTCTATTTTTAGTTTCTATATTCAGGTGAGGGATTCATGACCATCATGGCCCTCTTGTTTTACTTTTTTGGGTGTTAACAAAATTTAATTTTGCTCCCTTTTTAAAATTCTGATCCATTTTTAGCACAAAATGCTCAAGGTGAATTTTTTGTGATCACAATTTGTTGGCGCCTTATCATCTGTCCATCAGTGTGTCCGTGCATCCATCGTCAACTTTTTATACAAAGAACTTCTTCTCAGAAACCACTCGGCCAAATTTGATGAATTTTTTCTGTGATGTTCCTAGCATGAAGCTCTAGCAAAATTGTTCAAATGGTTTTGCACACGGTGACAAAGTGCAAAAATCACTTGAGCTCACGGTACTGTATGTATGTATGTAGCAAAAACTTAAAAAATCTGCTTCTCTGAAAGTGTAAGGCCGAGAGGTTAGATATTCTGTGTGTAACATCATCTAATAAAACTCTACCAAAATTGTTCAAATTATAGACCTGGGGTCAAAAATGGCCCTGTCCCGGGGTCATTGATTTTCATTATGTACATGTACATATAGTAAAAAAAATAAATTCTTTTGTGAAGATACAGTATTAGGCTAAGAGCTTTGATATTTGGTAAATGAATCATCTATATGTCCTCTAACAAAGCTGTTCAAAGGTTGTTTAGATGGTTTCTAGGTCATGTTTGAATATGGGTCATCTCACAACCAAAATTGTGGAAAAATATTGTTTACATTCTAGAAGTAATATTTTCATCCCAAGTATTCTGAAAATTTGTCAAAGTTGTTTGATAATTGTTAGCCCAGTTTTGAACATGGGTCATCTATGGTCAAAATTTAGTTCACACCGACCAAAAATGGTCACTAGAGGTTAAATTTTTATCCCAAATATTGTGGTTTGGTCAGAAAGGTTGTTTCAGGTTTGAATATGGGTCATCTGAGGTCAAAGAAAAGTTCACAACACATAAAAAGGCATATATGGAAAAACCTTATTAACATTTGCACTGTTTCAGATATGAATGTTATGATATCAGTTTAAGTTTATGGCATTGTATCTGCCTTTCATTCATTGCCAATAATAGTAATTCAGAGCCTCAATAATCAGATGAGTGATGTAAGGGCCATCATGGCCCTTTTGTCTTTTGGTTTTTATGCCCCCGGTCTGCCTGTATGAGGTTAACCTAAAACGGCAAGTTGGATTTGTCTCAGGCCTAGGAACTTCAAACTTGGTATGATGATTGTACATGACCAATAGATGACCCCTATTGATTTTGGAGTCAAGGGGTCAAAGGTGAAGGTCAAAAATTTCCAATCAATAACTAAAGAATGCTTAGGCCTAGAAACTTTAAACTTGGTATGATGATTGTACATGACCAATAGATGACTCGTATTGATGTTGGGGTCAAGGGGTCCACGGTCAAGGTCACATTGATCTTTTAGGTAAAAACAAGTTTCCAACCAATAACTTTACAACTGAATTTGGTTGATATATTTTATTACACTAAAAATGTTTTTGGTATACACATTTCAAGGTCTTATGTAATATAACAAATAAGCTGTCATTAAGGAGACGTATATGATTCATAAAATTTATGCATGTATTATGTGGTAAGATTTGTGAAAACTTAGTCTTAAAATTGCTGCACACAACCTTTATGATCACAAATACCTAGTGACTATTCATGACCAGCAGATAACCCCTTCTGATTTTTTAGTCACTAGGTCAAAAGTCAGTCATAATAACCTGACCACATAACTAATTGGCTGCCGATAGGGGACATACATGTTTTTACAAACATATCTTGTTTATTTAATGATATCTTTCATATTTGGTAGGTGGATACCTAAAATGGTCCTAAAATTTTTAGCTCACCTGACCATGAAGTGGTCAAGGTGAGGTATAGTGATGGGGCTATGTCCAGCGTCGTGCCTAGTGCGTTGTGTGTTGTTCGTCGTCAACAATTGGGTTGTTAACACTTTAGCAGTCACAGTTTTGATTGGATCATCATCAAACTTTGTCAGAATGTTTGTCTGAATGAAATACAGGCCAAGTTGGAAGTTGGGTTATCTCGGTCAAAAACTAGGTCACAGGAGCTAAAAATAGAAAAAGCTTATTAACACTCTAGTGGCTGCAGTTTTGAGTCAAATATCCTGGAAATTGGTCAGGAAGATTGTTTTGATGATTTCTTGGTCAAGTTCGAATATCCGGTCAAAAATAAGGTGACAGGGGCTAAAAAATTGAAAAATCTTGTTAACACTCTAGTGGCTGCAGTTTTGATCCAAGTATCCTGGAAATATAGTTTTGATCCAAGTATCCTGGAAATTGGTCAGGAAGGTTGTTTTAATGATTTCTAGGTGAAGTTTGAATATGGGTCATTTTTATTCATGAGCTAAAAATAGAAAAATCTTGTTTACAGTCCAGTGGCTAAAGTTTTGATCCAATATTTTTGAAATTTGTCAGGAAATTTGTTTTGATGATTCCTAGATCAAGATTGAATATGGATCGTCCCCGGTCAAAAACTAGGTCGCAGGAGCTAAAAATAGAAAAATCTTGTCAACACTATTGGCTGCAGTTTTAATCCAGATATCCTGGAAATTGATCAGGAAAGTTGTTTTGATGATTTCTTGGTCAAGTTTGATTATGGATCACTGGGGGGGTCAAAAGCTAGTTCACACTGCCCAAATATGGACAAACCTTGTTAACATACTAGAGGGCACATTTTTTTACTCAATTGTCATCAAACTTGGTCAGGATGCTTGTCTAAGACATTGCTCGGATGTGGTTGATGGGTCAGGGGAGCGTTCTAGTGCCATCATGGCCCTCTTGTTAATGGAGGAAGGGGTACCTAGGGTCAAGGTTGAACATTTTTGTTCATACAGCCTTTATTTTAAGTTCATGTCATTTATGTTTAATACAAACTGCTAAGGGAGGGCCTTATCCTTTGGGTTTAGTTAGAGGTCAATTAGGTCAAGGTTAAGGTCATTAATGTCAAAAATAGATTTTAATACTGTAGAGGTGTATTAGCCTTTTTCTATTGAAAGATGTCCTTGATATTCTGTAGGAATATAAAAAAAATAATTTTTCTTCGAATGTCAGTTGGGTCAAAATCACCAGTGCTAAAAATAGTCCACAGTGTTCAATTTTCATAGGATGATTGTCAATATTGGGTAGAAGACCCCTATTGATTTTGGGGTCACAAGGTCAAAGGTCAAAGTCACTATTACCTTAAAACTGAAAACAGTTTCCGGGGCATAACTTAAGTTCCATTTGGCCCACAGTGTTCAAACTTCATAGGATGATTGTCCATATTGGGTAGAAGACCCCTATTGATTTTTGGGTCACAAGGTCAAAGGTCAAGGCCACTATAACCTTAAAACAGTTTCTGGAGCATAACTTAAGTTCCATTTGGCCCACAATATTCAAACTTCATAGGATGATTGTCCATATTAGGTAGCAGACTCCTATTGATTTTGGGGTCACAAGGTCAAAGGTCAAGGTCACTATTACCTTAAAACTGAAAACAGTTGTCGGATTATAACTTAAGTTTCATTTGGCCCACTGTGTTTAAACTTCATAGGATGATTTTCCATATTGGGTAGAAGACCCCTATTGATTTTGGGGTCACAAGGTCAAGGTCACTATTACCTTAGAACTGAAAACAGTTTCCGGGGCATAACTTAAGTTCCATTTGGACCACAATATTGAAACTTCAAAGGAGGATTGTTTTGTGAAGGAGGTAATACTTTATTTAATTCCCATGTCCTACAAATGCTTCATCTTTACTAAAAAAAAATAATCACTTTCGGGCATATAATGCTCCGCCTAGCGGTGCTCTTGTTTTTTGTCTGATGCTTTTTGTATATGGTAGGATGATAATTTGCATGGCCTTCTTCTTTTGGATTTAGTTAGGGGTCAGTAGGGTCAAGTTCTCTAGTGCTAAAAATCGATTTTTTCATTTTTACCCATATATAGCCTTAATTTATGGACAGATGTATTTCATATTTGGTTTGAAGATATCTTGCATGCTTTTCCTTTTGTTTGAGTTAGGGGTCAGTGGGTCAAGGTCAAGAAGGCTAATAAATGATCTTTTTCATTTTTGAAAGGATGATAACTTGTATCCTTGGATTGAGTTAGGGGTCAGTTGGATCAAGGTCACCAGTGCTAGAAATAGATTTTTATCCCCCGCCTTTCGGCGGGGGATATAGAAAGAGTCTCCTTCCGTCCATCCTTCCGTCCGTCCATCCGCCCGTCCGTCCGACATTTTTGTCTGGAGCATATCTCAAAAGTATTTGAGGTATCAACTTGAAACTTCATAGGTGGATAGACCTCATTGAGGAGGAGTGCAGTGCACAAGAATGATAATTCTACCCTGCATAATTTTTGAGTTATTGCCCTTTATTTATTTTTCATACTTAATTTTTCACCTGAGTGGAGCATAACTCAAAAAGTGTTTGAGATGTCAACATGAAATGTCATAGGTGGATAGATCTTATTGAGGAGGAATGCTGTCTGCAAGAATGATAACTCTTCCCTATATAATTTTTGAGTTATTACCCTTTGTTCTTTTTCATACTATTTTGTCAGGAGCTTATCTCAAAAAGTATTTGAGGTATCAACTTGAAACTTCATAGGTGGATGGATCTCATTGAGGAGGAGTTCAGTGCATAAGAAGGATAACTCTACCCTGCATAATTTTTGAGTTATTGCCCTTTATTATTTTTAAAAAAAAATTTTGTCCAGAGCATAACTCAAAAAGTGTTTGAGATATCAACATAAAACTTCATAGGTGCATAGATCTCACTCAGGAAGTGTGCAGTGCACAAGAATGATAACTCTATCTTTCATAATTTTTGAGTTATTGCCCTTTGTAATTTTTCATACTTAATTTTTCACCTGAGTGGAGCATAACTCAAAAGTGTTTGAGATGTCAACATGAAATGTCATAGGTGGATAGATCTTATTCAGGAGGAATGCTGTGCGCAAGAATGATAACTCTACCCTATACAATTTTGAGTTATTGCCCTTTGTTCTTTTTCATACTATTTTGTCCGGAGCTTATCTCAAAAAGTATTTGAGGTATCAACTTGAAAACTTCATATGTGGATGGATCTCATTGAGGAGGAGTGCAGTGCACAAGAATGATAACTCTATCCTGCATAATTTTTGAGTTATTGCCCTTTGTTATTTTTCAAAATTAATTTTTGTCCAGAGCATAACTCAAAAAGCCTTTGAGATATCAACATGAAACTTCATTGGTCCATAGATCTCACTCAGGAGGTGTGCAGTGCACAAGAATGATAACTCTACCTTTCATAATTTTTGAGTTATTGCCCTTTGTTATTTTTCATACTTAATTTTTCACCTGAGTGGAGCATAACTCAAAAGTGTATGAGATGTCAACATGAAATGTCATAGGTGGATAGATCTTGTTGAGGAGGAATGCTGTGCGCAAGAATGATAACTCTTCCCATTATAATTTTTGAGTTATTGCCCTTTGTTTTTTTTTCATACTATTTTGTTGGGAGCTTATCTCAAAAAGTATTTGAGGTATCAACTTGAAACCTCATAGGTGGATAGATTTTACTGAGGAGGGTGCAGCACACAAGAATGATAACCTACCCTGCATTATTTTTCAGTGATTGCCCTTTGTTATTTTCAGCCATCAGTATTCACATAGGTTTCAAATCTGTTATCACTTCGGCCATCAGTTTTCATTACCAAAAGACCTCTTAAAATTGAATTATTCTACTCTACTACATATACATTTTTCCAATGAGCAAACTCATTTGGCGGGGGATGACCATGTTGACATGGCTCTTGTTACCTTTTTTTATGGCCCCCTTCGAAGAAGAGAGGGTATTTGTTTTGCTAATGTCAGTAGGTCGGTCAGTTGGTCTGCCGTTTGTAGACTACTTGGTTTCCACGGATTATCTTAAAAACTATTTATCTCAAAGTCTTCATATTTCACATTACTGATTGGTCATATCTAGTAGATGACCCCTACTGATTTTGGGGTCACTAGGTCAGAGGTCAAGGTCACAGGGGCCTTTAATGTGAAAATGATTTCCGCTCATTATATTGATTACTATTTATCACAAAGTCTTCATATTTCTCATATCAATTGGTCATAACTATTAGATGACCCCTAAAGATTTTGCAGTCACAATGTCAAAGGTCAAGGTCACAGGGGCCTTAAATGGTAGTATGGTTTCCCCTCATTATCTTGAAAGCTAGTTATCACAAAGTTTTCGTATTTCACATAGTGATTGGTCATAACTAGTAGATAACCCCTATTGATTTTTGGTCACTAGTTCGAAGGTCAAGGTCACACAGGCCTTAAATGTCAGAATGGTTTCTGGTTATTATCTTGAAAACTATTTATCACAAAGTCTTCATATTTCACATATTAATTAGTAATAACTATTAGATGACCACTATTGATTTGGGGTAACTAGGTTAAAGGTTAAGGTCACAGGTGTTTTAAATGTCAGAATGGTTTCTGCTCATTATCATGAAAACTATTTATCACAAAGTCTTCATATTTCACATATTGAATAGCCATATGTAGTAGATGACCCCTATTGATTTTGAGATCACTAGTTCAAAGGTCAAGGTCACAGGGGCCTTAAATGTAAATATGGTTTCCGCTTATTACCTTGAAAACTTTTTATCACAAAGTCTTCATATTTCACATATTTATTAGTCATAATGGGGTCACTAGTTCAAAGGTCACGCTCTTTATATTTCACATATTGCTTGGTTATAACTAGTAGGTCATTATTTTTCTTTCTTCCCCTAAGTGAACACTTCCTTATACCCATTTATGGCAAGTTTCTATTACAAAAATTACCAATAATGTGAGTCAAGGGCAAGAAAAAGGGGCATATGTGTTGTTTGACATTTCTTGTTAGTCCCCTACCGGTTTACCGGAGGGGACTTTAGGTTTACCCTCCGTCCGTCTGTCTGTCTGTCCGCACTCACAGGAGAGTAATTATGTGGCTAGAGGGACAATAGGTAACTGTTCTTTCTCTTTGATGTCATTCATTCCGTAATGCTTTTATGTGGCTATTTTGTTTTGCGTGGCTAAAAAGAACAATAGAGAGAACAATAAAGTAGCCACATAATTACTGTCCTGTGAGAACGTCCGTCTGTCTGTCAGTCTGTCTATCCGTCCACAAAAGTGGATCCCACGATAACTTGAAAAGGACTGAAAATATTTTTATGAAACTTGATATATGGATAGATGGTAGTATGGAGATTATGCACGTCTTTTTCTTTTCTTCCTATGTTGAAAATTCTGGTTGCTATGGCTACAAATAGGCTGAAAATATGGTAAATTTTACACATAAACTGGATCCAGTGATAACACAAAAAGTACTGGAAATATTTTTATGAAACTTGAATTATGGGTAGATGGCAGTCTGGAGATTATGCACGTCTTTTTCTTTTCTTCCTATGTTGAAAATTCTGGTTGCTATGGCAACAAATAGAATGAAAATATGGCAAATTTTACACATAAACTGAATCCAGTGATAACTCAAAAAGTACTGGAAATATTTTTATGAAACTTGACATATGGGTAGATGGCAGTCTTGAGATTATGCATGTCTTATCTGTTCTTCCTATTTTGAAAAAATATTGGTTGCCTTGGCAACAAATTGGCTTAAAACATGGCAAATATAACAATATTTGTGATTAGTCTAAAAGAGCTAAAAAATTTTATGAAATTGCATCTTTGAGTTATCTCCTCTTTAAGAATTTTGCTTTTAAAAATGTTATATTTTGGTAACAGGGATGTTTCAAATCTTAACTTTAGAGTGTCCTTCAGTCCGTTGTCTGTCTGTTCGTAAAAACTGTTTCCTGTGATCACTTTTAAAGAACTTTTCCAACAAATTTACTTAAAATAGAGAAAAATTGAAACATTAGTGAATGGCCAATGGATTGCTTGCAATACTATGATAATTGCTTGTTTATACAGCCTTAGATTTTTTTTTACCAATGTCTCATATTTACAAAGAACATACCTAAGGTAGTACTTTAAATTTGGATTGAGTTTGGGGTCGCTGGGAAAGTCTTGCATTTACATGTACATGTTTATCAATATTTTTCAAGTTCATCACTAGTCATAGCAATGACTTGCCAACTTATACTTTTTACAATTACAAAAAACCCACCCCATGACTCTGTCAAGTTATATATATAACTGTGTTTACATTTTTTTGTCAATTTTCCATCCTTAACTGAGTGAATGGGTAAACATTTTTAGCTCACCTGTCACAAAGTGACATGGTGAGCTTTTGTGATTGCTGGGGGTCATTGATTTTCACTAAATGAACATATAGTAAAAACTAAAATACCGTCTTGTCTGAAGGTACAAGACTTAGAGCTTTGATATTTGGTATATGATATCATCTATAGGTACTCTACAGAAGTTGTTCAAATTTTGCCTCTAGCGTCAAAATTAGCCCTGCCCCGGGGGTCATAGGTTTTCCTTATATGTATATACTATAGGTTAGAGGTTAGATATTTTGCATAAAACATTGTGTAGTGAATGTCTACCAAGATTGTTCAAATTATAGCCCTGGGGTCAAAAGTGGCTCCGCCCTAAGGGTCATTGATTTTCACTATGTACATATAGTAAAAAAATTAAAAAATCTTATTGTCTGAAGGTACAAGGCTTAGAGCTTTGATATTTGGTATATGATATCATCTATACATACTCTACCAATGTTGTTCAATTCTGGCTCTTGTGTCAAAATTAGCCCCGCCCCGGGGGTCATAGGTTGTTCTTAATGTACAGGGCTTCCATTAAGTTTTAAAATTTGGAAGTCAGAGATGGCAAAATCTCTAAAATTGGAAGTCACAAGATATAGGTAAAGAAGGAAAAGCACAAAATTTTGGAAGTCACAAGCCAAAATCAAGGAGTAAATGACTCACAAACTTCCATTTGTGGAAGCCCTGAATGTATATAATAAAAACTTTAAAATAATCATCTTCTCTAAATTGACAAAGGCTAGAGGTAAGATATTTTGCATGAAACATTGTGTAGTGAACCTTTAGCAAGATTGTTCAAATTATAGCCCTGGTGTCAAAATTGGCCCCGCCCCGGGGGTTATTGATTTTCACTATATGTACATATAGTAAAAAAATTAAAAAATCTTATTGTCTGAAGGTACAAAGCTTAGAGCTTTGATATTTGGTATATGATATCATCTATAGGTACTCTACCAAAGTTGTTTAAATTATGCCTCTCTAAGTGTTAAAATTGCCCTGCCCCAGAGGCGATAGTTTTCCTTATTATGTATATAGTAAAAACTTGAAAAATCATCTTCTCTGAATTGACAAAGGCTAGAGGTTAGATATTTGGCATGAGACTTTGTGTAGTGAACCTCTACCAAGGTTGTTCAACTTATAGCCCTGGGGTCAAAATTGGCCCCTCCACGGGGGTTATTGATTTTCACTATGTACATATAGTAAAAAATTTAAAAAATCTTATTGTCTGAAGGTACAAGGCTTAGAGCTTTGATGTTTGCTTCATAATATCATCCATAGGTCCTCTACCAAAGTTGTTCAAATTGAAATTGCCCCTGGTGTCAAAATTGGCCCTGCCCGGGGGCATTGATTTTCATTATGTACATGTACACAATCATAGTAAAAACAGAAACTTAAACAAATGTTTTCTGAATTGGAGAAAGCTACTGCTTAGATACATTGTATTTGACATGAAATATTGTTTGGTGGACCTGTATCAAGATTGTTTGAATTAAACCCTTGGGTCAAAATTTTGTCTTGCCCAAGGGGACAGTGACCTACATGTACAGCCATGAAAATTGGACCATGTGCACATTTTTATTTGTAAAATTGAACTTTGTTATCAGATGACCTAGACTTTGATGATGTGACCTACTTTTGATGCCCCCACAGAGTGGGAGCATATAGCGTTGCACTTGTCCGTCCGAGTGTCCGTACGTCAGTCCGTCCGTCTGTCCGTACGTCCCGAAATCTTGTGAACGCAACTCCTCTTAAACCGGATGGCAGATTTTGCTTAAACTTCCAGGGATGAACAACCTTAATGTGTAGATGGTAGTAAAGGAAGGAATTTTTTTGCTGCGACCAAATTTAACAGAATTATGGCCCTTTGTTGATTTTTAGTTTTCAACTTGTGGCACATGTAGTCCAAAAAATATTTGACCTAGAGTCATAAGATTGACAGAACAGTGGCGTGTGGGGGCATCCGTGTCCTATGGACACATTTCTAGTTTGTCCTTTAATGTGCAGCTATGAAATTTGAACCATGTGCACAGATTTAAGATGTAAAGTGAACTTTGATATCAGCTGGCCTAGAATTTGACAAAATGTCTTACTGTGTTGTCCTTTGATGTACAGTCATAGAATTTTGGCCATGTGAAATATGACTTTCACCACCAAATTCACTAGACTCAACTGCATTGATAGATTCCTACTCTGATCTTTTATTTGAATAACAATAGATTTAACCACTAATCTAAAAAAATTCTGTTCCTACATTATTATTTAGTGTTGTATTAATGCGGTGGCATAGCATTTTTCACAAATGCAATCTTGTTTTTTCCAGATTTAATTTTATGTCTCTTAACTTTCTTTCAGGTTAAAGTTGTTAAGTTCTCTTATATTTGGACAATCAATAACTTCAGCTTTTGTAGAGAAGAGATGGGTGAGGTACTGAAAAGCTCAACATTCTCGGCTGGAGCTAATGACAAGCTTAAATGGTATACTGAATGTTTAAGCATATTTTTATTTAAGATATTTATACCCCCCACAAAACATAGTTTTTGGGGGTATATAGGAATTACTTTGTCCTGTTCTGTCCCATCCTGCTACCTCAAGAACTGTTAGAGGTATTGACTTGAAACTTAACACATCAATGCAATATCACAATTCAGCTGTCTATGTCAAGTTTCATAACTCTGATAGTTGACAGAATAATGCCCCTTTTTAGTTGACTATACGAAGTATATGGAGAGCTGTCGTACTCCCCCCGGCGTCCGCATTAAAGTTTTGGTGCAGTAAAATATTTTTCACTATAACTTTTTCATTTTTAGCTCACCTGTCACAAAGTGACAGGGTGAGCTTTTGTGATCGCTTTTCGTCCGGCGTCCGTCCGTCCGTCGTCTGTCCGTCCGTCCGTCGTCCATCCGTAAACTTTTGCTTTAAATGACATCTCCTCATAAACCACTGAGCCAATTTCATCCAAACTTCACAGGAATGTTCCTTTGGTGGTCACCTTTAAAAATTGTTCAAAGAATTTAATTCCATGCAGAACTTTGGTTGCCATGGCAACCGAAAGAAAAATCTTTAAATATCTTCTTTTAAACAACCCTAAGAGCTAGAGCTTAGATATTTGGCATGAAACATCTTCTAATGAGTGTCTAGCAAGTTTGTTCAAATAAAAGCCCTGAGGTCAAAATTGGCCCCGCCCCGGGGGGTCATTGATTTTCCCTATATGCATATAGTAAAAACTTAAAAAATCTTCTTTTAAAGAACCGTAAGAGCTAGAGCTAAGATATTTAGCATGAAACATCTTCTAGTGAATGTCTACCAAGTTTGTTCAAATAAAAGCCCTTGGGTCAAAATTGGCCCCGCCCCGGGGGGTCATTGATTTTCCTTATATGCATATAGTAAAAACTTAAAAAATCTTCTTTTAAAGAACTGTAAGAGCTAGAGCTTAGATATTTGACATGAAACATCTTCTAGTGAATGTCTACCAAGTTTGTTCAAATAAAAGCCTTTGGGTCAAAATTGGCCCTGCCCCAGGGGGTCATTGATTTTCCCTATATGCATATAGTAAAAACTTAAAAAATCTTCTTTTAAAGAACCCAAAGAGCTAGAGCTAAGATATTTAGCATGAGACATGTTCTAATGGGTGTCTACCAAGTATGTTCAAATAAAAGCCCTGGGGTCAAAACTGGCCCCGCCCCGGGGGTCATTGATTTTCCTTATATGTGTATAGCAAAAACTTAAAAATCTTCTTTGAAAAAACCCAAATAGCTAGAGTTTAGATATTAAGCATGAAACATCTTTAAGTAAATATCTACAAAGTTTGTTCAAATAAAAGCCTGGGGGTCAAAACTGGGTGTCATTGTTTTTAACTATATGTGTATAGTAGAAACTTAAAAAATCTTCTTTTAAAAAACCCAATGAGCTAGAACTTAGATGTTTTGCATGAAACATCTTCTTATGGGTGTCTACCAAGTCTGTTCAAATAAACAAATAAAAGCCCTTGGGTAAAGATTGGCCCCGGGTGGGGGTGGGGGGCTATTTACAGGTGAGCGACCTCAGGGCCATCATGGCCCTCTTGTTATCAACTTCAAACTTCAAATATATGTTCCTTATCATCAACCACATCTTATGTGACAAGATTCATAACTCTAGCACCAATATTTTCAGATTTATCTCCCCTTGAACTTAGAATTTTCCTTAAAAAATATTATTTTTGTGTCGCCTTGAAAAGGTGACATATAGGGGTTACTTTTGTCGGCGGTGTCGGCGACGTCGGTGTCCCCTAAAGCTTGTCCGGAGCATAACTCAGTCACTATAAGTCTGATTGACTTCAAACTTGGTATGCATGCTTCTTTCAATAACCCGGAGTGCAGTGCACAAGGACCGGTACTCTGCAGTTCTTATTTTTTGAGTTATTGCCCTTTGTTAATTTTCATACTTTAATTTTGTCCGGGCCATTTCTCTTCAACTAAAAAAGCTATGGACTTGAAACTTCATAGGATGATAGATCTCATTAAGAAGAAATGCAGTGCACAAGAACCAGTACTCTGCACTTCCTAATTTTTGAGTTATTGCCCTTTGTTAATTTTCATACTTTATTTTTGTCCGGGCCATTTCTCCTTATGTATAAAAGCCATGGACTTGGAACTTCATAGGATGATAGGTCTCATTAAGAAGAAGTGCAGTCCACAAGAACTGGTACTCTGCATTTCTTATTTTTTGAGTTATTGCCCTTTGTTTATTTTCATACTTTAATTTTGTCCGGGCCATTTCTCCTCAAGTATAAAAGCTATGGACTTGAAACTTCATAGGATGATAGATCTCATTATTAAGAAGTGCAGTGCACAAGGATCGGTACTCTGCATTTCTAAATTTTTGAGTTATGGCCCTTTGTTAATTTTCATACTTAATTTTTGTCCAGGCCATTTCTCCGAAAGTATAAAAGTTATGGACTTGAAAAACTTCATAGGATGATAGATCTCATTAAAAAGAAGTGCAGTGCATAAGAACTGATACTCTGCATTTCTTATTTTTGAGTTATTGCCCTTTGTTGATTTTCTTACTTATTTTTGTCCTGCTCATTTCTCCTCAAGTATGAAAGCTATGGACTTGAAACATCATAGAATGATAGATCTTATTGATAAGAAGTGCAGTGTACAGAAACTGCTGCTCTGCACTTATTATTTTTTTAGTTATTGCCCTTTGTTATTTTTCATATTTCATTTTTGTCCTGGCCATTTCCCCTAAACTACATTGTTCACAAGGCGACACATCCGACTCGCGGAGTTCTAGTTTACTTTAACTTCTTTATTTCTTAAGGGAACATCTTCATACTTCAAATATATGTTCCTTATCATCAACCACATATTATGTGACAAAGTTCATAACTCTAGCACCACTATTTTCAGATTTATTTCCCCTTGAACTTTTTTCTTAAAAATTATGATTTTTTACTGTTACTTATTTATTAGCTCACCTGTCACAAAGTGACGTGGTGAGCTTTTGTGATTGCTTTTCGTCCGGCGTCCGTCCGTAAACTTTTACTTTAAATGACATCTCCTCTTAAACCACTAAGCCAATTTCATCCAAACTTCACAGGAATGTTCCTTTGGTGGTCACCTTTGAAAATTGTTCAAAGAATTTAATTCCATGCAGAACTCTGGTTGCCAAGGCAACGGAAAGAAAAAACTTTAAATATCTTCTTTTGAAAAACCCAAAGAGCTAGAGCTTAGATATTTGGCATAAAACATCTTCTAGTGAGTGTCTACCAAGTTTTTGTTCAAATAAAAGCCCTGGGGTCAAAATTGGCCCCGCCCCAGGGGTTTATTGATTTTCCCTATATGCATATAGTAAAAACTTAAAAAAATCTTCTTTTAAAGAACCCAAAAAGCTAGAGCTAAGATACTTAGCATGAAACATCTTCTAATGGTTGTCTACAAAGTTTGTTCAAATAAAAGCCCTGGGCCAGGGGTTAAAATTGGCCCCACCCCGGGGGTCATTGATTTTCCCTATATGCATATTAAGTAAGAACTTAAAAAATCTTCTTTTAGAGAACCCAAAGAGCTAGAGCTAAGATATTTAGCATGAAACATGTTCAAATGGGTGTCTACCAAGTTTTTTCAAATAAAAGCCCTGGGGTCAAAATTGGCCCCGCCACGGGGGTCATTGATTTTCCTTATATGTGTAAAGCAAAAACTTAAAAAAGTCATCTTTGAAAAAACTCAAATAGCTAGAGTTTAGATATTTAGCATGAAACATCTTCTAGTGAGTGTCTACAAAGTTTGTTCAAATAAAAGCCCTGGGGTCAAAATTTGCCCCACCCTGGGGGACATTGTAAATCCTTATATGTGTATAGCAAAAACCCGAATAGCTAGAGTTTAGATATTAAGCATGAAACATCTTCTAGTAAGTGCCTACAAAGAATGTTCGAATAAAAGCCCTGGGGTCAAAACTGGCCTCGCCCCAGGGGTGTCATTGTTTTTAACTATATTTGTAAAGTAAAAACTTAAAAAATCTTCTTTTAAAAAGCCAATGAGCTAGAGTTTAGATGTTTAGCATAAAACATCTTCTAATGGGTGTCTACCAAGTTTGTTCAAAATAAAAGCCCTTTGATTTTCCTTTTATATGTGTATAATAAAAACTTAAAAAATCTTCTTTTAAAAAACCTAAAGAGCTAGAGTTAAGATACTAATCATGAAACACCATTGAATGAGTGTCTACCAAGTTTGTTCAATTAAAACCCTGGGGTAAAAATTGGACCCGCCGGGGGGTGGGGGGGTCTTTGTTTTTCATTATATTCTTATTCCTTATCACCAATTACATGTTATGTCACAAGGTTCATAACTCTTGAAGCAATATTTTCAGATTTATCTTTCTTTGAAGGATTTTCTTTAAGAAATATTATAACTTTTTTACTTTTTAAGGTATCTACTTCAAACTTCAAATATATATTTCTTATGATTACACACATGATGTGTGACAAGGTTCATAACTCTGGCTTGACTATTTCCAGAATTATTCCCCCTTGAACTTGGAATTTATGTTAACAAATGTAATTTGTTTACTTTAACTTAATACATAATGATACATAATTGAATTTTCATATAGTTTTGTCTTCCTTACTCAACCAGTATTTTATTTGTCGAGTTTCTTTGTCTCCTGTGACAGCTAATGTTGACTCAATTGTCATCAAACTTGGTCAGGATGCTTGTCTAGGTAATTGCTCAGATTAGTTCGAACATGGGTCATTTCGTATTAAAAACTAGGTCACATGAGCTAAAAATAGAAAAATCTTGTTAACATTCTAGTGGCTACTGTTTTGATCCATATATCCTGTAAATTTGTCTGAAAGTTTGTTTTGATGTTTTCTAGGTCAAGTTGGAACATGGGTCATCTCGGATGAAAAACTAGGTCACACTGCCCAAATATGGAAAAAATCTTGTTAACACTCTAGTGGTCACATTTTTGACTCAATTATCATCAAACTTGGTCAGGATGCTTGTCTAGGTAATTGCTAGGATGAGTTCAAACATGGGTCATCTCGCATGAAAAACTAGGTCACCGGAGCTAAAAATAGAAAAATCTTGTTCACTCTAGTGGCTACTGTTTTGATCCAAGTATCCTGGAAATTGGTCTGAAAGTTTGTTTTGATGATTTCTAGGGCAAGTTCAATATGGGGCACCTGGGGAAAAAAAATAGTTCACACTGTCAAAAGGATAACCTTTTTAACACGTAGTGGCACTTTTTTTTACTCACCTTCATAAATTGGGCAGAATCTTGTCAGTAAAATTTTCGATGATTTGATTTGGGCAGATAGCGTCTTTGGGGCCATAAAAGGCCCTCTTGTTTACCTATTTCTCAGGTGAGCGATCTTGTTATTTTCTTCCTATGTTGAAAAATTTGGATGCTATGGCAACAAATAGACTGGAAATATGGCTAATTTAACACATAAACTATATTCAGTATAGCGCAAAAAGTACTTAGAAAGTATTTTTATGAAACTTGAAATATGGGTAGATAGCAGTATGAAGCTTATGCATGTCTTTATTTTTCTTCTTATGTTGAAAAATTTGGTTGCTATGGCAACAAATAGGCTAAAATTATGGCAAATATAACAATATTTGTTATTACTCAAAAGTAATGAAAACATTTTTATGAAACTTAAAATATGGATAGATGGCAGTATAGAGATTATACGCATCATTAGCTTGACTTTTTTTTTGAAAAAAAAGTAGAGGTATTGTTATAGTCCCGGCGGCATTGCTGGTGCCGTTGCCGCTGCCATCCGCAAACTTTCACCTGGATCATAACTTTTTATACCCCCGCACAACGAAGTTGTAAGGGGGGTATACTGGAATCAGCTTGTCCTCCGGATGTCTGGACATCTCCCCGTCCCCGTCGGTTTTTCCTTGTCCGCCCAATAACTTGAGATTCCTTTGGCCACAGTCTTCATATTTGGCATGGAGGTGAGTCATGATTAGTAGATGACCCCTTACTGATTTTGGGATCACTGGGTCAAAGGTCAAGGTCACAGGTGCCTTGACTTTAAAAAGCTTGTCCGCCCAATAACTTAAGATTCCTTTGGCCCACAGTCTTCATATTTGGCATGGAGGTGAGTCATTGATTAGTAGATGACCCCTATTTGATTTTGGGTTACTGGGTCAAAGGTCAAGGTCAGGGGCCTTGACTTTAAAAAGCTTGTCCGCCCAATAACTTGAGATTCCTTTGGCCCACAGTCTTCATATTTGGCATGGAGGTTAGTCATGATTAGTAGATGACCCCTATTGATTTTGAGGTCACTGGGTCAAATGTCAAGGTCACAGGGACCTTGACTTAAAAAACCTTGCTGAAATACTGTTGGGAAAAGGCGTAAAATGAAACAAACAAACAAACAAACAATAAAAAACCTTGTCCTCCCAATAACTTGAGATTCCTTTGACCCACAGTTTTCATTTTTGGCATGGAGGTTAGTCATGATTAGTAGATGACTCCTATTGATTTTGAGGTCACTGGGTCAAGGTCACAGGGGCCTTGACTAAAAAAAAGCTTGTCCGCCCAATAACTTGAGATTCCTTTCACCCACAGTCTTCATATTTGGCATGGAGGTTAGTCATGATTAGTCGATGAACCCTATTGATTTTGAGGTCACTGGGTCAAAGTTCAAGGTCACAGGGGCCTTGACTAAAAAAACTTGATTTTAAAATTTTCACATCTGAAGCATGGAGAATACCGTAGATACGCGGTCATAGTTCGACCTCATCCATAAGTCGAGAGGTACATTATGACTTTAAAAAGTTGGTATTTTGCCTTGACTCTTCCATAAGTCGGGGGTAATTTTCAAGTTGATGTAAAGGGCATTTTTATGAAGGAAAATTTATCATTACTGTCTTAGCAACTCCCTGTCATGTGACAAGCGACCCTAATTGCCTGGTCCTAATGAATTGCTTTGTCTGACTTAAACGACTTTCACACCTTTTAATTGTCCGTGTATCAGATAAATAATACCTGTTTAAACAACCAGAGGGCCAAAATTATTATGTCCAATTATTATCCAGTAGTCAGTACTCTTAAAACAAACTCTACACAACTCTGCAATTACACAGATAACATGTATAATGTACAGGTAACAGTAAGTGATGTAGCGTCTGGGGTAGACTTCTATATATGGTGCATGATGCAATCAATGTGTTATCAAATTGAGGTGTAATATACATAAATGACCTAAGCAAACTGGAATAAGATTTGTGTCAGATTGTTTAGTGAGAATGGGCAGCATTAATTACAGGAAAGTGTGAATAAATTATTATGAACACGCCTTCATCCAATTAAAAAAGTCTATGCAAAAGAGCTAATCAATCACAATTGGCTATGGGCGTGTCTGACAATTGAGTAAATTAATTTGATTGGTCTTTGTTTGGTCTGCACTAAAACATTGTGCATATCATTAATCAATACAATCATCTTGAGCGTGACGTAAGAACAGCTGCCCTGACAAAAGATCAAAGGTACCGGTATGTCTATGTACAGTGTATTAGCACCTGCAGCATTAGAGATAGCGTGCGTATCGGCGTCATTTACGCAAGCAAATACTCGGGATACGCCAGCTTCGTCATCATTTTGGCGTATATTTACGCATGATAATTACAGTTTACGCATTTAGTGGAACAAATTTGGCGTAGGCAATGTTTACATTGACACCGATAAAAATGACTGATTGGTTAGCGTACTGTTCTATAAAGGTGTGTTATTTTCTCAGCCTGGGTTTATAATGGCAAACCAGTCGACTTTGTATCACTGAGACGCTCGGTAATAGATGTACATAAGATAAATCAAGCGTCTGTCACGTTATTGAAGTAGACGATAAAATATTGTCAATTTTATCAAATTATCAAGTTGTATACATTGACAATGTCTTGTTCGAAACCAAAAACAACGAAAAATCGACACATTCTACTGTGTAACAAGCCCGGTGTCTTCTCAGTGTGTAATTCAGCCAATTATTGAAGAAATTTTGACTATTGTTTGCAAGAGCGAAAAAAAAACTCATACGACTCATTAGATGCTACGAGTAATGATTTCTCAGATACGGCAGATGTAGTGCGTTTGAAATGTGCCTTGTGTTGTAACAACAAAATGGGTGGAAAATGGGCCACAGAACGGGTTCTCAACATCCAAAAGTCTAACATTGAACAGTAAAAAATAAATTAATTTCAACCTTTTATTGTGTACCTCACTCCTATTTTTTAAAGAAAAAAAAATACAATGAAACTAAGTTATGCATCACACCTAATTCTATTTCATTTATATGTAAGATAATTTACTGTCTTTTAAATTTAAAATAAAACGGTAATCTCAACATGTAATTTGGTACATAAATGGTTGATTATTAGCCCACAAGCTAAATAAAAGAATTTAGTGTGGGTCACAACTGTTTGCATGTATATTATTATATTTACTTCATTTCACATAAAAATGGTTCAAGTTCTTATAATATGCCTTAAATCTAAATATAAATTAACCTTGCCATGCTGCAATATTTCTGATAAATTATAAATCTGAGACTAGTTTTTGATTTTTTTAGGCTGTACTGTATAAATATAATGTATCATAATATGCGGCAAATTGACTCCCAAGTTCTTAAAACTGAGAGTCAATTTTACTCCTTCATTTTGCCAGAAACTGGCAGTTTACTCTGAAGTATAAAAAACAGAGAGTATTGACTCTTGAGTAAAAATAATTATCTAGAACACTGACCTGTTGACACTTTGTTTTTCACATGGATATATTGAGAAGGGTAAATATTTTTAGCGACTCTTAGTTCATATTCTCCAGCAACAAAGGGAAATGTGTTCTGCTAATTGCTATTAAAATATGATTTTCCAATTTTCCTTTATACCGACCGCTGATTTAAAAACTGAAAATTATTATCGAGCATCCCTTGCAAAATTAACATAAGATTCATTTTAATAGTTTTATTCTTTAAACATTATGTCTATGTTTCTTTACCAATAGGTACTGAAAAATGAGCCCGCATCACCGCTTACAGAACTCTCAAAAAAGACCCTAATAAGATCAATATTTTTTTATTTTTATGGACAATTTTTGCAACCGTTTTTGGTCGACTTATGGCCGCAAATCTACGGTACATATCTTAGCAATGCACTGGCTTAGTAACCTCAGATTTGGCAGGGTGGTTGTCCTTGAGTTCTAAATGGCCACTGTTGATTCTGACAAAGTGGTATGCGGGGGTATTCACGCCATGACAGTGGCAGTTCTAGTTTAGTTCTGGGTGTATTGTCTTCATACTTGGCCACAACAACCCTTGGGACAAGACCACACTAACCTTGACCTTCATCCATAAATGACCTTGACCTTCAAGGTCAAATTATTGAAATTTTCATTTTTTGGGTTATTATTGGCTGTAACTTTGTTATTTTTGACTGGATTGTCTTAAAACTTGAATATAATAATCTTCAAGGATAGCCCTTAAAAATAACAAGACAGACCTTGACCTTCACTCATAAATGACCTTGACTTTGAAGGTCAAATTATTGAAATTTTTATTTTTTTCGTTATTATCAGCTGTAACTTTGTTATTTTTAAATGGATTGTCTTCAAACTTGAACATAATAATCTTCAAGCATAGCTATTTAAAATAACCAGACAGACCTTGACCTTCACTCATAAATGACCTTGACTTTGAAGGTCAAATTATTGAAATTTTCATTTTTTTTGGCTGTATCTTTGCCATTATTGAATGGATTGACTTCATATTATAACAAAACATTCTTAAGGACAAGACGTTCATCAAATTCAAATTGACTTTGGCTCTTTAATGACCTTGACCTTGATGGTTAAATTACTGAATTTTCACTGATTTGTGCATTAAATGACCATATATATTTATTGGTGTGTACAGTACTGGACACGCGAAACCCGCAAAAGTCGCGTTATGCCGCGAGTGTAGTCTATGTCGCGACGGGACACTACGCGGTAAAACATCGCCGCGTGCAAGTTCGCCGAATTTCATGGCTGTTCATGAAAAATCGCCGCGATGTATCGCCGTAATTTACGGCGAATCTTCAGCAATAATTGTATTAGAAAGTACTACTTGGTCATTCCCGTGGTCTTTAATTTTGAAAACTTTAAATAAATCTTGTAAATGTCATGTATATTTATAAATATTTAGCATTTGAACATGTACAGCGTATACATTTTGTATACTAAAACAAAGCAATCAGGTGCTGGTGAAAATTAGTTAACAATAAAACGAGATTGAAATTACAAAAGGTAATTGGTACTACATCAAAGAACGCACGATAACAAATTGTCCAATTGTTATTTTGATAATAATACAAATGTAATTAAGATCCATTGTTTACTTTCGCACATATTCTATTTTTAGAACAATGCAAAGCGACATTTAGCAACGATTCACAGGTGTAACTAATTATTACGTCTAATACGCTAATTATGATTGTTGAAAATTGTAAAAGTTTTATCACTTAAATTGAGACATTCTTTACCTTCAATTTCACGAGTAAAAAATGCCAGGTGCGTGAGTAGGTGATGAGTAGCAAGATGCAAATCAGATTTTTTTTATTTCCGCCAAATTCGACCCAAAAAATTCCCTCGAAAACAAAAATAAAATCGGAGTTAAATCACACATTTAATATGTAAAGTAATGAGTGATCATTCATGAGGGCATTCTGTGCATAAAATTAGGGTGTTACTATTTAAAGTATTTACATAAATAGCGACCAGCCAGGGAAGGATATTTTCCTTACGTCACGCAGTACTGCATGCGCGCGGCAATTAAGTTGAATTAACTAATAATAGCACGTGTGGAAACGGGATTAAACATTTTTTTGTTCAATTAATGAATATTTGTAAAACATTTATATGGTCACTAGTTTCCCGTGCAGAAAATGAACAAGAAGTCCTGGGACTATCCCAGGAATTCCTGAGAAGTCTCAGGAATTTGTCCTGGAAAAATCCCAGGATTTCCTGAGATAATCCTGAGACTTTTTTCACGCCGTTAAATGGGACTGGACAATCCCAGGAATTTCTTGAAGACAGGAAAAAACAGGAAAAAATATTGCTCTGCTATCCCAGGAATGTCTTTTTCTCAGGACAGTTCTTATAATCCCAGGAAAGTCCTGTTCCCAGGACAGTCCTGTAATCCCAGGAATGTCCTGTAATACCAGGAAAGTCCTGTTCCCAGGACAATCCCATAATCCCAGGAATGTCCTGTTCCCAGGACAGTCCTGTAATCCCAGGAATGTCCTGTTCCCAGGATAGTCTCATTATCTAATAAATGTCCCCAGGACAGACATATGTAGAAATGTAGAAAACAGTAAAAGCTGATATTTAAATAAATGCTGCTTTGAAATACTAATTTAAAGCACAAATTTAGTTAGTTTAAAAATATTTATTTTAATATTTCATCATATTTTACATTTTATATGTATACAATTATTACATATAATTGAAGGGATTAGAACAGAAAAATTTATTATGAAAAAAATCACACACTATTTCCAATGTAAGCAAATTAGAACTTAAGATCCAAGAAAGTTTATAGATTTGAGAAAAAATACACTGAAAAGTTTGACTGTGATGGCATCTAGAAGCTAGCTTTGATTCACAAGTTAACAAACTTTCCCTGCATGGCATTTACGTCATTTTGCTCTCAGGCTCCCAGCTGACTATCTCCCAGCCTTGAACAGTTGGCACTCTGATTGACACTCTGACTCCTTCATTATTTCTGGAAAAAAAGACATGTTCAGCAATACTGAGTGACTGTCAAGTACAGTTCTATTCTTTTAAGCAGTCTAACAATTATTTATCATAATGTGTTTGTATAAATAAACCAAATTCTAGCCCCCTTAGCATTATCAAATTTAACAAAAATGTGCATATAATTAGCATGAGAAGAAAAAGGTCCCTAATACTTATGAAGCCTTGTTCAAGTGATTTTTAAGAAATGACATATTCACCCAGCATTTAAGCTGCCTACATCAAGACTTTGACTTCTTTCTTTAAAAAAATCAATTTAAAGAAGAAATGTGTTCTGATTTTTAATTGTCTTTTATTTCAAAAAATAAGATTTGTTCATTGTAATGGAGAAGAAAAAGGTTTTGTTGAAAATATCAAATAAGCAGTGATGTCATAAAACTGTACATGCAATATAAACACAAGTGGTGGCATGGCCAAATGCAGGTTAACAAATCAGACCAGTAATCTAAGGATCCCTTGCCATATTTGTTTAAACCCTGTCAGCAAGCCATTGTTTCCTTGAGAAAGAAACTTTACACTTATAATGCTTAGTACTATTTGGTTGCAGAATAATTTGTTGCTTAGAAGTTGGATGTAAAATTCAACCAAGGTAAGAACTTAAATGCAACTTTCATTAAAATAAGAATTTTAAAAGAAAGGTAACAAATGGTTTCAAATAATTGTGCAATGAACTATTATTTTCTTCTGGGAAAGATTAAGAATAGTCAAATATAGTTATTTAAAAAAATAAAGCATACCTTTTGGGGCTCAATACTTCACATCATTATTCACCTAGCATCTCAGAGTCAGACTCAGAACTGGCCCTACTTTAAAGCCTGCAATTTGTTTGAAATCTAATATCAGATTTTTCCATTGAAAACAACACATAAAATGATAAATAATTATGATAACCCTGTCTTATTCAGCTCCACAAAACTTACTGACAGGTGTGTATAAAACTGTACCATTTAGTTCTCATAATTTTAATTTGTTTCACATTATTTTAATTTGCAGAAATAAAAAAGACAATCTATCTATTTATATGCTATTTTGTATATTATATAAATATTATTATTACAAATTAATGTGACAATCAAATCTAGATTTAAATCAATTGTTAGTAGATCAATGTATGAAGTGGTTACAAATTTTAGTTTGCTACCTTGATTGTTTGATATACATATATAACCTGTTTCTGTATAAATGTAACTAAAGGTTTAATTACCTCATTCTGTTGTATATCTCCTTGTCCCAGGTGATTCTGATTCTTGTCATTCTTATTAACCATAACTACACTTATTAAACTTAAACACCTTAACATCTTAAACAAAACTATATCTCCAAAATTGCTTAAACAGGAAGTAGTCTCCTCTGTAATTTACACTATTTCCAAGCTTCTAGCTGACCATTCAAACTGGACAGGTACATCATTAGGTAAAACTGACGTTTAATCCAAAAATCAAAGCAGTTATCATTTTATATAACATTCATTGAATGTAAAAAACCACATCAAATAGCTAAAAGATAAGTAGATTTAAAAAATCATGAATTCAATAAAGAAGAAAAATTGCAATGTCCTAGACATATTCTGCATATCATTCAACTTTGTAATGTTACCTCTCCCCAAAATAATCACATGGAACAGTCTGATTTGTAGGAATGACCAGGGAGTAAATTAGTCATGCACATTATGGTGGGAGAACAAAGGTGGCCAGTTTTATCAGATCTTTGATCTGTGTGGTGTTATATCTAAGTGGGTGTCCTAAGTGTATGCAATTATCAGGCTTATTGGTTCCTTGATTTGAAATAGATAAAAATGACAGTTACATGAGCTTGAGTAAAAAAAAAAGTACTGTAAGAAGTACAATAGGTTGAAAACACATAATATACATTTCAATGTTTGTAAATGCAAAAAAAAAAAAAACAGGAGTAGAATAATGCTTTGGGTAACTTTTATGTGAATTGTTTTTGTTTTGAAATGGAATGACAGAATTTCATTTCTTTCCATGGTCCACACAGAAATCACTGATTCCATGCCAATTCTATCCCTATTCCGCTCAGAATATGTGCCAAAATTATGTACAGGTTATATACATGTATATTTGATTTTCCCTATTACAATATCTTATTAAATATAAAAAATAATTTCCTTGCTATGTTCAAAAATCAATTAGCATTTTTTTCTTAATTGTTTGTGATTAAGGTCTAAGATTATAGAATTTTTAAATTCTGAGTATTTTGATATCCATTGTGTTAAAGAAAACTATTACAAACCGACTTCAATATAGTTTTATCAATTTTTTCTCATTTTTTATACTTAACATTTTTTTCAGCTTTGCTCAGTAATAAAAAGGCTCACAAAAGTTATTTCATTTATTCCTCTGTCTAAAGAACAGGAATTAACAAGACTTCTTACTTTTCACTTTACAGAAAGGCTTTCTATGAAAATATCTTTCTTGTCTTTGACTAAAGGACTTCACTATAAATGAAGTCCTGATAATTCCTGTCCTCAGGACATATTTGAAAATAAAAGTCCTGAGATTTCCTGTTTTTTCCTGTTGGTAAGATAAAAGTCCTGACATTTCCCGTTTTGTCCTGTTCAGTATGTTCAAAAGTCTTGAGATATCCTATAAACAGGACTTTTGTTAAGAGGTAGCAAACAAATCCTGGGATAATCCTGGGATTTCCTGGGACTTCCTGAGAACAGGAAATATTTTCTGCAGGGGTTACCATGTGGTAATTTTAATGTGCTTTGGGGTACATGTTCGTTTGTTTATGACTGACGACACAGATTAAATACTAAGCCCATGCAATAAAACATTTCTGGTAGCAGCGGGGATTCTGTCATAAAATTGACCGAAAAAATAAATTTTGGAGTTTTTTTTTTTTTGGTAAAGCTGTGGTCCTTTCATATGCATTAATTGTTTTGATAGCAGACACAAGTATTGCACAATATCTTCAAGATCATAAAAATGTAAATAAAATATCACAATCAATGTGACTTACGATTAATAATAATTATGTCAATAATTGACACAATCAATATCCAACATTTTTTTTTACTTGAGCAATAATTAAACATGTGTAATCATTCCTTGACAAAAAGAAATGACAGTTTTTTTTCTGATATATAAAAAAGAGGTGGAAGTCAATCGAGTGTCGGCATTTCTTTGATGATTCTGCAACAACTACAGGTGTGTAAAATCAAAGATTCACAGATTCTTCAGAAGAGCCGACCAGTCATTTGTCAGAGGTCATTTCGTGTGTAAATTTTGTATTTATTATTTAACAATGGAAACATTATATTCCTTTTTTTTATGGATGCTTCTTTTTGCGCGAAGTGTTTTTTTGTGTCTTTTAGGCGCTATGGAATTTCAACAATCGGCGATAATTTTTCGGTAACTAACAATTAAAACATTTTAACATTTTTAAAACAGGGGTGCAAATATGCCGCCATTCAGAAATTATAGGAGACAAATCTTGCGTGTGTTATTTTTTTACAGACGTGTAATAAAATGAGTAATGATCACCCGAGAGAACGAAATGTCCCGGTGAT
This sequence comes from Ruditapes philippinarum, assembly GCF_026571515.1. Taxonomy (NCBI): domain Eukaryota; kingdom Metazoa; phylum Mollusca; class Bivalvia; order Venerida; family Veneridae; genus Ruditapes; species Ruditapes philippinarum. The sequence goes on from NW_026856025.1 coordinate 129,297, forward strand.
CCACTATAACTCCTCCAGGTCGTACGGGAATATTTACGCAGGATTAGTTTTATCAACATCGGTAATTTGACCATGCTTGAATTTATGTCTTATGTAACGTTTTCAATATGGGGATACATTTAGAAATGAACAAGTTAATGTCGTATCAATAATGTATCTTTTTATGTAACTAAATATCTTTTTACACATATATTATATTTATATCTCTACTTTAAACTCAATATGTATCCCCCCCCCCTAAAAAATATTTTTACATGTGTACATGTACACTATTTACCTGCCGATGGAGCCGTATACTTGTACTGCGTCATTTATACATTGAGGTCATGATTCCGCCATTCACGGAAAGTTTTTAACGGTGTTATTTGATTTCGCCATGGTTATTTATATTTGCTGTTGGCAGAGAAAGGGCATTTTAGCAAATTACAAGATTTTCTTGATACAACTTCATGTAGATCTACTAATAAATTTTCGTACTTGTACATGTATATCTGGTTTCAAGTTCACAGAGTACAATTATAAATAGATCTACATTTAGTATACAAATGAACATGTATTATTCCCCGCGAATCACGGCAAATGTTCACGGCAAAATCGCCGCGAGTTGAATTCGCGGCAATTGTCTCAAGTTGCCGCGAATTCGCTCGCGTTATAAAGCATGAGAGTTCGCCGCGAATACGCGAATTGTGCGGGTTTCGCGTGTCCAGTACTGTATGCACATATATATATAAATGCGTGTATATATAAATGTGTGTGTGTGTATATATATATTTGCCCTGATGATCATAAGAGAAACCGGTTGGCAAATAATTAAATAAGTTAACTCATGGACTGTGTTTTTTGTTTGATTTATATATATATATATGAATAAATGCGTGTGTATATATATATATATATATATATATATATATATATATATATATATATATATAATATATATATATATATATATATAAATGTGTGTATAGATATGTCTCTTTTTTTATGCCCCCGGGCATATAGTAATTGAACCGTCCGTCTGTCTGTCCGTCCGTCCGTCCGTACGAGGTTAACCTAGAACGGCAAGTTGGATTTTTCTTAAGTTCTACCTGTACCAATGGCTTCTAAATTTACACACTTACTAATCAATACAAAGTACATGATCTGGGCAAGTTACATAACTCTGGCTTTCATATTTACTAAGTTATTGCCTTTTTCAGCACTTAGAAAATGAATAATGGTTAACCTAAAACGGCAAGTTGGAAATATCTTAAGTTCTATCTATACTAATGGCTTAATAATTTCCACACTTACTTATCAAATCAAAGTACATGATATTGCCAAGTTTTATAACTGTGTCATCCATATTTCCCAGTTATTTCCCATTTTTCACTTTGAAAATAGGGCCTTGTCTGGTTAACCTATTTCGGCAAGTTGGATTTATCTGAAATTTCTCTTGTAAAGACCCAAAAGGCCTAGAGCTTAGATATTTTGCATAAGGCATTGTCTGGTAGACCCTTACCAAGATTGTCCAAATTATAGCCCTGGGGTCAAAATTGGCCCCGCCCCGGGGGTCATTGATTTTCACTATATGTACATATAGTAAAAACTTAAAATACCTTCTTGTAAAGACCAAAAAGGCCTAGAGCTTAGATATTTTGCATAAGGCATTGTCTGGTAGCCCTCTACCCAGATTGTTAAAATTATAGCCCTGGGGTCAAAATTGGCCCCGCCCCGGGCGTCATTGGTTTTCCTTATATGTATATAGTAAAGACTTATAGTGAAAACTTAAAAAAAATTTCTTCTAGCAATTGACAAATGCTAGAGTTAAGATATTTTGCATGAAATATTGTGTAGTGAACCTCTAGCAAGATTGTTGAAATTACAGCCCTGTGGTCAAAATTGCCCCCGCCCTGGGGGTCATTGATTTTCAATATATACATATAGTAAAAAATCAAAGAATCTTATTGTCTGAAGGTACAAGGCTTAGAGCTTTAATATTTGTTAAATGATATCATCTATAGGTACTCTACCAAAGTTGTTCAAATTTTGCCTCTACTGTTAAATTAGCCCCGCCCCGGGGGCCATAGGTTTTCCTTATATGTATATAGTTAAAATTTAAAAAATCATTTTCTCTAAATTTACAAAGGCTAGCATTAAGATATTTTGCATGAAACATTGTGTAGTGAACCTCTAGCAAGATTGTACAAATTATAGCCCTGGGGTCAAAATTGGCCCCACCCCCAGGGGTCCTTGATTTTCACTATATACATATAGTAAAAAATTAAAAAATCTTCTTGTCGGAAGGTACAAGGCTTAGAGCTTTGATATTTGGTATATAATATCATCTATGGGTCCTCTATTAAAGTTGTTTTAATTATGCCCCTAGTGTTAAAATTGCCCTGCCCCAGAGGCGATAGTTTTCCTTATATGTATAAAGTAAAAACTTGAAAAATCTTCTTCTCTGAATTGACAAAGGCTAGAGTTTAAATATATGGCATGAGACTGCGAAGTGAACCTCTACCAAGATTGTTCAAATTATAGCCTTAGGGTCAAAATTGGTTCCGCCCTGGGGGTCATTGATTTTCATTATGTACATATAGTAAAAAAATATGATCTATGCATATAGAAACAAAAAAAATCTGTTCCTACACTACTATTTTGTGTTGTATTAATGCGGTGGCATAGCATTTTTCTCAAATGCAACCTTGTTAGTTTTCAACTTGGGCACATGTAGCCAAAAAAATTATTTGACCTAGAGACATAAGATTGACGAATAGGTGGAGTGTGGGGGCACCCGTGTCCTATTGACACATTTCTAGTTTCTTTTTTATGCCATGTAATGGCCGGGGCAAATAGTGTTACCCTGTTCCGTCATTCTGTCATTCCGTCATCATCAGTTTCCGTTCATTATCTTAGTAACGGTAGCACACATTCAACTCAAATTTGACATATGGATATGTCATGAGAAAATACAGGTCAAGTTCGAATTTGGTCATTGTTCAATGATTTTTGGCAGAGTTATGCCCCTTTTACTTTAAAATAATATGAAATTTTCAGTTTCCGTTTATTATCTCCCCAACGGTACAACACATTCAACTCAAACTTGACATATAGATATGTCATGAGAAAATACAGGTCAAGTTCGAATTTGATCACGGTTCGATGATTTTTGGCAGAGTTATGCCCCTTTTACTTTGAAAATAATATGAAATTTTCAGTTTCCGTTCATTATCTTCCCAACGGTACAACACATTCAACTCAAACTTGACATATGGATATGTCATGAGAAAATACAGGTCAAGTTTGAATTTGGTCATGGTTCGATGATTTTTGGCAGAGTTATGCCCCTTTTACTTTGAAAATAATATGAAACTTTCAGTTTCCGTTCATTATCTCCCCAATGGTACAACACATTCAACTCAAACTTGACATATGGATAATTTTTAGGAATGCCCAGGCTTAGTTCGAATTTGGTCATGGTTCAATGATTTTTGGCAGAGTAATGCCCCTTTCACTTTGAAAATAATATGAAATTTACAGTTTCTGTTCATTATCTACCCAACAGTGTTACATATTCAACTCAAATTTGACATATGGATATGTCAAAGGAATTGGCAGGTCAAGTTGGAATTTGGTCATGGTTTGATGTTTTTTTGGCAGAATTATGTCCCTTTCACTTTGAAAATAAGATAGATATATCTTAGGAATAAGTAGTTTAAGGTTGAATTTGGCCGTGGTTCAATGATTTTGGACAAACTTATCGTTCCTGAATGTTGGAAAAATTTTGAACTTTCAGTTTCAGCACTCATACAAGTTTTGTGGAAATGTATGTAGCCATTATTTTGGCTACAAATATGCAATATGCTATTTTCAAAGGGTTAAGACTGAATAATTTCAGTGCCTTGAACATTGTATGAAAATGGTTTGTGTTAACATTGAAAAGTTTTAAGGGCTTTGAACTTAAAATGAAAAAAATAATTTGTGCAAACAAATTTGGAACTAAATATTATAACATCTGAAATTTTGGCTGCATGCGGGGCCATCCGTGGCATGATGACACATTTCTAGTTCTTTTTTGTGACTATAAATGCTATCTTTAAACTTTAGATTATTGTTCTTTGTTACACTCACATCATATATGACAATGTTCATAAGTCTAGCATCTTTTAGTTTATTTCAAGAGTCATCTCCTCTTAGTTTAAGGATTTTGCTTTTAATAATGTTATATTCTGGTAACAAGTGGTAACAACCAGAGATATTAAAAGATTTACCCTTTGAGTCTCTGTCAGTTGGTCTGTCTGTCCGTTCCTAAAAGCTGTTTCCTAAGATCAGTTTTATAGAACTTTTCTGGCTAATTTTCTTAAAATCAATAAAAGTTGAAACATTAGTTATACATATTCATCCTGAGAAAAATGGATCTTTTGATTATCTGTTGTATAAACATAATTTCCTTACTAGGCAGGGAAATTTAACATAGACAAACTAAGAACTCAAAAGATTTAAGTTCATTCATTCATTCAATGGTATAATTCAATGTCCAATTTGAAGGGTCACTAGTCTTGCAGGACGATCGACCCTAGAAAAATTCATCGAGGCCTGCTTAATTCTTTCTTGAAGTTTTTAGATTTGTAATTGAAAGTCAATGAAAATCAGTTTTTTACACTGAAAATACAAAATTAAGTTAAAAAACATTTGTCAATATTTTAATGACCCCTATCCTTTCATTACATTAAGAACTTGCTAACATTAATGCAAGTTTATATGTATGTGTTACATTATATCACTCTACTGTTTCAGGTGTCTGAGGGTGAATCCGAAAGGATTAGATGAAGAAAGTAAAGATTACCTTTCCTTATATTTATTATTGGTCTCGTGTAATAAGAGTGAAGTGAGGGCCAAATTTAAGTTCTCCATACTAAATGCCAAACGAGAGGAAACAAAAGCAATGGGTAAGAAGACAATAAATATTATATATTAAGTACACTGGAGTGCCCAGAGGTGAGATTTTATGATGGCTAGTTACCCCTTATAATACACAGTGTCTTTTCATCAGAGTGTTTTTTTTAGCTCACCTGTCTAGGTGATAGCTCGGATGAGTTCGAACATGGGTCATCGCGGATGAAAAACTAGGTCACAGGAGCTAAAAATAGAAAAACCTTGTGAACATCTAGCGGTCACATTTTTGCCTCAATCATCATCAAACATGGTCAGGATGCTTATCTAGTTGATAGTTCGAATGAGTTCGAACATGGGTCATCTCCAATGAAAAACTAGGTCACAGGAGCTAAAAATAGAAATACCTTTTTAACACTCTAGAGGTCACATTTTTGCCACAATCATCATCAAACTTGGTCAGGATTCTTGTCTAGGTTATAGCTCGGATGAGTTCGAACATGGGTCATCTCAAATGAAAAACTATTCCACCTGAGCTAAAAATAGAAAAACCTTGTTAACACTTTAGCGGTCACATTTTTGACTCAATCATCATCAAACTTTGTCAGGATGCTTGTCTAGGTGATAGCTCGGATGAGTTTGAACATGGGTCATCTCGAATAAAAAACTAGGTCACAGGAGCTAAAAATAGAAAAACCTTGTTAACACTCTAGCGGTCACATTTTTGACTCAAGTGTCATCAAACTTGGTCAGGATGCTTGTCTAGGTAATTGCTTGGATGAGTTCGAACATGGGTCATCAGAATGAAAAACTAGGTCACAGGAGCTAAAAATAAAAAAATCTGGTTAAAACTCTAGTGGTCACATTTTTGACTCAATTGTCATCAAACTTGGTCAGGATGCTTGCCTAGGTAATTGCTCAGATTAGTTCGAACATGGGTCATCTCGGATGAATAACTAGGTCACAGGAGCTAAAAATAGAAAAATCTTGTTAACACTACAGTGGCTACTGTTTTGATCCAAGTATCCTGTAAATTGGTCTAAAAGTTTGTTTTGATGATTTCTAGGTCAAGTTGGAACATGGGTCATCTCTGATGAAAACTAGGTCACACCGCCCAAATATGGAAAAACCTTGTTAACACTCACACATTTTTGGTCACATTTTTACTCAATTATCATCAAACTTGGTCAGGATGCTTGTCTAGGTAATTGCTCGGGTGAGTTCGAACATGGGTCATCTTGCATGAAAAACTAGGTCACCGTGCTAAAAATAGAAAAATCTTGTTTTCACTCAAGTGGCTACTGTTTTGATCCAAGTATCCTGTAAATTGGTCTGAAAGTTTGTTTTGATGATTTCTAGGTCAAGTTCGAATATGGGTCACCTGGGTAAAAAACTAGGTCACACTGCTCAAATATGGATAATCCTTGTTAATACTGTAGTGGTCACATTTTTGACTCACCTGTCATGAAACTTGGTCAGAATGCTTGTCTAGGTAATTGTTCTGATGAGTTTGATGGGTCAGGTGAGGGAGTAGGGCCATCATGGCCCTCTTCGTTTTTTAAAAGCTCGACTTTTTTTTTTAAAAGTAGAGGTATTTTTATAGTCGGCGTTGCTGTTGCCGTCCGCAAACTTGTACCTGGTTCATAATTTTTTTGCCTCCACAAAGTGGGAGCATATAGGGTTGCACTTGTCCGTCCGTCCGTCCGTACGTCTGTCCATACGTCCCGAAATCTTGTGAACGCAACTCCTCTTAAACTGGATGGCAGATTTTGCTTAAACTTCCAGGGATGAACAACCTTAATGTGTAGATGGTAGTAAAGGAAGGAATTTTCGCTGCGACCAAATTTCATAGAATTATGGCCCTTTGTTGATTTTTATGCTCCCTGAAAAATTTCGGGGGAGCATATAGTCGTCGGGTTGTCCGTCAGTCGGTCCGTACGTACATCCCGAATTCGTGTCCAGCCCATAACTTTGTTATTTGAAGTCAGATTTGGGTCACTACCTTGAAGGTCAAGGTCGCAGCATGACCTTGCAGCAAAATTGTGTCCGGCCCATTACTTTGTTATTTGAAGTCGGATTTTAAAACTTTTTCACAGAAATGATCACTATATTGAGACGACGTGTCGCACGCAACATTTGGGTCACTACCTTGAAGGTCAAGGTCGCAGCATGACCTTGCAGCAAAATTGTGTCCGGCCCATTACTTTGTTATTTGAAGTCGGATTTTAAAACTTTTTCACAGAAATGATCACTATATTGAGACGACGTGTCGCACGCAACATTTGGGTCCCTACCTTGAAGGTCAAGGTCACAGCATGACCTTGCAGCAAAATTGTGTCCGGTCCATAACTTTGTTATTTGAAGTCGGATTTTAAAACTATTTCACAGAAATGATCACCATATTGAGACGATGTGTCGCGCGCAACATCTGGGTCGCTTCCTTGAAGGTCAAGGTCACAGCATGACCTTGCAGCAAAATCGTGTCCGGCCCATAACTTTGCTATTTGAAGTTGGATTCAAAAAGTATTTCACAGAAATGATCATCATATTAAGATGACGTGTCAAGCTAAACATTTGGGTCGCTGCCTTGAAGGTCACAGCATGACCTTGCAGCAAAATCGTGTACGACCCATAACTTCCTTATTTGAAGTCAGATTTTTAAACTTTTTCACAGAAATGATCGCCATATTAAAATGGCGTGTCGCGCGCAACATTTGGCTCGCTACCTTGAAGGTCAAGGTCACAGCATGACCTTGCAGCAAAATCGTGTCCGGCACATAACTTCATTATTTGAAGTAGGATTTTACAACTATATCACAGAAATGATCACCACAATAAGACATTGTGTCGCGCGCAACATTTGGGTCGCTACCTTGAAGGTCAAGGTCACGGCATGACCTTGCAGCAAAATCGTGTCTGGCCCATAACTTTGTTACTGGAAGTCAGATTTAACAACGATTTCACAGAGATGATCACCATATTGAATCGACGTGCAGCATGCAATATTTGGGTCCCTACCTTGAAGGTCAAGGTCACAGCATGACCTTGCAGCAAAATCATGTCCAGCACATTACTTCGTTATTTAAGTCGGATTTTACAACTATTTCACAAAAATGATCACCATATTGAGACAATGTGTTGTGCACAATATTTGGGTTGTTTTTAAGGAAAAAACTGGTTATTAGATTGAGGTATGTCGGCGGGCGGACAGGTGGGCGGACGGGCGGGCGTAAACAATTTCTTCTGTGCGCAACCCCTCCTACATTTCTCAACAGATTTTGACCAAACTTTCACAGAACCTTTGTCATCAAGTGCCCTGGCGCATGTTGTCGGGGTTTTGTGATTAGATAATATTTGACCTAATTATGGCCCTTTGTTTTTTTTCCTTATACTGAATATAAATATAGTGAACAATTTCTTCTGTACGTAAGTCCTCCTACATTTCTCAACGTATTTTGACCAAACTTTCACAGAACCTTTTTCATCAAGTGCCCTGGCCCATTTTTGTCGGGGTTTTGTGATTGGATAATGTTTGACCTAATTATGGCCCTTTGTTTTTTTTTTAATAGTCGAGCGTTGCTGTCCTACCGACAGCTCTTGTTTTCCTTATATAGAATTTATAGTGAACAATTTCTTCTGTGTGCAACTCCTACATTTCTTAACAGATTTTTACCAAACTTTCACAGAAGCTTTGTCATCAAGTGCCCTGGCGCATATTGTCGGGGTTTTGTGATTAGATAATATTTGACCTAATTATGGCCATTTGTTTTTTTCCTTATACAGAATATATAGTGAACAATTTCTTCTGTACGCAACTCCTCCTACATTTATCAACGGATTTTGTTCAAACTTTCACAGAAGCTTTGTCATGAAGTGCCCTGGGGCATATTGTCGGGGTTTTGTGATTGGATAATTTTTGACCTAATTATGGCCCTTTGTTTTTTTTCCTTATACAGAATATATAGTGGATTCTTCTTCTGTGTGCAATTCCTCCTACATTATTCATGATTTACATTGCACATAGTTACATTGTTTGTTGCTTGTATTTGTATTTCAACTACAACATATTTATCTACAATGGTGATGATTGAAAACCTGGTTTCGTGGCATTGCCATGTTTCTTGTTACACTTTGAACTTTGTCTGTGGCATAACTCTAACACAACAAGAGGTATACCTTCCTGTGTCCAAAACCTATTCGGGGAGCATCACCCGGTTCAACCGGCTCTTGTTTCACTATATACTATGTAGAAATTTTGTGAACGCAATTTCTCTTAAACTGGATGGCAGATTTTGCTTAAACTTCCAGGGATGAACAACCTTTATGTGTAGATGGTAGTAAAGGAAGGAATTTTCGCTGCGACCAAATTTCACAGAATTATGTCCCTTTGTTGATTTTTTCACTATATACCATATAGGTCGGGGTTTTGTGATTAGATAATAATTGACCTAATTATGGCCCTTTGTTTTTTCTTCCCAATATAGGATATAAAGTGAACAATTTTCTGTGCGCAATTCCTCATACATTTCTCAATGGAATTTGACCAAACTTTCACAGAGGCTTTGTCATCATATTGTCAGGGTTTTGTGATTGTATAATATTTGACCTAATTATGGCCCTTTGTTTTTTTTCCTTATACAGATTATATAGTGAACAATTTTTACCATGCGCAACTTCTCTTACATTTCTCAACAGATTTTGACCAAACTTTCACAGAAGCTTTGTTATGAAGTGCCCTGGCCCACATTATCGGGGTTTTGTGATTGGATAATATTTGACCTAATTATGGCCCTTTGTTTTTTTTTCCTTATACAGAATATATAGTGATTAAATTCTTCTGTGCTGAACTCCTACATTTCTCAACGGATTTTGTTCAAACATTCACAGTAGCTTTGTCATCCAGTGCCCTGGTGCTTATTGTAGGGGTTTTGTGATTGAATATTTTTTTGTTTAATTATGGCCCTTTGTTTTTTTTCCTTATACAGAATATAATTATAGTGAACACTTCCTCTGTGGCAATTCCTCCTACATTATTCATGTTTTACATTGCACATAGTTAAATTGTTTGTTGCTTGTATTTGTATTTCAAATACAACATATTTTTCTACAATGGTGATAATTGAAAACCTGGTTTCATGGCATTGCCATGTTTCTTGTTACAGGTGTATTGACCTTATTCTATAGACAGATGTTATTTAAATTGATAGAAACATAAACTTTGATGGAGTTAGTGGTCAGTTGGGTCAAGGTCACCAGTGCTAAAAATAGATTTTTAAACTTTTGCTCATACAGCCTTTATTTATTGACAGATATATTTTATATTTGGTAGGAAGATAACTTGCATGGTATTCATCCTTTTGATTGGGGTAGGGATCAGTAGGTCAAGGTTACTTGTGCTAAAAATTCTTCTTTTGGATAGAGTTGGGGGTCAGTTTGGTTAAGGTCACCAGTGCTAAAAATAGATTTTTACACTTTTGCCCATTCAGCCTTTATTTATTGACAGATGTATTTCATATTTGCTAGGAAGATAACTTACATGGTATTCTTCTTTTGGATAGAGTTAGGGGTCAGTTTGGTTAAGGTCACCAGTGCTCAAAATAGATTTTTACACTTTTGCCCATACAGCCTTTATTTAATGACAGATGTATTTCATATTTGGTAGGAAGATAACTTGCATGAAGTTGAATATTTTTCAACTTCACAAGTCAGAGCAATGACTTGGCAACTTATATTAACTTATATTTTTCACAATTACAAAATGCCATGACTTTGTCAAGCTATATAACTTGTGTTTACAATTTTTTGGCAATTTTTCTGTCCATAACTGAGTGAATGGGTAAACATTTTTTGAAATATTGCTACTGACAAGATTCTGAGCCAGGGGCATTTGTGTTTAACAAACACGTTCTTGTTTTGGCTGTAACTGGCTGTAACTTTGCTTTTATTGAATGGATTGACTTCATATTATAACAGAACATTCTTAACCTTTTACCCCATGAGCATATTGCGAAAAATGGCGGTTTTCATTGAAAAGCCGCCTGTAACAAGTTCAAACTGCTATGAAACTATGAAAAATGCTTCAATTCTGATGAAACTTGGCACAAATGTTGACTAGACCATAGCCTCTTAAACAGCATGCTCAATCCTAAATTTCCTGTTACCATGGCAATTGGGGGACGTCTTAAAATTGCCAAAAATCACTATTTTGCATTGTTTTTTTCCATCAAAACTGATTTCAAAGTGCTGCAACTTCTCAAAGAATTGAGATAGAGTAATAGGCTTTTCAGTGTCGGTTACTAGTTACCCTAAGATCAACCTGAGGCCATTTTTAGCCTGTCACATGTCCAAAATTTTCTTGGCGATGAGGGGGACTACCGCCCCCCCTTCAAACCCCCGAAACAGAAGGGGGCACATCCCCTCTTCTGGCAACCCCCTGATGTAACATTTGGATGGGGGGTGGCGCCGATAATGAAAATGAAAAACAGTGTTTGGGGCTTAAATATGGCATTTTTTCACTGTTTGAGGCCTCATGAGGGGGGGGGGGGGGCAAAAAGCCGTCACAACATGTCTATATCAGGGAAAAGGTTAAGGACAAGACCTTGATATTAAAATTTTATCAAACTCAAATTGACTTGGGCTCTTTTATGACCTTGAAGGTTAAATTACTTAATTTTCACTGATTTGTGTATTAAATGACCATATATATTTATTGGTGTGTATGTATATATGAATATATATAAATATATTGCTTATATATAATGTGTGTTTGTGTGTATATATATATTCTCATTTTTATATATATCCTTTCGACGGCCATAGCGTAATAAAACATACCGAAAATCGACTTCTCAAAAGCCGGGCGCTATAGTCACAAGAAGGCTATAACGTAATAAACTGGTATAAAATTTAAGCTTCCTGAAAGCCACTACTGTTTGTCGTAGGAAGGCCACCAAAATTTAGTTTTAAATGACTAAATTCTTGAAGTTTACCTTTATTTATTCATTTATTTCATTCTGTTAAATGTTGTTCAAATAAAAATACCAAATATGTTAATTGTATAGTGCCCTTTATTGACAGATATAGTAAATGTTTATATATACAGTACACTTTTTAATTAATGTGGTAATCAAATCGATATCCAAATTAATTGAAGAAAATCTTCTAAATGGTATAATATTTTAAAATGCATTTATTGATACATCAAACGGAGTTTCTGTAAGCAGTTCTCTTATTTGAAACAAAAATGAGTTGAACTTACAAAATTCACGTTGAAAAGGATAGTATCAATCACCCTTCCTGAGAAAAATTGATTTTCATTGATTTTCAATAATTACGTTTAAAAACGTTGTGGACGTTTTTACTCAACATGGTATTCTAATGGGCTATATAGGTAAATAACGTAAAATTTACCGTTTTAAAACATTCAGAACTTGTTTTAAAAAACAAGGATTGTGAGTATGTTTATTGCAGTTGAACGTAATATTAACAGTGTTATACGGTATGGCTTTTTTGTTTATCGTATGCAGTTGAACAGCCATAGCGTAATATTTCGATTTTCATAAACACATTAAAAAAAAACAGAATGTACGAAAACAAGGTTTTTACGGGGTTGCATGAAACAAAATTCAAGTTTTACGCTGATTTACGCTACGGTTTCTAGGAAGGTATATTTTTGATACGTTTAACTACGCTATAGACGTCTGTCGTAATATAAGATTGGCTTTCAGAAATGTAAAAATTCGATACGTTTTCTTACGCTTTGGCCGTCCTACGGGTATAGCGGATGGCCGTCGAAAGGATATATATGTAATATATACAAATGCGTATATATATAAATGCGTGTGTGTATATATATAATATATATAAATGCGTATATATATATATATATATATATACAAATGCGTATATATATAAATGCTGGTATATATATATTTTTCTTTTTATGCCCCCAGGCATATAGTAATTGAACCGTCCATCCGTCTGTCCAAGCAAACATTTTGGGTTTAGGGGCTATATAACAGTAAAGAGAACATAAGAGAACAATATGTTCATTCCGTGATCAAAGGGTTTATGGGCTAGTAGCCCTTAAGAAAACAAAGAAAATAACAAAGAAAATAGCCCCTATAAACCCAAAATGTTGGAACGTCTGTCCGTCTGTCCATATGAGGTTAACCTAGAACGGCAAGTTGGATTTTTCTTAAGTTCTACCTGTACCACTGGCTTCATAATTTACACACTTACTAATCCATACAAAGTATATGATCTGGGCAAGTTACATAACTATGGCTTCCATTTGCACCAAGTTATGGCCCTTTTCAGCACTTAAAAATGAATAATGGTTAACCTTAACCGGCAAGTTGGAAATATCTTATGTTCTATCTGAACTAATGGCTTAATAATTTTCACACTTACTTATCAATACAATGTACATGATATTGTCAAGTTATATAATGTGCCATCCATTTTCCCAGTAATTTCCCTTTTTATCACTGAAAATAGGGCCTTGTATGGTTAACCTATTCTGCCAAGTTGGATTTATCAAAAAATTTCACCTAATTACTTAATTTATTTAATGATTTCTTTCATATTTGGTAGGTGGATACCTTTAACGGTCCTCTAATTTTTTGTGGCGTTAGGCGTCTCTAGGTCAAGGTCACTTGTGTAAAAAAATAAATCTAAACATTTCTGCTCATACAGCCTTTATTTTTAAGTTAATGTCTTTCATGTTTATAATAGTCATACCAAGGGAGGTCCTCTTCCTTTTCCTTTAGTAAGGGGTCATTTGGGTCAAGGTCACCAATGTCAAAAATAGATTTTTTACACTTTTACAGGTGTATTAACCTTATTCTATCGACAGATGTCTTGTATATTTTGTAGGAACATAAAATTGAGGTATTCTCATTTGGATGGAGGTAGGGGTCAGTTGGGTCAAGGTCAACAGTGCTAAAAATAGATTTTTACACTTTTGCTCATACAGCCTTTATTTATTGACATATTTGTATTAAAATTGGTAGGAAGATAACTTACATGATATTCTTCCTTTGGATGGAGTTAGGGGTCAGTTGGGTCAAGGTCAGCAGTGCTTAAAATAGAATTTTACACTTTTGTCCATACAGCCTTTATATATTGACAGATTTATTTCATATTTGGTAGGAAAATAAGTTGCATGATATTCTTCCTTTGGATGGAGTTAGGGGTCAGTTGGGTCAAGGTCACCAGTGCTAAAAATAGATTTTTTACACTTTTGCCCATACAGCCTTTATTTTAATTATTGTTACTGACAAGAATCTGAGCCGGGGGCATTTGTGTTTAACAAACACGTTCTTGCTTTTTCTTCTGTAATACACATGCGGATATATATGGAAAGGATTCATACTTTGACAAAACTAATTTGACAAGACAGACCAATTAAATTTATAAAAAGGAAAGAAACATTTCCTTGTTTGCTTTTAGAAAAAGTAAAAAGTCCCCTGCCCGGCGGTGGCTCTTGTTGAGCTTCTTATTGGAATTTTTTGTCAAGTTTTTGAAAAGTTTTTTTATCAGTAATATAACTGATTATCTGTTATAAAATTGTACAAAAAAAACCTTGTAATGTCTTGCCAAATTCTTGCCAATGTTTTGATCAATCTTCGCACAAATTATTCTTCTGTGGCCCTCTACAAAAAGATGATGCTTAAGTTAAGGTTACAGGTGCTATAAATAGACTTTAAAATAAATATATATCTTTTAATTCTACAATACTCAGACCTTATATTAGTTATATGGCTTGACCTTACAGTCCTCTACAAAAATTCTCTGGGGTCATATTTGACACATCTCTATGGGTGCCTTGTTGACCTCTACAGATGTTATATTAAAGTGACATTATGCTCATATTTTTATAGTCAAGTTGAGCTGAATTGACTTTATATTTCAAAAGATTGATTGTCAAAATGGTGTTTGACCAACAGTTAATATTGGAAAATGTTTAGTATGAAATTATAAATCTGCCTAGAATTTAAAAAGACTGCCCCACTATTTTTATAAACTAAGTGTTAAGGTAAATTCTAATGGATATTAACAGAAATTTCGGTTGGATCTTTTCGTTATTTATTGTTAATGCAAACTGAATTATTAAATTAAAAGGAATAATGGCAAACTGAAAACTTATTATGATCTTCACCCGCTCACTCACTATATACCCTTGGATGAGCTTAATGTCACTTTAAGCATTTATTTATTTTCAAAAATGAAACACCACTTTCTACTGTGAAAATATACTGATATTCATGAAAATACAGGAATTAAAGTGAACTTTAGGTCAGTAAAAGATGAGAATTAAAGTGAAATTTATGTAACTAAAACATGATTTATAAATAAATTGTTGGTATTTGGAGTTTATGTTCTTACTATGTATCAAATATATGATATTTATTGTTGCAGAAAGCCAAAGAGCATATAGATTTGTTCAAGGCAAAGACTGGGGTTTCAAGAAGTTTATACGGCGTGATTTTTTAATGGATGATGTCAATGGACTTCTCCCAGATGATAAATTAACCATATTCTGTGAGGTATATATGTACTTGTATATTATATCCAAAATGTATTTTATCCTATGTTAAATATCTAATGGGAAAAAAATACGAGGGCTGTCCGTAAAGTTTGTAGACAAGGCTATAAATCTATTATAAGCAGTCATATCAATATGATAATTGAATATTTTGCTAAAATATTTATATGCTACATATTTCTAAATTAATAAACATGATAAAAGAAATATTCGCAACGGGCCGATCACCATGGCAACATGATCAACGAATCACAGAGCACTTTGATTTCATGACGACAGCTACTCGAATAATAAGTTGCTAAAAGTTGTAATTTTACGCAAACTCTCGTTTTAATTTTGTGACATCATAGGATACTATTACATGATATTTAGTGTAACTTATGATGTCATACGCAAATAAACAGCTTGCTTACGACAATTATAGGCAATGAAGGTGCGTAAATTTTGTGTTGCAAAACAACGTCAAATTCACGGACGGAGCAACGTAATGATTTAGTTTTTATGCCCCCACAATGTGGGAGCATATAGCGTTGCACTTGTCCGTCCGTCAGTCCGTCCGTACGTCCCGAAATCTTGTGAACGCAACTCCTCTTAAACCGGATGGCAGATTTTGCTTAAACTTACAGGGATGAACAACCTTAATGTGTAGATGGTAGTAAAGGAAGGAATTTTCGCTGCGACCAAATTTAACAGAATTATGGCCCTTTGTTGATTTTTTCACTAGATACTATGTAGAAATTTTGTGAACGCAACTCCTCTTAAACCGGATGGCAGATTTTGCTTAAACTTACAGGGATGAACAACCTTAATGTGTAGATGGTAGTAAAGGAAGGAATTTTTGCTGCGACCAAATTTAAGAGAATTATGGCCCTTTGTTGATTTTTTCACTATATACTATGTAGAAATTTTGTGAACGCAACTCCTTTTAAACCGGATGGCAGATTTTGCTTAAACTTACAGGGATGAACAACCTTAATGTGTAGATGGTAGTAAAGGAAGGAATTTTCGTTGTGACCAAATTTTACAGAATTATGGCCCTTTGTTGATTTTTTCACTATATACTATGTAGAAATTTTGTGAATGCAACTCCTCTTAAACCGGATGGCAGATTTTGCTTAAACTTCCAGGGATGAACAACCTTAATATGTAGATGGTAGTAAAGGAAGGAATTTTTGCTGCGACCAAATTTAAGAGAATTATGGCCCTTTGTTGATTTTTTCACTATATACTATGTAGAAATTTTGTGAATGCAACTCCTCTTAAACCGGATGGCAGATTTTGCTTAAACTTACAGGGATGAACAACCTTAATGTGTAGATGGTAGTAAAGGAAGGAATTTTCGCTGCGACCAAATTTAACAGAATTATGGCCCTTTGTTGATTTTTTCATTATATACTATGTAGAAATTTTGTGAACGCAACTCCTCTTAAACCGGATGGCAGATTTTGCTTAAACTTCCAGGGATTAACAACCTTAATGTGTAGATGGTAGTAAAGGAAGGAATTTTTGCTGCGACCAAATTTAACAGAATTATGGCCCTTTGTTGATTTTTAGTTTTCAACTTGTGGCACATGTAGTCCAAAAAATATTTGACCTAGAGTCATAAGATTGACAGAACAGTGGCGTGTGGGGGCATCCGTGTCCTATGGACACATTTCTAGTTTTAGAGTTATTGCCCTTGACTTAGTAAAATTTTGCAATTTTCAACTTGTGTCGCATGTAACTCAAAAAGGATTTGACATAGAGTTATGAAACTTTACAGGAATATTGATCAGCATGTGTAGTTGTGCACCTGGGTACTTTCGTCTGGATTTATTTAGTTTTTTTAGAGTTATTTCCCTTGACTTAGAAAATTTTTGCAATTTTCAAACTTGTGTCACATGTAACTCAAAAGGATTTGACATAGAGACCTTAAACCTTAAAAAAATAGTATAATTTAAGAGGAAAACAGAAAAATTTTCATTTGTCACATATTTTCGCGATGCCGATTTTTTTGATATAAATCGTGAGGCAGTTTTAATCAGTTTAAAGCTCTGCAGCAAGTAGAAATATTAAAAATCTTTTATTACTTATGAATCAAAAGGACTTTTGACAATGTTAAGATAAATAATGATGAGATTTGTAAGTATTTGAATAGTCTAATTCACTATCATATTTTATATTTCCCTACCGGGTAATAATGACTGTCTTTTTTAGCTCACCTGAGCTTGCTCAGGGTGAGCTATTAGGATCGGTGAATGTCCGTCGTCCGTGGTACGTCCACAATTGCTTGTGAACACACTAGTGGTCACACTTATGACTCAATCATCATCAAACTTTGTCAGGATGCTTGTTTAGTCAATTGCTCGGATGAGTTCGAAACTGGGTCATTTCAGATGGAAAACTAGGTCAAAAGAGCTAAAAATAGAAAAACCTTGTGAACACTCTAGAGGTCACATTTTTGACCCAATCATCATCAAACTTGGTTTGGATGTTTGTCTAGGTGATAGCTCGGATGAGTACAAACATGGGTCATGAAAAAGTAGGTCACAGGAGCTATATATAGAAAAACCTTGTGAACACTCTAGTGGTCACATTTTTGAACCAATCATCATCAAACTTGGTCAGAATGCTTGTCTAATCAATTGCTTGGATGAGTTTGAACATGGGTCATCTCTGATGAAAAACTAGGTCACAGGAGCTAAAAATAGAAAAACCTTGTGAACACTCTAGTGGTCACATTTTTTACCCAATCATCATCAAACTTTGTCAGTATGCTTGTTTAGATAATAGCTCGGATGAGTTCGAATATGGATCATCTCAGATGAAAAACTAGGTCACCGGAGCTATAAATAGAAAAACCTTGTTAACACTCTAGCGGTCACATTTTTGCATCAATCATCATTAAACTTGGTCAGGATGCTTATCTAGTTGATAGCTCGAATGAGTTCGAACATGGGTCATCTCGGATGAAAAAGTAGGTCACCGGAGCTAAAAATAGAAAAACCTTGTTAAAACTCTAGCGGTCACATTTTTGCATCAATCATCATCAAACTTGATAAAGATGCTTGTTTAGGTGATAGCTCGGATGAGTTCGAACATGGGTCATCTCGGATGAAAAACTAGGTCACAGGAGCTAAAAATAGAAAAACCTTGTTAACACTCTAGTGGTCACAATTTTGACTCAATTGTCATCAAACTTGGTCAAGAAAGTTGTCTAGGTCATTGCTGGGAATAAATCGAACATGGGACATCTCGGATGAAAAACTAGGTCACAAGAGCTAAAAATAGAAAAATCTTGTTAACACTCTAGTGGCTACTGTTGTGATCCAAATATTCTGTTAATTGGTCTGAAAGTTTGTTTTGATGATTTCTAAGTCCAGGGACTACCTTGGACTGAAAATTTAGGGAGAAGTGAGTGGAGAAATATACATGTCAGACATTTCATAGAGATTTTAGGGCGACTAGAATTTCGCTTTTCAGATCATATAGGGCGAAGTGAAAATATTTACGGCGAAGTTTTCGCCTGACTTCGCCCTGAACGCAGTCCCTGAAGTCAAGATCGAACATGGGTCATCTTGGATGAAAAACTAGGTCACACCGCCCAAATATGGAAAAACCTTGTTAACATTCTAGTGGTCACATTTTCGACTCAATTATCATCAAACTTGGTCAGGATGCTTGTCTAGGTAATTGCTTGGATGAGTTCGAAATCGCATGTGAAACTAGGTCACCGGAGCTAAAAATAGAAAAATCTTGTTAACACTCTAGTTGCTACTGTTTTGATCCAAGTATCCTGGAAATTGGTCTGAAAGTTTGTTTTGATGATTTCTAGGTCAAGTTTGAATATGTGTCACCTGGGTAAAAAACTAGGTCGCACTGCTCAAATATGGATAATCCTTGTTAACACTGTAGTGGTCACATTTTTGACTCACCTGTCATGAGACTTGGTCAGAATGCTTGTCTAGGTAATTGTTTGGATGAGTTTGATAAGTCAGGTGAGCGATCTAGGGCCATCATGGCCCTCTTGTCTTATTTACCATGTCCAATGTGAAATGTGGAAACTGAGAGAGGCTATGGCTAACTAGATTCATGTTAGAATAATTTTACTAAAATTTTCAAGATTAAGGATAAAAATTCAGGAAAAAAAATAAAACTGAAAGAAAACATATAGGCCTACACAGGCTATTGAACTTGAACAGTGCTGAAAGGTACCTGGGATGAGTGCTGAACAATCAAAACTATTTCAGTTGAAACAAAATGTTCTATTTTATACTAAATGAAAAACAAAATGTAACTTAAAAATATTAAAAAATTAATTGTTTTTACTTCTTCTTACATATTACGCATACTGAACATTTACCAATACTTGGACACTTGTGGTCAATTTTGGGACAACTCTATTTTGCTAGGTCAATTGTCCTGGACAACTCTATTCCAAAAAAATTTGTAGAGCCCTGTGTCCGGTTAGCTCAATAGGTAGCGCGTTGGACTGTGGATCCGGCGACCCTGGATCGATTCCCGGACGGCGCAGGTCACTTTCATTGTGATTGATCATGAAATCCTTTCTACGGTCATTCATACCTCTGCTCTGGCATGTACAGAAGTTTCAGTTCTTTGCGAAAGTGAAGGCAACTAGTACTTGTAAACTGCTTGACAGCCTGCCCAGGAACGATGCGGTGGTTGAACTGTGCTCTGGTGAATTCAATGTGGCTTACTGCTGTGATCCGGAGTGAAAACAACACACCCCACCACCACCACCTCATTTGATATTAATCACTGTATTTCTTAAATGTATTAACAAGCAAATAGCTGTAGTTGTAAATACTATAATTTACCAAAGTGAATGCAGGAATACACATTTTTAATTGCTAAATAGACAAAGCTATCGGTAAGTTGTAATTATCCTGTAATACATGTAATTACATTGTGTAACTTCTGTAATGCAATTTAAACTGCAGTCATGTCCTATGTCAAGACCCTGTAACACAACTTGTTTATGGTTTTATATCATAAATCTGATGCTCTTGGACCTCTACAATTTTTTTTCAAATTATAGCCCTCCTGTCAAAATTGGCCCTGCCCCGGGGAACATTGATTTTCCTTTTATGTATACAGTATGGTAAAAACTTTGCGATATCAGTTTAAGATTTAGATTTTCTATCTGCTTTTCTTTATACTGTTTACAATATTACTTTTTCATTGTCATGGTGAGCATTAATATAGACTTGAACTTTGGACCAGGGGTGTAATTACTGATGCTGAATTTATTTTTGATAGCAGCTGACCTACTTTTGATATCATTTGACCTACTTTCTGGCAGTTTGACGTAAAGACATGAAATTTGAACCAAATGCTGAATTGAATTTTGATATCAGTGGACCGAATTTTGATATTTTTTATATCATTTAACCTTGTTTTTTGACCTACAGACTTGAAATTTAGATTGGTCAGGATGCTTGTCTATATAATTGCTTGAATGAGTAACTAGGTTACAGGAGCTAAAAATAGAAAAATCTTGTTAACACTCTAGAGGCTATTGTTTTGATCCCAATATCCTGTGAAGTGGCCAGAAAGGTTGTTTTGATGATTTCTAGGTCCAGCTTGAATATGGGTCAACTGGGGTGAAAAACTAGGTAACACAGCCAAATATTGAAAAATCTAGCTGACGCTCTAGAGGCTACTGTTTTGATCCAAATATCCTGGAAATTGGTCAATAGGTTGTTTTATTGATTTCTAGGTCAAGTTTGAATATTAGTCATCTGGGGTCAAAAACTAGGTCACACAGCCCAAATATAGAAAACCCTTGCTAACACTGTAGAGTCTTTTGTTTTGAACCAAATATCCTGGAAATTGGTCAACAAGATCATTGAAATCATGATTTCTTTGTCAAGTTCGAATATGGATCATCTGTGGTCAAAAACTAGGTCACACAGCCTAAATATTGGAAAACCTTGTTTACACCTTAGAGGCTACTGTTGTGATCCAAGTAACTTGAAAATTGGTCAGAAAGGTTGTTTTGGTGATTTCTAGGTCAAGTTTAAATATGGGTCGTCTGTGGTCAAAAACTAGGTCACACAGCCCAAATGAAATAGGATTGAGCCTTCTTAATCAGGTAATAGATATAAGGGTCATCATGGCCCTCTTGTTTATACATAGGAAACAATTTGAGTAATTGATTATCTGTTTACTATATGCTTACATAAATTGATTTGTTCATACCAAAATATATTATTTTTGTAAATTTTTGTGTTACAGGTTAGTGTTGTTGGAGACACAGTGAATGTATCGGGCCAGTCTAACTGTACACCAGTCAAAGTGCCAGAGTGTCGTCTTAGTGAAGATATGGGCAGTCTGTATGAAAGAACTTCTTTTAGTGATGTTACATTATGTGTAGGAGGTAGAGAATTTCAGGCTCATAAAGCCATTTTAGCAGGTACAAAGTTGTTAACTATGTATTGTTACATTTTTTGTGTCCCCACTTTAGGGATGCCCTTGAACATCCGCCCTTTCATACAGACACAGAGATACTTGTGTGACTAGGAGAACAATAGGTAACACTACATTTTTGTGCCCCCCACAACATAGAAAATGAAAGAAAAAACCCCATAATGTCAACTCAGAAAGAATGTCCGTCCGTCCATTCTCACGTTGTGTCGCATGTAGCTCAAAAAGTATTTGACCTAGATCATGAAACTTTACAGGAATGTTAGTAAGCATGTGAAGTTGTGCTACTGGCTTTGCATATGGATTTATTCAGTATTTGTAGAGTTAATGCCCTTGACTTAGTAAAAATTTGCAATTTTCAACTTGTATTGCACATAGCTCAAAAAGTGTTTGACATAGAGTCCTGAAACTTTACAGAAATGTTGGTCAGCATGTGAAATTGTGCAGCTTCAGTTTCACTTGTGGATTTATTAGCTCACCTGTCACAAAGTGACAAGGTGAGCTTTTGGGACACCATGTTGTCTGTCGTCAGTGAGTCAGTCCGTTTGTGCGTTATTTTTTTCTTCAAATGACTTCTCCAATACCGCTTTGCCAAATTTTATGAAACTTGGCCGGCATGTTTCTTGCATGAAGCTCTACCAAAGTTGTTAAAAGAATTAAATTCCTCGGTTGATATGGCAACCAAAAGAGTCTTTTTTAACAAAATTCTAAAATCTGCTTGTCAAAAACCAGAAGGTGTAGAGCCTTGATATTTAGAATGTAACATGATCTAGTGGTCTTCTACAAAGATTGTTCAAATTATGCACCTAGAATGAAAAGGGGCCCTGCAAGGGGGCTTATCAGTTTAATATAAAGTTATATAGTGAAAATCTTCTTGTCAAAAACCACAAGGCCTAGAGCTTTGATATTTGAAATGTAACATCACCAAGTGGGCCTCTACAAAGATTGTTCAAATTATGCCCCTAGGGTCAAAAAGGGCCCCATATTGGGGCTCATCAGCTTTACATAAAGTAAAGTTAAGTTACTGCCCTTGATTTAGTGAAAATTTGCAATTTTCAAATTGTGTCATGCATAGCTCAAAAAGTATTAAACTAGAGTCTTGAAACTTAGCAGGAATGTTGGTCAGCATGTGTAGTTCTGCATCGGGGGTTTGCTTGTGGATTTATTCAGTATTTGTATAGTTATTGCCCTTGACTTGAAATTTGCAATGTGTAATTTGTGTCCTGCAAAGCTCAAAAAGTATTTGACCTAGGGTCATGAAACTTTACAGGAATATTGATCAGTATATGAAGTTGTGCACCTGGTGTTTTGCTTGTAGAATAATTCTGTTTTGTCAGAGATATTGCCCTTGACTTGGTAAAAATTTGCAATTTTCAATTTGTGTCCCACATAGCTCAAAATGTATTTGAACTAGGGTCATGGAACTTGTGTATTTGTGAACCATGGGTTTTGCTTGTGGATTTATTAGCTCACCTTGCACATAGTGCAGTTGAGCTATTAGGATGGCCCATCATTTGCGTCCGTCGTCCGTTTTACATTTTATTCAAACGACATCTTCTATGATACCACAAGGCCAATGTTAATGAAACTTGGCAGGAATACTCTTTGTATGAAGCTCTATCAAGATTGTTCAAAGAATTCCATTCCATGCTAAACTTTGGTTAGTATGGCAACTAAAAGAAAACACTTAAAAGTTCTTATACTTCAAAATGGAAAGGGCTAGAGCTTAGATATTAAAATAAGCTCATAAACTACACCTGGGCATAAATCTATAAGCTCATAATAACAAAAAATAGCTCACAATATGAATTTTATGAGTTTTTGTTCTTTATTTAACTACGGAATGAAGCTCATAAATATCAAATGTTTGCTCGAATTGCCACGGATCTATACCGTCCTATTATATCCGTCCACAACCTCTTGCATGCTCATTTTCAAAATGACTCGCACAAAAAGAACACCTAGAAAACGAATTGCAGAGTTCAGTGATTTGGGCAGAAAGGATTCGGCCTCATCGCCTCCGACCCCCGATACATACAGGTCGATTATAGTGAATTTCTTGAATGACGCCAGATCCTCAACAAGTTCGGCCATGAGAGCCTCATACTAAACATGAAGGGGTCTTCGTAAAAGCCCATCTCTAGTCCACCATCTCCTCTGTCTTCCCTTACCTGATTATATATGGACAAGTAATCATTAATGAAAAATGTTGATCAATACTGCTTCTTTGATTTTAAAATTTGCTGTCCATTTTACAATTACATTAATTATCATAAATGGTTATGTTTTATGAATATGTAAAAAGTTTGTTAATTAATCTTATTATCACTCATAGGCCAGCGTCTGAGGCTTATGAGACACTTCGTTTTATGTACATATTTACGCCAATTTCACGATCCAACATTTTTAGCTCACCTTGCACATAGTGCAGGGGCCAATCAAATGCGTCCGGCGTCCGTCCACATTTTATTCAAACTACATCTTCTATAATATCACTTGGCCAATATTAATGAAACTTGGCAGGAATACTCTTTGTATGAAGCTCTATCAAGATTGTTCAAAGAATGCCATTCCATGCTAAACTCTGGTTGCTATGGCAACTAAAAGAAAAACTTAAAAGTTCTTATACTTCAAAATGGAAAGGGCTAGAGCTTAGATTTCTCACAAGGCATTAGCTTGTTGGTTTCTGCAAAGTATATTCAAATTATGGTCTAGAGTTGAAAATTGGTCTCTGTTTTGGGGGTTAAAGGGTTTTTTTATTGCAAGATTATATAGACTGTCTTTGTAGGGATAAATTGAGAATGTGTATCTTGTATTTTTGTCTCAGCAGACATTGTTATGAGGATGAAAATGTTGTTGAATGTGAATGTTAATTTAAAACAAAGTCATCAGAATAGCCCAAATTTCAGAGCTACAGTGAAGTTGATTTCCCCATTCAATAATGGTTTCTTCCATTAATTTCGTAACACCATCAGAAAGGAGACTGTGTCATTTCCGAAATACAATGTAATATATTTTGGTTCTTGACATTGACTTGCACATTTTATTGTGTAAGATCTTGCACAAAGAAACGAAAGTGAACAAAAAATGTTGTATTTTTTTCACAAAAAATAGCAGATTAAGATAAAAGTTTAATTTATAGTACAGATATTACTTAAATTCTTCCTTCCGGTTTGCGGGAAAAATCATATATTTCAACATTGTGTACACCGGTCTTACTGAATTTACTGAACGTTTTATGTCATAATATTTCATTCTGATCATAAACATACAATTCATATCATCAAATAATGTATATCAATCAGTCCTGAGTCAACATTTTTGCCTCAGAAAACATCTGTATCAATCTGACCTATAAACAAAACTAAACCGGAAGTAGGACAAAATGGCAGCCTTGAACAAGGAAATTGAGAAATTTTGTAACATAAACTCGTATTTCAAAACAAAGAAGTGAAGATGAATACAATTATCGAAGTGCTTCGTTGAAACAGGTATTTTGTTAACTATTTGTGAAGTATTAAGGGATGACATTCAGTATTTATGTAAATATCACCTCCCGTGATATGATTTCTAAAATTATACATGTAAACATGTGTTATTCACCTCAATAAATGTAAGTGAAAATGGAACAATAATTATGGTAATTATCCATGGTATTTTTACCATATTACTTAATTAGTCCCCTACCGGTTTAACCGGAGAGGACTTTAGGTTTACCGTCCGTCTGTCTGTCTGTCCGGGCAAATGCGAGGACACTTGTTGGGTATCTTGAACACATGAGAGGACACTTGTTGGGTAATTCTATTCATTTCGTCAGTATTGTTGGGTACTTTTGTTCTCTTATTGGGTACTTTTAAACAAAAAAAGTACCCAATAAATGACCATTCGTAGGAACGTCCGTCTGTCTGTCTGTCAGTCCGTCAGTCAGTCCGTCCGTCCACAAAACTGGATCCCGCGATAACGCAAAAAGGACTGAAAATATTTTAATGAGACTTGATATATGGATAGATGGCAGTATGGAGATTATGCACGTCTTTTTCTTTTCTTCCTATGTTGAAAATTCTGGTTGCTATGGCAACTAATAGTCTGAAAATATAGCAAATTTAACACATAAACTGGATCCAGTGATAACTCAAAAAGTACTGAAAATATTTTAATGAAACTTGATATATGGATAGATGGCAGTATGGAGATTATGCACATCTTTTTATTTTCTTCCTATGTTGAAAATTCTGGTTGCTATGGCAACTAATATTCTGAAAATATGGCAAATTTAACACATAAACTGGATCCAGTGATATCTCAAAAAGTACTGAAAATATTTTTATGAAACTTAAAATATGGGTAGATGGCAGTCTGCAATGGAGATTATGCACATCTTTTTCTTTTCTTTTTATGTTGAAAATTCTGGTTGCTATGGCAACAAATAGACTGAATTTCAAGATTTCTGATTTAAATTTTTAAGCTTTTTCGCTATAAGTTCTTTATTTCTTAAGGTGTTTACTTCAAACTTTAAATATAAGTTTCTGGTCATCAACCACATCATATGTGACAAGGTTTACAACTCTCGCACAAAAATTATCAGAATTATCTCCCTTGAACTTTGAATTTTTATGAAAAAAATGTTGTCTTTTTTAAATAACTTCTTTATTTCTGAATGTATCTACTTCAAACTTCATAAATATGTTTCTTATTATCACTCAACATTTTTGAGACGGTTAAATACTCTAGCAAGACTATTTTGAGAATTATGTCCCCCTTGAACTTAGATTTTTTTCCAGAAATTGGTATTTTTTACTCCAACTTCTTCATTCCTTTAAACTTGAAGTAAAACTCACATCATATATGACAATGTTCATAAATCTAACATCTTTATTTCAAGAGTTATCTTCTCTTTAAGAATTTTGCATTTAAATATGTTTTATTTTGGTAACAGGGATGTTTGAAAAAATAACTTTAGAGTTTCCTTCAGTCTGTCTGTATGTATGTATGTCTGTCTGTCTGTTCATAAAAACTGTTTCCTGAGATCACTTTTAAAGATTTTTTCCAACAAATTTACTTAAAAAAGAGAAAAGTTGAAACATTAGTTATTCTTATTCATCCTGAGAAAATTGGACCTTTTGATTATCTGTTGTATAAACATAATTTCCTTACTAGGCAGGGAAACTTAACACATTACTGTGATATAGACAAACTTAGAACTCAAAAGATTTAAGTTTATTCATGTCATTCATTCACTGGTAAAATTGAATGGCCAATGGCCCATCAGAATGTTGCTGGGGTTCTAACCGGTAGGGGACTTATGGGTTGCTTGCAATACTATGATAATTGCTTGTTATCTTTATCATATTGTTAACTAAGCAAGAAGCTTATAATTTAAAAATTACCTAACCTTACAATAGTTATCAATTTAAACTTGAAAATCTACTCTAAATGACTTCCCAAACAGTAATTTCTGAAACATGAAAATGATTCATGTAGCAAAATAACACAAGAAAAAACTGATTTGACTCATGAAAATTTTTGGCCAAACAGTCTGCCACGTGAAATTCTGACCTTCCTGAGATCCCTGCTGTTTGTTGTTGTTTTTTTTATAACATTTTACAAGATTTAATTTTATGATTAAACCTGTGTATAGAGCCGCTCATGTGAACAGGAAGAAGTTTTTGAAGAAAGGGGTGTCCTAACATGATGAACCACAGATGCTTGGGGGTTAGATCCTGTCCCCAACATGATACCCCTGAGTAAACACTTTTATCAAAAAGTATTTTAATATTTAAACACTAATGGGATATCTGGTACAACTATAATACTGGTTTTCGAAATTTTTTACATAATTATATGCAAAAAAAAAATACTGTTTACCATCATGTATTGAGACTTGATTCCGGGCAGGCAGGCGAATTGGTTGGGCCATTTTTGGTAACAGTTTTCTCAGCAACTACTCTACAGAACCTCATAATATTTAGTATACAGCATTAACACATTGTCCCATACCATGGGATTCAATTTCAGGTCTGTCACTCATCCACTTCATGTTTACTGACTTAGTTAAATTCATAATAATGGTCAATGGTAGGAATTTTTCGTAACAATTTTCTCAGCAACTACTTATATCACAGCCTCTTGATATTTGGTATACAGCATCAACATGTAGTCACATACAATGGGATATGATTTCAGGTATGTGGCTCATCCACTTCCCGTTTGATGACTTAGTTAAATTTTAGGGATTAATTGTAAATGGAAGGAATTTTCCGTAACAGTTTTCTCAGCAACTACATATCACAGCCTCTTGATATCTGGTATTGTGACTGCATTAACACATGGTCCCAAGTTCAGGTCTATCGCTTATCCACTTCCTGTTTACTGACTTAGTTAAATGTTCGAAATTAATAGTCAAATTAGTAGGAAATTTTTGTAACATCACAGCCTCATGTCATTTGGTATACAAATGCAACCCGGCCATTTTTGTCTTTGACCCATTTTTAGCTCGACTATTCGAAGAATATGAGAGCTATTGTAGTCGCCCCGGCGTCGGCGTCAGCGTCCGCGTCGGCGTCTGCGTTGGTTAAAGTTTTTTGTAAAGTCAAATATCTCAATTATTGCATGAGATATTCAATTGAAACTTACAATACTTATTTATAGTAACAAGGTACATCAGATTGACAAGTTGGATAACTCTGCCTACAATATTGACAGAATTATGCCCCTTTTTAACTTAGAAATTTTGGTTAAAACTTTTTGTAAAGTCAAATATCTCAATTATTGCTTGAGATATTCAATTGAAACTTACAATACTTATTTATAGTAACAAGGTACATCAGATAGACAAGTTGGATAACTCTGCCTACAATATTGACAGAATTATGCCCCTTTTTTACTTAGAAATTTTGGTTAAAGTTTTTTGTAAAGTCAAATATCTCAATTATTGCTTGAGATATTCAATTTAAACTTACAATACTTATTTATAGTAACAAGGTACATCAGATTGACAAGTGGGATAACTCCGCCTACAATATTTACAGAATTATGCCCCTTTTTAACTTAGAAATTTTTGTTTAAGTTTTTTTGTAAAGTCAAATATCTCAATTATTGCTTGAGATATTCAATTGACACTTACAATACTTATTTATAGTAACAAGGTACATCAGATAGATAAGTTGGATAACTCTGCCTACAATATTGACAGAATTATGCCCCTTTTTAACTTAGAAATTTTGGTTAAAGTTTTTTGTAAAGTCAAATATCTCAATTATTGCTTGAGATATTCAATTTAAACTTACAATACTTATTTATAGTAACAATCAGTGTGCAAAATTGCATAACTCTGCCTGCAATATTTGCAGAATTATTTGCCCCTTTGAAACTTAGTAATTTTGGTTAAAGGTTAAAGGTATTCAAAGATATTTACTTGAAACTTTACACATGCACTTAGGGTCATAATTGGAGGGTCATAATTGTATGTCACTGACCAAGTTCCATAACTCTATCTTGCATTAAGGCTGATTCATATCCCCTTTTCTACTTAGTCTCATGGTTAATGTTTACATGCAAGTTTTACATATCTCAATAACTATTAAAGATATTTATTTAAAACTTCACATATGCATTTAGGGTCATAATTGTAGGTCACTGACAAAGGTCCATAATTCTATCTTGCATTTAGGCTGATTTTCCTCCCCTTTTTATACGCCCGTTTGAAAAACGGGATGTATTATGGAACGCCCCTGGCGGGCGGCGGGCGGGCGGGCGGGCGCGGGCGGCGTCCAATTTTGTCCGGAGCATATCTCCTACATGTATGGAGGGATTTTAATGAAACTTCATAGAAATGTTCACCACTATGAGAAGCTGTGTTGCGCACATTAACCAGGTCTCTAGGTAAAAGGTCATGGTCACACTTAAGGGGTCATTGAAAAACGCTTGTCCGGAGCAAAACATCTACATACATAGAGGGATTTCAATATTACTTGGCACAAATGTTCACCATTGTGAGGCGGAGTGTCGCGTGCAAGATTCAGGTCCTTGCGGCCAAGGTCAAGGTCACACATAGAGGTCAAAGTTCAGATAAAAATATGAAGATGTGTATATGGACCATTTAGTCATCATTTATTGAGGATTGTAACACAAATGGTCATTATCAAGACTATGGCTGTGATACATATAATTTAGGTCAATATATACAAGGTCAAGGTCACTAAAGATGATGAAATATCCAGATTTTGTAAATAGAATTTAATCAAAGGGCAACAACAAAGTTATTACTTTGTTCATAAATGACTTACACAATTACTCCCTTGATCTACTTTCACTTTCAATTCTAAAAATAGAATTTAATCAAAGGGCATAAAATAATCCTCTTTCTTGGACTTGAGTATGTTCTAAAGAATGTAACATTTATTTACACATGTTTCATTCATTGGTCAAGATTCTTAACTGTGATAACTATGGTGTTCTGTAGACTTGGTATTTGTTCATAAAGATCATACAGTAATTACCTTATCAAATGTAAATACTTTCCCATAGAAATTTAATTATATTTTAATTTTCAAGTAAATATCAGTTCAGCTCATTCAAAGATTAAGAATTGTAATGAAATGTATTTCCCTAGAATAAAATCTTAAATCAGAATTTTTTAGTTATTAAATTACAATTACATGTACTTTTTATCTTCCCTACTGATTTGTTTTAAGGTTCATTTAACAACACAGTGCCAAGGATAAAAACTTGCTTGCTAGATAACACTTATCCATAATGCCCCCATCTCCATCTTGGGCTTTCGTAAACGGGCGTATTTTGTGACTATGGCACCCTTGAACTTACAAATTCATGGTAAAGTTTTGCTTGTAAGCTGTTATCTCAATAACTACTGAAAGGTTTGTGCCTTTTTGGGAACAATTTTATGCATTCATAATAATAAAGCAGTGATTTACTTGATAAAACATCTTAATAACAAGCCTTTGTACCTTTTCTGTCAAATTTATGTATTCATAGGTAATTAGTGTTATTATACTCAATAAAACACCCTTGTGACATTACCTTCCGAATAGTCAAGCCAATACTGTATAATTAGACTCTCTCTAAGGCCTATAACATGAATTTATAAAAAAAAATTAGCCCTTTTGTGAACTTAAAAAATTTAACATTATCAAGGCTCTTTTACTATCAAGCACTTAGAATAGTCGAGCGTGCTGTCCTTCCGACAGCTCTTGTTATTGAAGTATTATCCAAATTTGTACTTCCCCTTGTGAATTATGATGTCATTGTTAAAAAATTTCATGATGTAAACACACTACACAACCTATACTTTAAAGAAAAGAAAAAAGAGGTATTTCTATACACTTGATTGCATTCCTGTTGCTGTTGACCAAAAATACTTGGGGCGTCTGTGGCCGAGTGGTTAAGGTCGTTGACTTCAAACCACTTGCCCCTCACCGCTGTGGGTTCGAATCCCAACAGGGACTTTGGATTCTTTCATGTGAGGAAGCTATCCAGCTAGCTTACTGAACGTTGGTGGTTCTACTCGGGTACCCGTTCGTGCCTGAAATAATGCACGGAAGGGCACCTGAGGTCTTCCTCCACCAGTAAAGCTGGAACGTCGTGATATGACCTATACTGTGTCGATGTGACGTAAAACCCAAAACAAACAAAACCAAAAATACTTTACATTTGACACTAAGCTTTAAATAACATTAAAGAATTTTATGAACCTGTTGCTTGTTTTAAATAAGAAAAATCCAGTTAAGATCTATTCCTTAAGGTGAGCGATATAGGGCCATCATGGCCCTCTTGTTTAAAATATGTAACATTAAAAATATTATTATATTACGATAATTACATATTTTTTACCTCTATGCATGTCATCATGCAGCTCGACCACTGTATATCAATATACAGTTGCAGCCAGTTAATGGCAATTATCATTTATTGATTGTTCAGGCAAAAATGTCTGTTTTTAACAAGAAGGTAGTATTTATACCCTTGAAAAAGTACATGATTCTTATATAGGGATCACTTCTCCGTCGTCTGTCTGTCCGTCTGTCTGTCCGTCCGTCCGTCACAAAACTTGTCCGGACTACCCCTCATAAACTACTGATGCAATTCCATCCAAACTTTACAGGAATGATCAGTGTCAAGTCTAGTTGTGCATATTGTCAGCATTTTCCGGTTCAATGATTTTTGTCAGAGTTATGGCCCTTTAATAATTTTTATTTTTAAAGTTGGTCCGGACTAGTTCTCTTATACCACTTATGCAATTTCAATGAAACTTTACAGGATTGATCTGTAGCTCAAGTCCTTGCGCATATTGCAAGGGTTTTCCGGTTGAATGATTTTTGGCCGAGTTATGGCCCTTTGATAAAAAGGTGTTTTTTCTGTGTGTTGCCAGATACACAATTAAGCTTGTCCGGACTACTCCTCAGAAACTACTGGTGAAATTTCATCCAAACTTTACAGGAATGATCAGTACCAAGTCTAGTTGTGCATATTGTCAGCATTTTCCGGTTCAATGATTTTTGTCAGAGTTATGGCCCTTTAATAATTTTTATTTTTAAAGTTTGTCCGGACTAGTTCTCTTATACCACTTATGCAATTTCAATGAAACTTTACAGGATTGATCTGTAGCTCAAGTCCTTGCGCATATTGCACGGGTTTTCCGGTTGAATGATTTTTGGCTGAGTTATGGCCCTTTGATAAAAAGGTGTTTTTTCTGTGTGTTGCCAGATACGCAAAAGCTTGTCAGGACTACTTCTCATAAGCTACTGGTGCAATTTTATCCAAACTTTACATGATTGATCAGTACCAAGTCTAGTTGTGCACTGTCCGTCTGTCTGTCCGTCTGTCACAAAATTTGTCCCAACATGAAATTGGCCATTATGAGGCGACACATGTGATTACTGATCGCTCTTGTTTTATCCGTACTAAACAGTGGTGTGCCGTACCATTCCGTACCGTTTCGTGATGCAATGCAATAAACCATATAAGACCGTGCTAATCCCTGCTTCTCCATAGTACAACGTATTACGAACGTGGCTTTCCGTGACAATGCCGTATTAATCCGTATTAAAACCGTAGCTTATACGTGGGAAAACCGTACAAATATGTAGTTTTCCGTACCAAACCGTAGAAATCCTTGACAAGTTGGGGCCTACGAATCAGAACGGACTGAGTACGGTTTTTGTACGGACCAGTACATATCAGTACTGTTAAATACGGACTAATAGGGATACGCTACGGTTGATTTTTTCCGTAGCAAATTTTTGTGCATGTTCAAAAATTGTCAAGGATGGCTACGGATATACAAGGACTACTACGATTGATTACGGTTACAATACGGAGAGCTACTGACCAGAACGGGTAGCTATGGATGATGCAGGAATTAATCCGTGGCTCTTCCGTGGGCGTTTCTATGAATATGTGACCGGGGTATTAATGAGATATTTTTGTTAATCTGACTGTATTTATTTGTTGTGTACCATATAAATGTGAAGTTCTGCATATCTATATGTATGTATGTTCATGTTATGTTATGTTTTCTTAATAGCTTTGCCTTCACTGGGGTGAAATAGGTTTATAATTTTTAAAGATACTTTTAAAAAACCATGTTTCTTTTTCATTTTAGCAAGGTAAAATGGTTTTTAAAGGCAATTTTTGGCACTGAGATGGAGGAGAAGAAACAGGTAAGTGATGGATTAATTACTGATGTTGTTATATAGTAACTGTTCTTATATATTTAAATGAATAAGAGTTTTAATGTCACTCAATTTTTTTAGCTTAAAGGAGAAAAAAATAAGCTATGAAATTAAATTTTTAAGTTAGAACTTGTATTAAAAAAAATTGAATGTAACCGCCTCCGTCGTCGAGGGGTTAGAGTCGATGACTTCTAATCCAGTTACCACTCTGGCGTGGGTTCGATCCCAGGGAGATGCTTTGGTAGTTTAGCGCGGAGGAAAGTAGTCTAGTACTAGTGTAACTCTCCAGGAACAATGGTTAGGAAACTACCCGCCTATATGACTGAAATACTGTTGGGGAAAAGGCGTAAAATGAAACAAACAAACAAATAGAATGTAAGCATAAAATTCTATGAGAATTTGAACTTGCTAAAATGTTGGCAATGCTGCTAAGGTTACAATTAACAAATGCTTGCCGATTGTGACAGCTCTCAACAAATTCTAATGAAACTGGGGCAGAAAAAAATTCATGTATTACTTGCATATTAAAGGGGTTTTGACATTTTACAATAAAGTGACAATCGAGCCCGGGTTTAGGGGGGGAAAAATACCCCATAAAGGGGGGAATTTTTTATGTTGTTTTCCCTTTTAGAGGAATTTTGACAAATTTTTGCTGGGACAAATACAATAGTGGCGATAGCTATGTTCTTAATTGATACATATTTATACCGCCAAAACAATGTTTGGTGGGTATATAGGAGTCACCTGGTGGTCAGTCGGTTGGACGGTCCAGCGGTCCGTTGCATTTTCCTTGTCCAGAGCATAACTTGAAGACTAATGATTGGAATTCAATACAACTTCATACAATGATCAAGCACATTAAGAGGAAGTGCAGTGCACAAGAACCATAACTCTATCTTGACTAATTACAGAGTTTTGCACTTTGTTACTTTTCCTTGTCCAGAGCATAACTTGAAAACTACTGGTTGGAATTCAAAACAACTTCATACAATGGTCAAGCTCAATAAGCGGAAATGCAGTGCACAAGAACCATAACTCTTTCTAAAGTAATTACAAAGTTATTGCCCTTTGTTACTTTTCCTTGTCCCGAGCATAACTTGAAAACTACTGGTTGAAATTCAAATCAACTTCATACAATGGTCAAGCACAATAAGAGGAAGTGCAGTGCACAGTAACCATAACTCTAAAGTATGTTCAGATTTATTGCCCTTTGTTACTTTTCCTTGTCCAGAGCATGACTTGAAAACCACTAGTTTTGATTCAAAACAACTTCATACAATGGTCAAGCACATTAAGAGGAAGTGCAGTGCACAAGGACCATAACTCCATTGTGACAAATTACAGAGTTATTGCCCTTTGATACTTTTCCTTGTCCGTAGCATAACTTAGAAAGTACTGGTTGGAATTCAAAACAACTTCATACAATGGTCAAGCACAATAAGAGGAAGTGCCGTGCACAAGAACCATAACTTTGTCCAGAGTAATTATAAAGTTATTGCCATTTGTTATCCCCCGCCGAAAATTTTCGGCGGAGGATATAGAAATAGTCTCCGTCCGTCCGTCCGACCTTCCGTCCGACATTTTTGTCCGGAGCATATCTCTAAAAGTATTTGAGTTATCAACTTGAAACTTCATAGGTGGATAGACCTCATTGAGGAAGAGTGCAGTGCTCAAGAATGATAACTCTACCTTGCATGATTTTTGAGTTATTGCCCTTTGTTATTTTTCAAAATTGATTTTTGTCCAGAGCATAACTCCAAAAGCCTATGAGATATTAACATGAAACTTCATAGGTGCATAGATCTCACTCAGGAGGTGTGCAGTGCACATGAATGATAACTCTACCTTTCATAATTTTTGAGTTATTGCCCTTTGTTATTTTTCATACCTAATTTTTCACCTGAGTGGAGCATAACTCAAAAAGTGTTTGAGATATCAACATGAAATGTCATAGGTGGATAGATCTTATTGAGGAGGAATGTTGTGCGCAAGAATGATAACTCTTCCCTATACAATTTTTGAGTTATTGCCCTTTGTTTTTTTTTCATGCTATTTTGTCCAGAGCTTATCTCAAAAAGTATTTAAGGTATCAACTTGAAACTTCAAAGGTGGATGGATCTCATTGAGGAGGAGTGCAGTGCTTAAGAATGATAACTCTACCCTGCATTATTTTTGAGTTATTGCCCTTTGTTATTTTTTTAAAATTAATTTTTGTCCAGAGCATAACTCAAAAAGCCTTTGAGATATCAAAATGAAACTTCATAGGTGCATAGATCTCACTCAGGAGGTGTGCACTGCACAAGAATGATAACTCTACCTTTTATAATTTTTTGAGTTATTGCCCTTTGTTCTTTTTCATACTTAATTTTTCAATTCAATTTTTTTTCTCAAAAAGTATTTTGAGGTATCAACTTGAAACTTCATAGGTGGATAGATTTTACTGAGGAGGGATGCAGCACACAAGAATGATAACCTACCCTGCATTATTTTTCAGTTATTGCCCTTTGTTATTTTCAGCCGTCAGTATTCACATAGGTTTCAAATCTGTAATCACTATAGCCATCAATTTTCATTACTAAAAGACCTCTTAAAATAGAATTATTCTGTTCTACTACATATACATTCTTCCAATGAGCAAACACATTCGGCGGGGGATGGCCATGTTGACATGGCTTTGTTACTTTTCCATTGCTTTTTTCTAGTCCAGAGCATAACTTGAAAACTACTAGTTGGAATTCAGTACAACTTAATACAATAGTCATGCACATTGAGAGGAAGTGCAATGCACTAGAACCATAACTCCATCTTGATTAATAACAGAGTTATTGCCCTTTGATACTTCTTCTTGTCCAGTGCATAACTTGAAAATTAATGGTTTGAATTCAATCTAACTTCATACAATGGTCAAGAACAATAAGATGTAGTGCAGTGCACAAGAACCATAACTCTATTTTGACTAATTACATAGTTATTGCCCTTTGTTACTTTTTTGTCCAGTGCATTACTTGAAAACTAGTAGTTGTAGTTCAATACAACTTCATACAATGGTTTAGCCCAATGAGAGGAAGTGCAGTGTACAATAACCATGACTCCATCTTCAGTATTTGTAGAGTTATTGCCTTTTGTTCCTTTTCTTTGTCCGGTGCATAACCTAAAAACTAATGTTTAGAATTCAATGCAACTTCATACAATGGTCAAGCGCAATGAGATGAAGTGCAGTGCTCAAGAAGCATAACTCTTTCTGGACTTATTACAGAGTAATTCAATAAAACTTCATCAATGGCCAACCACATTGAAAGGAAATGCAACATAGAAGAAACACAACAATCTTTAATTGCCCAGAACCATAACTCTATTTTAATTCTTTTACAAGGTATTCTGTTACTAGTAACTTACTCATTTTCGAAGAAGCCTTGCGGGGGTATTAATCACATTTAGTGATAGTTCTAGTTTATTTTGCAAAAAGCAAATTTCATTGGGATATTAATCAGGGTCTCCTGCTTTTTGAATTTTAATGGATAAAGTTTTGAAAGCAACATCAATTTTCAAAACTACTGAAAAAACACTTCAAACTTAACACATGTTTTTAAAATCATGATTAAAGTTCCTGTTCAGGGGGCGTTAAGGTTGTTGACTTCAAACCACTTGCCCCTCACCGCTGTGGGTTCGAGTCCCAACAGGGACTTTGGATTCTTTCATGTGAGGAAGCTATCCAGCTAGCTTACTGAACGTCGGTGTTTCTACTCGGGTGCCCGTTTGTGCCTGAAATAATGCACTGAAGGACATCTGAGGTCTTCCTCCACCAGTAAAGCTGGAATGTCGCCATATGACCTATCCTGTGTCCGTGCGACATAAAACCCAATTAAACAAACAAAAGTTCCTGTTCAAGGCCCATAACCCTGACATGGATTTTTATTTATTTATCTCCCTTTGTGAACATTATGGTTTTAAAGCTTATCTTAAAATGAGTTAGAAAGTATTTGGTTTGAAATAAAATTAATGAGTAGGATTATCACTTTAGGAAACTGTCCAAGACTTATAATCCTGGCATAGCCTATGACATATTTATGGCACTTTGTACACCTTTAGAAATTCTTTGGTTAAGTTTTATGTACAACATTTATTTCTAATGATGGTATTTGTTTCAAACTTAATTCATGTTCCTGAAATTATTATTGAAGGTTACTGTCCAAGACTTATAACTCTGGCATTACTTTTTGATGATATTTGTATGGAAGTTTAACTTAGGGTATTCTTTGATCATTTAAATTTTGTGGTTGGGAAATTGAGCATTAATATGTTGCTGTACAACAGTAAGAACAAGAACCTTTTCCTTGCTTGTGAGTCTTTGTGGCCTTTTTACAAAGTGACAAGATGAGATTTTGTGATTACAATTTTATTCATCTGTCCATAAACTTTAACTTTAAACAACATCTCCTCATAAATCGCTAAGCCAATTTCATCTAAACTTCACAGGAATGTTGGTCACCTTTAAAAATTGTTCAAAGAATTTAATTCAATTTAGAACTCTGGTTGCCATGGCAACTGAAAGAAAAAAAAATTAAAAATCTCTTTTAAAAAACCTAAAGAGCTAGAGCTAAGATCTTTGGCATGAAACATCTTCTAGTCATTGTCTACCAAGTTTATTCAAACAAAAGTCTTGTGGTCAAAATTGGCCCGCCCCAGGGGGTCATTGATTTTCCTTATACGTATATAGTGAAAACTTACAAACTCTTTTTTAGCTCGACTATACAAAGTATATGGAGAGCTGTCCCACTCGCACCGAGGTCGCTGTCCGCATCCAGATTTCAGATTAAAGTTTTGGTGCAGTAAAATATTTTTCACTTTAACTTTGTCATTTCTTTAGGTATCAACTTCAAACTTCAAATATGTTCCTAATCATCAACCACATCTTATGTGACAAGGTTCATAACTCTAACACCAATATTTACAGATTTATCTCCCCTTGAACTTAGAATTTTCCTTAAATTTTATTTTTTTTAACTGTTACTTCTTTATTTCTTAAGGTATCAACTTGATACTTCAAATGTCTGTTCCTCATCATCAACCACATCTTATGTGACAAGATTCATAACTTTAGCACCTATATTCTCAGATTTATCTCCCCTTGAACTTAGAATTTTCCTTTAAAAATATTTTTTTTTTTTACTGTTTCTTCTTTATTTCTTAAGGGATCAACTTGATACTTCAAATATCTGTTCCTTATCATCAACCACATCTTATGTGACAAGGTTCATAACTTTAGCACCTATATTTTCAGATTTATCTCCCCTTGAACATAGAATTTTGCTTAAAAAATATTATTTTTTACTGTTACTTCTTTATTTCTTAAAGGATCAACTTAATACTTGAAATATATGTTCCTTATCATTAACTACATGTACATCTTATGTTACAAGGTTCCTACTAATATTGCAAGAATTATCTCCCCATTCACTTACACTCACTTAAAAATGTTATTTGTTACTATAACTTCTTTTGTTTTAAAGGTATCTACCTCAAATACATATTCCTATTATCAACCACATCTTATGTGACAAGGTTCATAACTCTTGAAGCAATATTTTCAGATTTATCTCCCTTTGAACTTTAAGAAATATTATAACTTCTTTACTTTTTAAGGTATCTACTTCTTATAAAAAACTTATAATATATGTATCTTATTATTACACACATTTTGTGTGACAAGGTCCATAACTCTAGTGTGATTTTTTGCTAGAATTATTCTCCCTTGGAATTTATGTTAACAACAATAACTTCTTGTCAGAAGAAGAAATATATTTATATCATAATTGATTTTTTTTTCTTCATAGTTTTGTCTTCCTTACTGCGTCCTGTATTTAATTAGTCGAGCTTCGCTGTCTCCTGTGACAGCTCTTGTTAAGCTCACCTGTCTCAAAGTGACATGGTGAGCTTTTGTGATCACTTTTTGTCCCGCGTCCCTCAACTTTTACTTTAAATGACATCTCATAAACCTCTAAGCCAATTTCATCCAAACTTCACAGGAACTTGAATTTGGTAGTCAACTTCAAAAATTGTTCAAAAAATTTAATTCCAAGCAGAACTTTGGTTGCCATAGCAACGGAAAGAAAAAACTTAGAATATCTTCTTTTAGAGTACCGAAAGAGCTAGGGCTTAAATATTGGCATGAAACATCATCTAGTCAGTGTCTGCCATATTTGTTCAAATAAATGCCATGGGGTCAAAATTGGCCCCGCATTGGGGGTCATTAATTTTTTAGCTCACCTGTCACAAAGTGACAGGGTGAGCTTTTGTGATTGCTTTTCGTCCGTCGTCCGTCCGTCATCCGTCCGTAACCTTTTACTTTAAATGACATCTCCTCATAAACCACTAGGCCAATTTCATCCAAACTTCACAGGAATGTTCCTTTGGTGGTCACCTTTAAAAATTGTTCAAAGAATTTAATTCCATGCAGAACTCTGGTTGCCATGGCAACCGAAAGAAAAAACTTTAAATATCTTCTTTTAAAAAACCCTAAGAGCTAGAGCTAAGATATTTGGCATGAAACATCTTCTAGTGAGTGTCTACCAAGTTTGTTCAAATAAAAGCCCTGGGGTCAAAATTGGCCCCGCCCCAGGGGGTCATTGATTTTCCCCTTATGTAAAAACTTAAAAAATCTTCTTTTAAAGAACCCAAAGTGCTAGAGCTGAGATATTTAGCATGAAACATCTTCTAATGCGTCTCTACAAAGTTTGTTCAAATAAAAGCCCTGGGGTCAAAATTTGCCCCACCCCAGGGGGTCATTGATTTTCCCTATATGCATATAGTAAAAACTTAAAAAATCTTCTTTTAAAGAACCCAAAGAGCTAGAGATGAGATATTTAGCATGAAACATGTTCTAATGGGTGTCTACCAAGTTTGTTCAAATAAAAGCCCTGGGGTCAAAATTTGCCATGCCCCGGGGGTTATTGATTTTCCTTATATGTGTATAGCAAAAACTTTAAGACCTTCTTTGAAAAAACCCAAATAGCTAGAGTTTAGATATTAAGCATGAAACATCTTCTAGTGAGTGTCTACAAAAATTGTTCAAATAAAAGCCCTGGGGTCAAAATTGGCCCCGCCCGAGGGGTCATTGATTTTCCTTATATGTGTATAGCAAAAACTTAAAATCTTCTTTGAAATAACCCAAATAGCTAGAGTTTAGATACTAAGCATGAAACATCTTCTAGTAAGTGTCTACAAAGTTTGTTCAAATAAAAGCCCTGGGGTCAAAACTGGCCCCGCCCCAGGTTTAACTATATGTGTATGGTAAAAAATTAAAAAACTTCTTTTAAAAAACCCCATGAGCTAGAGCTTAGATGTTTAGCATGAAACAGCTTCTTATGGGTGTCTACCATGTTTGTTCAAATAAAAGCCCTTGTGTTAAAATAGGCTCTGCCGGGGGGGGACCTATAAACAGGTGAGCGACCTCAGGGCCATCATGGCCCTCTTGTTTTATTTGTATATATTAAAAACTTAAACAAATCTTCTAACTAGAGCTTAGATATAAAGCATGAAACATCTTCTAGTGGGTGTCTACCAAGTTTGTTCAAATAAAAGCCCTGGGGTAAAAATTTGCCTTGCCCCAGGGGGTCATTGTTTTTCCTTATATGTGTATAGTAAAAACTTAAAAAATTCTACTTTTAAAAATCCCAAAGAGCTAGAGCTAAGATATTTAGCACGTAACATCTTCTAATGGGTGTCTACCAAGCTTGTTCAAATAAGGGCCCTTGGGTTAAAATTGGCCCCGTCCCATGGGTCATTAATTTTCCTTACATGTGTATAGTAAAAACTTAAAAAATCTTCTTATTAAAAACCCAAAGAGCTAGAGTTTAGATACCAAGCATGAAATATCTTCTAGTGAGTGTCTACCAAGTTTGTTCAAATAAAAGCCTTGGGGTCAAAATTGGCCTTGGCCCAGGGGCCTCTTGTTTAAAAAACCCAAAGAGCTAGAGCTTAGATATTTAGCAAGAAACTTCTCTACTCATAGTGGGTGTCTACCAAGTTTGGTCAAATAAAACCCTTAGGGTCATTGATTTTCCTTATATGTATATAGTAAAAACTTAAAAAAGTCTTCTTATAGAAAACCCAAAGAGCTAGAGTTTAGATACCAAGCATGAAATGTCTTCTAGTGAGTGTCTACATAGTTTGTTCAAATAAAAGCCATGGGGTAAAAATTGGCCACGCCCCAGGGGGTCATTGATTTTTCTTATATGTACATATGAGCCGCGTCACGACAAAACCAACATAATGGGTTTGCGACCAGCATGGATCCAGACCAGCCTGCACATTCGCGCAGTCTGATAAGGATGTATGCTGTTCGCTTACAAACTCAATTATAAGTAGAGAAACTGATAGCGAACAGCATGGATCACTTGATGTACTTAAAAACTTTATTATGTCATATGACCTTAAAGTAATAGACTTTTTATGTGAAAAAGCTA
Organism: Ruditapes philippinarum; assembly: GCF_026571515.1. Lineage (NCBI taxonomy): Eukaryota > Metazoa > Mollusca > Bivalvia > Venerida > Veneridae > Ruditapes > Ruditapes philippinarum. The sequence continues at coordinate 171,302 of NW_026856025.1, forward strand.
TGTTTCATTTATCTTTTTATTTTTCAGAATCGTGTGGACATAGCAGATGTAGACCAAGATGTAATGCGAGAAATGTTACGCTTTATTTATACTGGTAAAGCACCTAACTTAGAAAAAATGGCAGATGATCTTTTAGCAGCAGCTGATAAGGTATGTTGATAACTATGCCTCCCTTCCCTGCCCTTCCTTCCAAAAGTGGGGGTATATTTATTGTTTTTACATATTGATGGTCAGTCCATAGACCAGACCTTGTCTGACTAATACTTCGAATGCTTTGGCCAACAGTCTTTTGATTTGATACTGATTTGGGTTTGATATAGAGGTTGGTTATGAGTAGTAGATAATTTTGCTAAAATTGAATGTAGCTTATTTAGTAATGGAAGTATGGTATACAAGCTTGGACAGAACAACCATTTTAACTTACCTTCAAGATGATCAAACTCACCTTGACCTTGAATTTATGACAAAATTATTGAATTTTGCTTAAGTTGACTGTAATTTTATAATTAATGAATGTATCTGTTTCATACTTAGTCAAAACAACACATAGTATAAAACCCTTGTGTTGAGCAAATGACCATTGATCAATGACCTTGATCTTTAAGAAAGGTCAAATTATTGACATAACTTTTATTAGGGTATGACCACCCGAGGGTACTTTATTGTTCGGAATTCGAGTTATGGCCAATTTCTTGAACTAATGCCCCTTTTTCAAAAATAAGGATTTTTTTTTACCTTTAATATATTCCACAATATCATCCTTATGAAAAATGTTTTCCCATTAAATTTTGGTAAGAAACAAAAAGTAACATTCAGCTAACAATCCACAAAAGCAAAATGATTGTTTGTACTCAAAATTTATGAAATTTTTTATGAAATATATATATAAATGTCGTCTGTCCGTAAACTTTTACTTTAAACGGCATCTCCTCATAAACCCCTGAGCCAATTTTATCCAAACTTCGCAGGAATGTTCCTTTGGAAGTCAACTTTAAAAATTGATCAAAGAATTTAATTCCATGCAGAACTCTGGTTGCCATGGCACCTGAAAGAAAAAACTTAAAAAATATTTGTTTAAAAAAACCTAAAGAGCTAGAGCTTAAATATTTGGCATGAAACATCATCTAGTCAGTGTCTACCGGGGGGGGGGGTCATTAATTTTTCTTATTTGTATATAATAAAAACTTAAAAAATCTTCTTTTAATAAATCCAGATAGGTAGAGCTTAGCTTTTAAGCATGAAAATCTTCTAATGGGTGTCTACCAAGTTTGTTCAAATAAAAGCCATGGGGGTCAATATTGGCCCCGCCCCAGGGGATCATTGTTTTTCCCTTTATGTATATAGTAAAAACTTTAAAAATCTTCTTCTAAAAAACCCTTAGAGCTATAGCTAAGATATTTAGCATGACACATCTTCAAATGGGTGTCTACCATTTTTTGTGTCGCTTCTCCGTCGTCTGTCTGTCTGTCCGTCCGTCACAAAACTTGTCCGGACTACTCCTCATAAACTACTGGTGCAATTTCATCCGAACTGTACAGGAATGATCAGTACCAAGTCTAGTTGTGCATATTGTCAGCATTTTCCGGTTCAATGATTTTTGTAAGAGTGATGGCTTTTAATAATTTTTATTTTTAAAGTTTGTCCGGACTACTTCTCTTATACCACTAATGCAATTTCAATGAAACTTTACAGGATTGATCTGTAGCTCAAGTCCTTGCGCATATTGCACGGGTTTTCCGAGTTATGGCCCTTTGATAAGGTGTTTTTTTCTGTGTGTTGCTAGATACACAAAAGCTTGTCCGGACTACTCCTCAGAAACTACTGGTGCAATTTTATCCAAACTTTACAGGAACCAAGTCTAGTTGTGCACTGTCCCTCTGTCACAAAACTTGTCCCAACATGAAATTGCCATCATGAGGCGACACATGTGATCACTGATCGCTCTTGTGTTCAAATAAGGGCCCTGGGATTAAAATTAGTCATCATTGATTTTCCTTATATGTATATAGTAAAAACTTAAAAAATCTTCTGTTAAAAGACCCAAAGAGCTAGAGTTTAGATATTAAGCATGAATTATCTTCTAGTGATTGTCTACCAAGTTTGTTCAAATAAAAAAAGCCCTGGGGACAAAATTGGCCCCGCCCAGAGTGGGGGGGGGGGTCATTGTTTTTCTCTATATGTGTATAGTAAAAACTAAAAATCTTCTTACAGCTAGAGCTTAGATATTTATCATGAAACATCTTCAAATGGGTGACTACCAAGTTTGTTCAAATAAAAGCCCCTGGGTTAAAATTGGTCCCGCCCAGGGGGCTTATATACAAGTGAGCAATTTCAGGGCCATCATGGCCCTCTTATTTCTTATGACTAATACTATTTTTTACTTTCTGCAGCTTTGAACTTTGTATGAGACATAAATCTGAAACCATTAGAGGTATCAACATGAAACTTTGTAGGTAGATTGATCTCATTAGATAGAAGTGCAGTGCAAAAGAACCTTAACTCTGCCTTGCCCAACTTTGGAGTTATTGCCCTTTGTTCATTTTTAAACTTTGAACTTTGTCTGTGACATAACTCTGACACTACAATAGGTATACTTTCCTGTGTCCAAAACCTATTCGGGGAACAACACCCAGTTCAACCGGTTCTTGTATTGAAAAGATTCCTGTTACATGTTCAAATCACTATGAAACTATGAAAAAATGCTTCAATACTGATGAAACTTGGCAAAAATGTTGACTGGACCATAGCTTCTGTAACAGCATGCTCAATCTTAAATTTCCTGTTACCATGGCAACAAGGGGACGTCTCAAAATTGCCAAAAATCACAATTTGGCATTGCTTTTTTCTATCAAAACTTCAAAGTGCGGCAACTTATCAATAACAACCTTTTGTTAAATACCATCAAGTTTGCAAGTTTATTTGCATAATCAGGCCTCTGGCCCATACACATATATACTAATCAAAAGTTCTAACGCTAATTATGATTTGGGACTATTTTTTAGAAAAACGGTAAAATATTCGATTCCAAAATTTTTATTGAAATAAATTCATTCTATCCCAAAACAAAATGCAAAAGCAAAACAAAACAATCCCAACAAATAAACGAGAAATCGACTTTTCCGTATCACAAGGGTCAGTTTCAAAAGTAACAAAGTCAATAAAGTGTATATCCGCCTCTAGCAACAACTGTTGCAATACATCTGCGGCGCATGGAGTTTATGTAACGTGTAATTGTCGGAACGGGGATGTTCTGCCATTCCTGAAGCAACGCATTCTCAAGGTCTTGGAGTGTTCTAGGCGCAGCTAGATGTTGACGTACACGACGTCCGAGCTCATCCCATAAATGCTCTATGAGTGAAAGATCAGGAGAACATGCAGGCCACGGTTACACGTTAATATTGTTTTGTTGCAAATGTTGAGCTGTGATTCATGCCGGGTGGGGTCTTGCGTTATCTTGTTGGAAACTGACGTCATTTTGTCGATTTATAAATGGTATGACAACGGGATTTAAGACATTGTTTATGTAACTTTTAGCATTCATGTTCCCACGAATGATAACGAGATCCAATTTACTCGTAGATGGTAACGGCAGCGATGCGCTCTGCAGGTCTTGTGCGATTCCGCATCTGGGATGTTTCAAGTCTATTATCTTGTGCAAGTGTAGTTACTCGCCGTCTGCAACAGAACCTGGAATAAGAATAGAGAAAGTAACTTTAGATAATCAGTAGGGTTTCTATCAATTGTTTCGATAGTGTTGTTCCGTAATTTAACGTGTTTTTTATGTGATAAAATTACATTAATATTGACAAAACCACAAAAATAAAAAAAAATATAAAAATAAAAGAAAGTACCTGTAGCTTGAAACTGTCTGTACAGTCTACGTATTGTACTCTCAGCACATCTTATTTGCCTCGCTACATTGCTTACGCGCGCTCCGGCTTGTAACATCCCAATCGCACGCTCTCTTTTTTCAATCCTTAGTTTTGGCATAATTACGGAATCATTCAATAAAATGGCTGTTATGACTACATGTGGGTATACGCTAAGAAGTGTTTTGTTCGAATTTTATTGATTGAAAATTCACATGAAGCGATTATGCACGAGAAAAGCGATTTTGACTGACCAAGCGTGTGTGCTCTCAAGCATGAAGCTATTATAAAACGTACGTGTAGTTGATATTATATACGTGTGGTGAATATTTCATATGTGTACATTTCTTCGTTTTGAAATAAAGTTCAATTGAGACGAGCGTTAGAACTTTTGATTAGTATATATACAGCATTATAATTTACATCTAAATATGAAGCATGAAGTCAAGGATTAACAATGTCAAATTTCAGTTTATAATACCAAACTAACATAATACACATTGGCATAAAAAACACATTGCTTCCTCTCATTAGGCTTACAATATCAACTGTTATTTAATAATGCCTGATACTTACAACACAACCAAAACTTTGCTTAATAATGTATAATATCTAATAAACATTCCATAAAATGTAAGAAATACATAAGCTTTCATTCTCAATAATCTCAGAATGAGAGAACATGATAAACCCAATGGAAAATGAAAAAAATAAAAACACTGACAGAAAGTCTTCTCTTTTTTTAATTAATAAACATGGCTATTATAAGTTTCTTATAACATTTGTACTGTCACATGACATCAGCCTGTAATATGTATCCAAAGTAGGATTATTAATAAATCTTGATGGTATGAATTTTCCTCTGATTTCAGAGTAAAGAGGACATATAAGAACAAAATGAAACTCATCCTCAATAACAGTTTCACAATAGGGACAGAAATGGAAGTCTCTCGGAATATTCTTATGTCTACCCTGTTCAATCATTAAATTATGGCATGAACTACGAAATTTAGCCATACTAGATCTAAACTTTTCAACATAAAGTATTGCAATATATTTTTATGCCACCACAGCATCTGCGATGCGGTGGCATATAGCCATTCACCTGTGTGCGTGTGTGTGTGTGTGTGTGTGTGTGTGTGTGTGTGTGTGTGTGTGTGTTATATTAAAAAAATCTTGTGAAAAACCACTAGTCCAATTTCAACAAAACTTGGCAGGATTGATCCTTGGGTGAAGGGCTTCCAAAGTTGTTCAAAGAATTTCATTCCATGCAGAAATCTGGTTGCCATGGCAACCATAAGGAATTATTAGAATAAATTTAAAAAAATCTTCTTGTAAAGACCAAAAAGGCCTAGAGCTTAGATATTTTGCATAAGGCATTGTCTGGTAGACCTCTACCAAGATTGTTCAAATTATTGCCCTGGGGTCAAAATTGGGCCCGTCACGGGGGTCATTGATTTTCACTATATGTACATATAGTAAAAAGTTAAAATACCTTCTTGTCTAGAGGTACAAGGCTTAGAGGTTTGATATTGGGTATATGATATCATCTATAGGTACTATACCAAAGTTGTTCAAATTTTGCCTCTAGTGTCATAATTAGCCCCGCCCTGGGGTTCATAGGTTTTCCTTATATGAATATAGTAAAAACTTTCAAAAAAATTATCTTCTGGAAACTGACAAATGCTAGAGGTTCGATATTTTGCATGAAACATTGTGTAGTGAACCTCTAGCAAGATTTTCAAATTATAGCCCTGCGGTTAAAATTGGCCCCGCCCTGGCGGTCTTTGATTTTCACTATGTACATATAGAAAAAATTAAAAAATCTTATTGTCTGAATGTACAAGGCTTAGAGCTCTGATATTTGGTATATAGTATCATCTATTGGTCCTCTACTAAAGTTGCTTAAATTATACACCTAGTGTTAAAATTGCCCTGCCCCAGAGGCGATAGTTTTCCTTATATGTATAAAGTAAAAACTTGAAAAATCCTTTTCTCTGAATTGACGAAGGCTAGAGGTTAAATATTTGGCATGAGACTTTGCGTAGTGAACCTCTACCAAGATTGTTCAAATTATAGCCCTGGGGTCAAAATTGGCCCCGCCCCGGGGGTCATTGATTTTCACTATGTACATACAGTAAAAAATTAAAAAATCTTCTTGTCTGAAGGTACAAGGCATAGAGCTTTGATGTTTGCTATATAATATCATCTATAGGTCCTCTACCAAAGTTTTTAAAATTTTCCCCTGGTGTCAGAATTGGCCCTGCCCGGGGCATTGATTCTCATTATGTACACAGTAAAAACAGAAACTAAAACAAATTTTTTTCTGAATTGGAGACAGCTACACCTTAGATATTTGACATGAAACGTTTTTTGGTGGACCTGCATCAAGATGGTTTTGAGACAGTGACCTTCTTTCTTGTCCTTTGATGTACAGCAATGAAATTTTGACCATGTGCAGTTTTAGTTGTAAAATTGAACTTTGATATCAGCTGACCTAGATTTTTATGATGTGACCTACTTTCTTGTCCTTTGATATATAGCTATGAAATTTGATCCATGTGCACAGATTTAGATGTAAAGTGAACTTTGATATCAGCTGACCTAGATTGTGCCTTACTGTGTTGTCCTTTGATGTACAGCCATGAAATTTAGGCTGTGTGAAATATGACCTTCACCACCAAATTCACTAGACTCAACTGCATTGATATATTCCTACTCTGATCTTTTATTTGAATAACAATAGATTTAACCACTAATCTGATCATAAGAATTAGATAGGTCAGGGATCTATGCATTATGGCAATCTTCAATTATATAGAAACAAAAAAAAATCTGTTCCTATACTACTATTTAGTGTTGTATTAATGCGGTGGCATAGCATTTTTCACAAATGCAATCTTGTTTAGTTATTGCCCTTTGTTTATTTTCTTACTTTATTCTTGTTTATTGTTGAATTTAAATCCATTATTGTAATGATTTTGTATAGAGTGTAATTTATTTTGTGATATTCTGGTTGTATTATATGAAGAAATACATTTGGTTGGTAATATTAATTTCTATATTTCAGTATGCTCTAGATCGTTTGAAGGTAATGTGTGAAGAAGCTCTGTGTTCAAGTCTCACTATAGAAAATGTGTGTGAAATATTGGTCCTAGCAGACCTACATAGTGCTGACCAGTTAAAAACACATGCCATTGATTTCATAAATAGGTAAGACTGAAAGAACAGTACAGAAATATAGTTCCTGTTTTGTCTGTTCGCACGGCCTTTTGTCTGTTCAATTGTCAGCACTACCGAAAATTAATGGGGGGGGGGGGGATCTAAGTATAAACAGAACAAAAGGGAACAAATTCAATAAAGTTTATTCTGTGGCAATAGAATAAGGGGCCATTTGCCCTTTATTGTAAACAAATTGACAAATGAAAATAACAAAAGAAGCAACCACTTATTTCATTTCAGTCCATCTGTCGCACTCTTTTCCAGAGATATTTATTGAATGATTTTATTAACCAGGTTTTCCGAAGGAAAAAACTGGTAATTAGATTGAGGTATGTCGGCGAGTGGGCGGCGGACGTAAACAATTTCTTCTGTGCGCAACTCCTTCTACATTTCTCAACGGATTTTAACCAAACTTTCACAGAAGCTTTGTCATCAAGTGCCCTGGCGCATATTGTCGGGGTTTTGCGATTGGATAATATTTGACCTAATTATGGCCCTTTGTTTTTTTTCCTTATATAGAATATATTGTGAACAATTTCTTCTGTGCGCAACTCCTCCTACATTTCTAATCGAATTTTGACCAAACTTTCATAGAAGCTTTGGCATCAAGTGCCCTGGGGCATATTGTCAGGGTTTTGCGATTGGATAATATTTGACCTAATTATGGTCCTTTGTTTTTTTTCCTTATACAGAATATATAGTGAACAATTTCTACTGTGCGCAACTTCTCCTACATTTTTTAACGGATTTTGACCAAACTTTCACAGAAGCTTTTTTATCAAGTGCCCTGGCGCATATTGTCGAGGTTTTGTGATTGGATAATATTTGACCTAATTATGGCCCTTTGTTTTTTTTTCCTTATACAGAATGATCAATATATAGTGAACAAATTCTTCTGTGCTGAACTCGTCCTACATTTCTCAACGGATTTTGTTCAAACTTTCACAGAAGCTTTGTCATCAAGTGCCCTGGCGCATATTGTAGGGGTTTTGTGATTGGATAATTTTTTACCTAATTATGGCCCTTTGTTTTTTTTCCTTATACAGAATATATAGTAAACACTTCTTCTGTGGCAATTCCTCCTACATTATTCATGTTTTACATTGCACATAGTTACATTGTTTGTTGCTTGTATTTGTATTTCAAATACAACATATTTATCTACAATGGTGATAATTGAAAACCAGGTTTCGTGGCATTGCCATGTTTTGTGTTGAAACTTAACAGAGTGAGATGAGTAAGAGGACATGTAGTGTACAAGAGCCATAACTCTACCGTGCACAAAGTCTTATTCTGATACCCCAATTGTCTGTTGCCTATCATTATCCTTTATAGCTTGACTAAACAAAGTTTTTGGAGAGTTGTCCTCTGTCCTGACCCCTACAGTTTTTATACTGTCATTTTTATGCCCCCGGGCATATAGTAATTGAACCGTCTGTCCGTCCGTCCGTACGAGGTTAACCTAGAACAGCAAGTTGGATTTTTCTTAAGTTCTACCTGTACCAATGGCTTCTAAGTTTACACACTTACTAATCAATACAAAGTACATGATCTAGGCAAGTTACATAACTCTGGCTTTCATATTTACCAAGTTATTGCCCTTTTCAGCACTTAGAAAATGAATAATGGTTAACCTAAAACGGCAAGTTGGAAATATCTTAAGTTCTATCTATACTAATGGCTTTATAATTTCCACACTTACTTAACAATACAAAGTACATGATATTGCCAAGTTATATAACTGTGTAATCCATATTTCCCAGTTATTTCCCTTTTTACACTTTGAAAATAGGGCCTTGTCTGGTTAACCTATTTCGGCAAGTTGGATTTATCTTAAATTTCTCCTAATTGCTTAATTTCTTTAATGATATCTTTCATATTTAGTAGGTGGATACATTTGAAGGTCCTCTAATTTTTTGTGGAGTAAGCGGTCTCTAGGGTCAAGGTCACTGGTTTAAAAAATAAATATAAACATTTTTGCTCATACAGCCTTTATTTTTTAGTTGATGTCTTAGTTTAATACAAACATGCCAAGGGAGGTCCTCCTTCTTTGGGTGTAGTAAGCGGTCATTTGGGTCAAGGTCGATGTTACCAATGTCAAGGTCACCAATGTTAAAAATAGATTTTTACATTTTTACAGGTGTATTGACCTTTTTCTATAGACAGATGTTATTTATAATTGATAGAAACATAAACTTTGATGGAGTTAGTTGTCAGTTGGGTCAAGGTCACCAGTGCTATAAATAGATTTTTACACATTTGCTCATACAGCCTTTATTAAGTGACAGATATATTTTATATTTGGTAGGAAGATAACTTGCATGGTATTCATCCTTTTGATTGGGGTAGGGATCAGTGGGTCAAGGTCACTTGTGTTAAAAATAGATTTTTACACTTTTGCCCCTACAGCTTTTATTTATTGACAGATGTATTTCATATTTGGTAGGACGATAACCTGCATGGTATTCTTCCTTTGGATGGAGTAAGGGGTCAGTTGGGTCAAGGTGACCAGTGCTCAAAATAGATTTTTACACTTTTGCCCATACAGCCTTTATTTATTGACAGATGTATTTCATATTTGGTAGGAAGATAACTTGCATGAAGTTGAGCAATTACTTGGCAACTTATATTTTTCAAAATTACAAAATGCCATGACTTTGTCAAGCTATATAACTTGTGTTTACAATTTTTTGGCAATTTTTCTGTCCATAACTGAGTGAATGGGTAAACATTTTTTGAAATATTGCTACTAAGAAGAATCGGAGCCGGGGGCATTTGTGTTTAACAAACACGTTCTTGTTTTTTTTATATAACTCCAGCTCTTATATTTAAAGAATATTCTCCCCTTGTACTTAAGAATTTCCTGATAAAAAATGTAAGTGTTTTCTGTAACTTCTTTATTAGTTATGTCTCCCAAAATTTTTTGGGAGACATAATGTTTTTGTCTTCGCCGTCTGTCTGTGCCCGTCCGGTTGTCAGTCTGTCCGTATTAAGCTTGTCGCGCCTTCACAAGTCAAACTACTGGAGGTGTTCAAACAAACTTTACAGGAGTGATCAGTACCATCTGTCGTTTGTTGCACAAAATGGTGGCTAGAGCTAAAAATAGAAAAATCTTGTCCGGCTTTCACAGGTCAAACTACTAGTGGGATTTTAATGAGAGTGACCATACATAGTTTTGGGAGACATGTTTTTTTTGACAAAAACCCTTCTAGTTTAAAACTTACTTTAAACTTCAAGTAATCATCATTGTATGTAAAAAGGTTTATAGCTCTAGCCCCAATATTTTCAGAATTATTTCCCAAAATGGCTGTCAGAGCTTAAAATAGTAAAACCTTTAAACAACAACTCCTCCTCAGCCACTTGATAGATTTTGATGAAACTGTACAACAATGATCATTAGGTAGTCTTTATAAAATTGCTCAAATCAGGGTTTTACATGGCATTGATATTTTAGGGGTCCAGAAGGTTAAAAAATTTGGGTTCCAGGCCAACTTAAAGGGGTCAAGTAGGTTAAAAAATGATGGGTCCAGGCCAACTTTTAGGGGTCCAGTAGGTTAAAAAATGAGGGGTCCAGGCCAACTTTTAGGGGTCCAATATTATACATCACAACAGTATATTGATTGAAGTCTGAAAAAGACAAGAGTACCCAATCTGCTCAAATAAAAAAAAATGAGGAACTTTTTGTTAAAATACATGAGGTGCAGATAATTTGTCATTGTTACAAAGCCTTTTAAGCTCACCTGTCACAAAGTGACATGGTGAGCTTTTGTGATCGCTTTTCATCCGGCGTCCGTCCATCCGTAAACGACATCTCCTCATAAACCGCTAAGCCAATTTCATCCAAACTTTACAGGAATGTTCCTTTGGTAGTCAACTTTAAAAGTTGTTCAAAGAATTTAATTCCAAGCAGAACTCTGGTTGCCATGGCAACCAAAAGAAAAAACTTAAAATATCTTCTTTTAGAAAACCGAAAGAGCTACAGCTTAAATATTTAGCATGAAACATCATCTAGTCAGTGTCTACCATGTTTGTTCAAATAAATACCCTGGGGTCAAAATTGGCCCCTCCCTGGGGGGTCATTGATTTTCCTTATTTGTATATAGTAAAAACTTACAAAATCTTCTTTTAAAAAACCCAAATAGCTAGAGCTTAGATATTAAGCATGAAACATCTTCTAATGGGTGTCTACCAAGTTTGTTCAAATTATGCCCTGGGGTAAAAATTGGCCCCGTCCCAGGGGGTCATTGTTTTTTCCTTTATGTTGTAGTAAAAAAATTAAAAAATCTTCTTTTAAAAACCCAAATAGCTAGAGCTTAGATATTAAGCATGAAATATTCTCTAGTGGATATCTACCAAGTTTGTTCAAATAAAAGCCCCTGGTTTAAAATTGGCCTTGGCCCAGGGGCCTATATACAGGTGAGCGATTTCAGGGCCATCATGGCCCTCGTGTTTATATTGTAATTATTATAATAGTCTTCTTGTGTGAAATTAGATTTCCTAGAGCTTTATTATTTGGCATGTAGTATTTCCTACCAGATGTCCACAAATGTAACAAAATTTGCAGCTTGGGTAAAAATGAAAACCTAATGTGACCTAATTACTGATTTTTGCATTGAATGGTTGTGAATATTTCTAGCATTGTACCTCAGGTCAGCAATCCAGGGCCATCAAGGCCCTTTTGTCTGTTATATTATAACAGTGAATGTTTTAGTGAGCTCTTGTGATATGACATTTCTCATTTCAGTCATGCAACAGATGTAATGGAAACACAAGGCTGGAAGACATTGATAATGAGTCACCCACATCTAATTGCAGACGCATTCCGCGCATTAGCCAGCCAACAGAGTCCACCTTTGGGCCCACCACGGAAACGTGTAAAGCAGTCCTAAAACATTGACATGGATTGTGATATAAAACTTTTTTGGGGCTTTCTAAAGGAATTGCTTTCATACATTAGTTACAAAGGATAATTGTACAGAAGTTGAGCATTGATGCATGGGGTATTGATGTATCATACTTGTACACATTAGTGAAGATCTGTGACAAGTTCACGACACATGATGTATGTACTGTATGTGTCATAAATAAAACTCTATCATTACTTATATTTGAAACATCAAAATAATAACCTATTTATTTATAGTTTGACTGTACAGTTGTATAAAAGATGTTTAGGTGTGATATCATAACTTCATTGTTGTTAAAGATGTATTAGGACCATTTGTTCTCAAATTTTGGAAATGAAAATTGTATAAAAGCCAGAGGTTAAAGCAGCATGCCTCTTCATAATGACTGAAAATCTGCCGTTGCACTAATATTTAAATACATAAAATAATTGAAAGAAATCAAAATATGTCTTTAAAACTTTTATATTTTGACATTTTTGCTTTGAAAATAGACAGTTCGCTTTACCGCCATCAGAATATACCATAAATTACAGAATTCTATCACATGGGTTATTTCTAGCACACTTGATGACAAGGACACTATTAGGATAGGAGATCTTAGATGCACATGATCCGGGATCATACCAGACATAAAGGGAAACAAATTAATGACCTTGATTTCAACTTAATGGCTGCTTTTCAATCATATTGTCAATATTATCTGCCCTTGTCATTTACAGCCATAATTGTCAGATGAGCAATATAATGCCAGCATGGCCCTCTTTAGATATAGTGATATACAATCTTACTTGCTCATGCAACCATGTGCATTAAGCTACTTGTTTGTAGCGACCACTTTATGATCCCCTGATCATTTTCTCTCTTTTTCTTTAATATATTAAGCAGCCACTTTTTCAAGTCAATTTATATGCCTGAAAGAATTTTGGCATATATTGTTATGCACAAGGTTGTCTGTCTGATAGCAGGTTTTCTTGTCCCGTCTGTATTTTTTTAACCAGTGGTAGGTAATTCAAACTACTTGGCAGAAATGTTAACCATAATGAGACAATGTGCAGAGCGCAGGTTAGACCTTTCTCAGGTCAAGGTCACACTTAGTCATTTTGTTTTAATATCAATTTTTTGTCTGCTCTATGTCTTTTGAACCGATCAAAGGAATTAAAAACTTTTTGGCAGAAATATTACTTATATTGGGACAGTGTGCAGAGCATAAGTTTGGACTTCCTACTATTAAAATTGGCCCCACCCTGGGGATTTATTGATTTATATAGACTTATGTAGGCGTTTTCTTGTCCAGTCTGTATCTTTTGAACCAGTGGAAGGAAATTCAAAGTACTTGGCAGAAATCTTAATCATAATTAGATGATGTGCAGACAGCAGGTTTGACCTTCCTCAGGTCAAAGTCTAGGTCACACTTAGTCATTTTGTATCAATTTCAAAATTTTGTGTTCGCTCTTTTCTTTTAAACAGATAGTATGAAATTAAATCTATTTGGTAGAAATATTTATATTACTGAGATGATGTGCAGTGCGCAGTTTTGGACTACGTCATGTCAAGGTCACACTGACTCATTTAAAATCCTTATATAATTATTAATTATATATATTATAAAGGGAGATAACAATATATATATATACCTCCCTTTATTTTCCAAAATTTATTACTTTATAATGTTTTTTTGTTTTTTTTATCAAACTATATTTTTAGATTTTTTTCCTGTTAAGATTATAATAATTGAGGTGAGACAGTCTTATTAACAGAAACTGATTTTACTTGAGATATTTAAATTCAATTAATAACAATAAGTTGTAAATGAGGCATATAAAATGTCAATTTTTTAAGGTAATTTATCAAAACTTTGGACATGAATACTGTTTAGCTTTATAGCCCTCTGCATTTTGAATTGCTGAATTTTAAAAGCTTTAAATCAAAGAAGGTAATAACAACACATTTTCTTGTGCCCAAAAATATTATTAATTTTGTTAAGCTTAGATATTTTGCATGAAGCATCCCTTGTTGACATCTACAAAATTTATATAAATCATACTCCTGGGGTCAATTGGTCCTGCCCTAGGAGTTGCATAGATAGAAAAACTTATTTTCATATATGTATTCTTACGTAAAGTTAGAAATCCCAGATCTCAGTTATTTGGCATGTATTATTACATAGAAGAACCCTGTTACTGTTCTAAAAATCATTTCACTGATATTAAAAATGGCTGTGCCCAGAGGGTTGGCGGGGGCATGGGTAGGTCTGGCACAGTTTACATGTATACAGATTTATATAGTTTACATGTCTTAAAAGTCTTATCCTCCAACATACAATATGCAGAGCATAGATTTTTAGCATGTATCATCACTTTGTAAAAGTAGAATTATCAGATTTATGATTGATGTTTGTGTGAGTATTGGTGTTATAAATGTAAAGGGAGGTAATAAATAAGAAAAAAATATTTGTAAGCATAGCATTTTGATTTATTATAATTTTTAGGCAGAATATTTTGTGCTTTTGAATTTCTGGTATAATATTATTTATATGTTTCTTTGAATTTTTATCATTTAAAAACCAACTTTATAGTTGTTTTCAGTCAGTATATATACTCCGTGATAATTGCGTGGAGGAAAATAATCACCACTCTGTGCTTCAAAATTAGTTTTTAAGGGCATGGATGGTGACAATGTCTGGGGTCTGTACACAGCTGAAAGCTGTGGCATATATAATTGTCACTAAGTACTCATGTGACAAGAGCATAGCTTTTTGGCATGTATCAGTATAGATCTTAATATTGATAATTGAAATAAAACATGTTTTGAACAAATGTTATAATTGTGTATCCTCTCTGTTTAAACATTATTTTTGAGTACTTTAAATTTTATTTTCACTTTAAACAAATTTGCATTCGGGCGTATATTGCCACATTATGCGGTGCTCTTGTTGCTTATTTCGATCACAAGTGTCAACAATCAAAACCTAATGCATGCGTGAAAATTTTCATTCCCAAAACAGGTAGCATATACAAATGAAGTTAAATATAATTGTCATTTGTATTATCTAGTAAAATCAATAAAACAAAGCAACGCTCTGCCTCTATTGTGATGGTGTATAGGCATCTCTGATGATATTTAGACTGCGTTGAATTGACCTTGAACTTGATCAGCAGTTAAGTAAATTAAATGTTATTTGACATAGTTTGTTTATTTTAAATGAAAAATTGCACAACAGAAAGCATAAACACTGAATTGACAAGAAAAGATATGGAGGGGTTAAAAAATTATGGAAAAATATTAAACTTGTACGTAATGGATCAAAACCGTTTTGTTAATGAAAGTCAGAAAGTCTTTTTTATAGCACAAAGTGCTCAAGGATACCTTCTGTGATCACAATTTGTCCAGCGTGCATCTGTCATCAACTTTTGTACAAACAATTTCTTCTCAAAAATCACTGGGCCAAATTTAATGAAATTTTCCTGGGATGTTCCTAGCATGATGTTCTACAAATGGTTCTGCTCCATTTAACATCTGGGTCAGAAGGGCTAAAAATTGATTCATAAGATGTTATCTTTAAAAATTCTTCTCTGAAAGTGCAAGGACTAGAGCTAAGATATTTTTATGTGTACTGGTTCGGGACCACCAAAACCGGACAACCACCAAACCCAGACAGCCCCGAAAATGCTTGATTTAGTATTTTCTTTGTTCATTGGTTGTCAGTCACTTTTTTATCAACAAGAAATGCATGTTTCTTCTATAATTAAGTCAATAAATTCATTTCAACCTCCGTAAATGGTAATATTTCAATGTCTTTTTAGCTCACCTGTCACAAAGTGACAGGGTGAGCTTTTGTGATCGCTTTTCGTCCTGCGTCCGTCCGTCGTCCGTAAACTTTTACTTTAAATGACATCTCCTCATAAACCACTAGGCCAATTTCATCCAAACTTCACAGGAATGTTCCTTTGGTGGTCACCTTTAAAAATTGTTCAAAGAATTTAATTCCATGCAAAACTCTGGTTGCCAT
Source organism: Ruditapes philippinarum (assembly GCF_026571515.1). Classification (NCBI taxonomy): domain Eukaryota; kingdom Metazoa; phylum Mollusca; class Bivalvia; order Venerida; family Veneridae; genus Ruditapes; species Ruditapes philippinarum. The sequence continues at coordinate 187,309 of NW_026856025.1, forward strand.
GGCAACCGAAAGAAAAAACTTTAAATATCTTCTTTTAAAAAACCATAAGAGCTAGAGCTTAGATATTTGGCATGAAACATCATCTAGTGAGTGTCTACCAAGTTTGTTCAAATAAAAGCCCTGGGGTCAAAATTGGCCCCACCCCGGGGGGTCATTGATTTTCCCTATATGCATATAGTAAAAACTTAAAAAATCTTCTTTTAAAGAACCCAAAGAGCTAGAGCTAAGATATTTAGCATGAAACATGTTCTAATTGGTGTCTACCAAGTTTGTTCAAATAAAAGCCCTGGGGTCAAAATTGGCCCCGCCCCCGGGGTCATTGATTTTCCCTATATGCATATAGTAAAAACTTAAAAAACCTTCTTTTAAAGAACTCAAAGAGCTAGAGCTTAGATATTTGGCATGAAACATCTTTTAGTGAGTGTCTACCAAGTTTGTTCAAATAAAAGCCCTTTGGTCAAAATTGGCCCCGCCCCGGGGGTCATTGATTTTCCCTATATGCATATAGTAAAAACTTAAAAAATCTTCTTTTAAAGAACCCAAAGAGCTAGAGCTAAGATATTTAGCATGAAACATGTTCTAATGGGTGTCTACCAAGTTTGTTCAAATAAAAGCCTTGGGGTGAAAATTGGCCCCGCCCCGGGGGTCATTGATTTTCCCTATATGCATATAGTAAAAACTTAAAAATCTTCTTTTAAAGGACTCAAACAGCTAGAGCTTAGATATTTGGCATGAAACATCTTCTAGTGTGTGTCTACCAAGTTTGTTCAAATAAAAGCCCTGGGGTCAAAATTGGCCCCGCCCCGGGGGGTCATTGATTTTCCCTATATGCATATAGTAAAAACTTGAAAAATCTTCTTTTAAAGAACCCAAAGAGCTAGAGCTAAGATATTTAGCATGAAACATCTTCTAATGGGTGTCTACCAAGTTTGTTCAAATAAAAGCCCTGGGGTGAAAATTGGCCCCGCCCCAGGGGGTCATTGATTTTCCCTATATGCATATAGTAAAAACTTAAAAAATCTTCTTTTAAAGAACTCAAAGAGCTATGGATAAGATATTGAGCATCAAACATGTTCTAATAGGTGTCTACCAAGTTTGTTCAAATACAAGCCCAGGGGTGAAAATTGGCCCCGCCCCGGGGGTCATTGATTTTCTTTATATGTGTTTAGCAAAAACTTTAAATCTTCTTTGAAAAAACCCAAATAGCTAGAGTTTAGATATTAAGCATGAAACATCTTCTAGTAAGTGTCTACAAAGTTTGTTCAAATAAAAGCCCTGGGGTCAAAACTGGCCCGGCCCCAGGGGTGTCATTGTTTTTAACTATATGTGGATAGTAAAAACTAAAAAAAATCTTCTTTTAAAAAGCCCAATGAGCTAGAACTTAAATGTTTAGCATGAAACATCTTCTTATGCGTGTCTACCAAGTTTGTGCAAATAAAAGCCCTTGGGTTAAATTGGCTCTGCAACAGTGGGGGAGTGGGGGTTGGGGGGGGGCCTATATACAGGTGAGCGACCTCAGGGCCATCATGGCCCTCTTGTTCAAAAATGTTGACGTTGAAATTTGGGTGCCAAGAAAGTCATGCCTGACCCCATATACCAGCTATAATCATTCGCAGAGTAAACAATAGACTATCCTAAATTTCAGCATTTGTTGCTAAGATATTGTATATCATGTTAAAAATCAAAAATTAAAACACCCAAGCTTTTATCTGATTTAAATCACGTCATGTACATATCTGTCCGGACACGTGGTACTGTAGTGTAGACAATTTAGGTCATTTTGATACCCTCCTTGACGAGCCATAAATATAAGTGTCAATACAATCAGAAATAAACAATCTAGTTTGTTAGTTAGGAGAAGAACCTAGCTGTACTGTCTAGAATTTTTAGGTCTCTAGGTTTGAAATTATTAAATTTGAATGGAAAAATGTTCAAAAAGTGTCCGGTTGATGGTCCCGGACCAGTAGCAACATCAAATGAAACTCTACAAAAAGTATTCAAATTATAGCCCTGGGGTCCAATTTTGCCCAACCATAGGGAGTCATTGATTTTCCTTATATGTATATAGTAAAAACTTAAAAGATATTCTTCTCTGAATTGACAAAAGCTAGAGGTTAGATATTTGGCATGAGACTTTGTGTAGTGGACCTCAACCAATATTTTTCAGATTATAGTCCTGAGGTAAAAATTTGCTTTTCCCCGGGGGACAATGATTTTCATTATATACATTTAAGGTATTAGGACCCTAATGGGTACTATCAGGAACTAAAAAATTGACATCATAGGTCATATGTATACCTTAAAGTACACCTGTATGCAAAATTTAAACAAAGTTTACCGTACGGAAATCAAGTTATGGCCAATTTTCTGAACTCAAGCTAGGATGTTATGAGGGCTCTTTTTTATACGCCCGTTTGAAAAACGGGACGTATTATGGGAACGCCCCTGGCGGTCGGGTGGGCAGGCGGGCGGGCGTCCAATTTTGTCCGGAGCATATCTCCTACATGTAAGGAGGGATTTTAATGAAACTTCATAGAAATGTTCACCACTATGAGGAGCAGTGTCGCGCACATGAACCAGGTCTCTAGGTCAAAGGTCAAGGTCACACTTAGAGCTCATTGAAAAATGCTTGTCCGGAGCAAAACTTCCACATATATAGAGGGATTTCAATATTACTTGGCACAAATGTTCACCATTGTGAGGCGGAGTGTCGCGTGTAAGATTCAGGTCCTTGCGGCCAAGGTCAAGGTCACACATAGAGGTCAAAGTTCAGATAAAAAATATGAAGATGTGTATATGGACCATTTAGTCATCATTTATTGAGGGATTGTAACACAAATGGTCATTATCAAGACTATGGCTGTGATACATATAATTTAGGTCAATATATACAAGGTCAAGGTCACTAAAGATGATGAAATATCCAGATTTTGTAAATAGAATTTAATCAAAGGGCGACAACAAAGTTATTACTTTGTTCATAAATGACTTACACAATTACTCCCCTTGATCTACTTTCACTTTCAATTCTAAAAATAGAATTTAATCAAAGGCATAAAATAATCCTCTTTCTTGGACTTGAGTATGTTCTAAAGAATGTAACATTTATTTACACATGTTTCATTCATTGGTCAAGATTCTTAACTGTGATAACTATGGTGTTCTGTAGACTTGGTATTTGTTCATAAAGATCATACAGTAATTACCTTATCAAATGTAAATACTTTCCCATAGAAATTTAATTATATTTTAATTTTCAAGTAAATATCAGTTCAGCTCATTCAAAGATTAAGAATTGTAATGAAATGTATTTCCCTAGAATAAAATCTTAAATCAGAATTTTTTAGTTATTAAATTACAATTACATGTACTTTTTATCTTCCCTAGTACTGATTTGTTTTAAGGTTCATTTAACAACACAGTGCCAAGGATAAAAACTTGCTTGCTAGATAACACTTATCCATAATGCCCCCATCTCCATCTAAAGCTTTCGTAAACGGGCGTATTTTGTGACTATGGCACCCTTGTTTAGAAATGAGGAACCTTTAAATAATCTGCAATAACATTCTAATGAAAAATGTTTTCCCATTAATTTTTGGTAAGAAACAACCATTCAGCTAACAATCCACATAAGCAAAATTATGGTTTCTACTAAGAATTTATGAAATCTGTATAAAAATGTTACCCTACCCCACCCATTTTTACCACGTGTCTGACCATTTTTCTACTTAGGGAGCCTAATTTAAAAAATTCTTAAAATTTACCCAAATGATTGCCTGTTTTCAAAGTTTCCCTAAATTTTTAAAAAAGTATATTGGTTGATCTTGTAAAATATGAAATACTTTTACCGTCGAGTTTTGATTATATTACACTTTGAAAATATCAGGTACCATATTTATTACTAGATTTAGCATAATTTAGCCAATAAATACCTATATAAATTAAAAAATCAAAATTAAACACTTTTTTCTTTCCAAATGGGACATGAGAGATACATAATGTTAAAAGAAAAAAAGAAAGAAAAAAAAAGTTGACCCTTCTGGGGATTGAACCCATGGCTCTCATTTTCAATGTAGTTAACAGTAGTTTTAGCCTATTTGAATACTCTTCAAAGCGGAGGTAATACATTAGGGTGCTAATACCTTAAAAAAAAATCTTCTCTGAAAGTGCAAGGCCTAGAGTTTACATATTTTGTGTGAAGCATCATCTCATGAAACTCTTAAGAAAATTCCCTTGGGCCAAAATTGGCCCGCCATGGGGTTCATTGAATTTCATTGTATACAAATAGTAAAAACTTTAAAAAAAAATCTTCTCTGAAAGTGCGAGGCCTGAAGCATCATTTAATGAAACTCTACAAAAAGTATTCAAATTATAGCTCTGTGGTCAAAATTGGCCCCACCCGGGGTCATTGATTTTTCATTATGTACATACAGTAAAAACTTAAAAAATCTTCTTTTTTGAAGAAACAAGGTTTAGAGCTTTCATATTTGGTAAATGATATAATCTTTATATCCTCTAACAAAGTTGTTCAGTTTGCCTGTAATAAAAATTGGCCCCATCAGGAGCATTAGGGCCAATTAGGTTTCCAAATATTGAAAACATTTTAGTGACTACTGTTTCAGTCCAAATATCTTGGAAATTGGTCAGAAAAGTTGTTTTGATGATTTCTAGGGCTATTTGGGATATGGGTCATCTGGGGTCAAAAACTAGGTCACACAGCCCAAATTATGGAAAACATATTTACATTCTAGGTAATATTTTCATCCCAAATATCCTGAAAATTTGGTCAGAAAGGTTGTTTTGATCATTTCCAGCTCAACTTTGAACATGAGTCACCCGTTAAATAGAAAAACTTTGTAATCTCTCTAGAAGTTACATTTTTAGCCCAAATATCCTGGAAATTGGTCAGAAAGTTCGTGTTTTTTTATTATTTCTAGTTCAGGTTTGAATATGGGTCATTTGATGTCAAAAAAAGGTCACTGCACAATAAAATGTATATATGGAAGAACCTTATTAACATTTCCACTATTTCAGGTGCACATATGAATGTTATGATATCAGTTTAACTTTATGGCATTATATCTGTCTTTCATTCATTGCTTACAAAATTAATTCAGAGCCTCAATAATCAGGTGAGAGATAGGTCCTCTTGTTTTATTTTAGCTCGTAGAATTGTATGTATTATACATGTATATAAATGACCACAAAGGAAAGATATCGTGAAAAAAAAAATCAACTTTTTCGCAGTCTTTGTCTTAAGAGACTGTTGTATTAAAAGACTATTTTTGGTGTTTACCTTGTATAGTTGCTTAATACAAGTTTCACTGTAATGGAAAAACTTGAAATGTTTGTTTTCAAGACCTACCCCTTTGATACTTTTGCATGAAGCATTCGTTACCAAGTTGGCCTGTAATGGGTTTGTTCAAATCATGATCTTTTAACGTCATTGGTATTTAAGCTATAACCTTCATATATGGAGGTATGATACATTTGAATATTATTTATCAAATGGCATGCGGATATTTGATCTTGAACCCAATTTGCCTGTCTGCTTAGCTCAATAGGGAGTTTCAGATTAGTTGTTAAGGAGGCATTGGTTCGGTCCTTAGTTAAGGCGTAATCCATGACAATTGACCTTGGAAATTTAGTGTATTGATCATTTTTCTGTCACTCATGTGGGACTGGTGGTCATTCACTTGCAGAGAAATCTGTAATTAGTAGTTAGTTATCCAGAAAGGCTGGTCAGGTGGATCAACTGCCGAGATATTACCCAAAAAATGTGTTATAAGTCAATTTTTTAAACATTCATAACTTTATTATTGACCTGCATATTTGAAAATGGTTTACATATGAACACTAGTTATACATTTGACATGCCCCAAACCCATATTCAAAATTGAGCATTAAAGTCATGGTTTAATTTCCAAATCTTCATATTTATATTTAGTCTTCTTTACATATGATGTTTTGTTTTACATGCTGAAATATTACCTTAAGTTGGAATTGATAATGATCATTGTTAGGTAATGTATTTATATTACAATTTTTCTCCTTACTATTACAAGGGCTGTCCCACAAAGTCTTAGACATCACTGTAAAATAATAAAAATATTGTAATGTTCCAGTCTTAAATAACTGCTCAAGTGTATGACCATCAATCTGAAGTAAATTAGGGAACATTATTTCTAGAAAATATACAAAATATATTTAAATATTTATACAGACTTAGTGAGTGTACATGGCCCAGGACAAAAATCAACTTTCTACAACCTTTACACATTATCTTAAAAACAAAACAAATGGTCAACAAAGTTTGAATATCCACCTGATTTTATGGCATTGACATTTATGGTATGTCTGATGCTATGTGAAATAATTTCAAAGTTAACACATCTTTACACTACTTCTATAATGCTATCATGACGTTTGGGCATGGGCAGCATAGCATTATCATGTAGTCTTAAAATTTGTTCTGAATTGAATGATGTCTTGCTGATTTTTTTGTTTGATTTTACATTCAGCAAAGGCTTACTAAATATGAGCAAAAAATCTTTGAGGAGCCCATTGAGTATTTTGTATTTAAACACTGTTGTCCATGACAGTCCTTAGTTTTCTATAATGGGGTGGCAATTCACAAATTCATCTTTTTAGATTTTCACTTTCTTGATAAAGAAGGAAAAAAATTGATTTTGTGTTAAAGCTTCATCCCGTTATTAATGTTTTTTTCATGTGAACTAGCATACATATTTTATGATGATTTTGATCCTAATATATCTTTAAAGAAACACATTTGTTGAGCATTTCTTGAATTGTTTCATTGTTTTAAAATGTAAGATAAGTTTGTGTGGTATCCCCTATTTTGTACAAGATCCTAGACTACATGTACACACTCTGTTTAGCAATATTTAAGAAACTTCCAAACATGACATCTGGAATCATTAATGTAAAGAATTGTTTAAGCTTTTAAAGTTAATGATTAAACCATTCAGTTATATAACTGAGTTATAAGTGATGTCTTCATGTAATTATATACTGTTGAGCTTGTCAGTTTTTGTAACAAATCTAGTAAGTGCTAATATTGTAACAATATGGTCAGAGAGGGATTATGGTCCAGATGTTAGTTTCTCACTTTCAAACTGTACAATATTACTTTTTATCTTAAAATTATATACCAGTATGTGAAGATGGTTGATAACTGTGTACATATGTTGGTGATTTTTTTTTTCAACAATGAATTTGATGATTAATTTGAAATTCATCTGTATAGTTGACTTATAGGTTATTGCACTCATAGTATATTAAACCTTTCAGGTTTCACTTCAAATTGTTAATTTATCTGTTTGAAATTTTCTGATATTATGGAATTATTTTGGTATATTTATGTTTAAATAAGTCTGTATCATTTAAAGTAAACTGCTTAATTAACCATTACCAAGTCTCCATTAGGCATTGGAAATATAGCTTTTGTTATCTTAAGTTAAAGGTTAAGCTGGCCATATTTTATTTATTAAACACTATATCAAAAGATGTTTGTTTTAAAAGTCTGCATTTGTTTTAAGTCTTCCTTTAAGTCATGTAATATAGGATTCTATTATTCTTTCAAACACTGTTCAAAAAGCTAATTGTTGGAGATTTTGTGCAAGAATAAATTGAGTTTGGATTGCAGTGTAGATGTGTTTTACTGTAAGACTAACAATGTTCTGCTCTCATGTCTCTCATTGGTATACATTAATTTGCCTGTTTGATGTTTTAATGTTGTTACATATCATATATAGTGGTTCAAGTAAATGCAGAATCAGTGTGTTTGTTCATCATGTAATTCTTCTCTTTTTGCAAGATATATGTTAATGTTTATTTAGTCTTGCCATTTCTTTTACCTCACTTCTTATGCTGGGACAGATGAGCTTTTAGGATTGTTGGCTGTCTGTTATCTACAATTCATTCAAACTACATCCCCTATAAATCCACCAGGCCAGATTTGATAATTATGGCTAAAATTTTCCTTACTTGAATCTCTACCAAAGTTGCTCAAATGGTGCCAATCCATTGCATATCTGGAATCTGTGTGTCTAAAACCATTATACCTAGACATTAGATATTAGGTATGTAGTATTATTTTATGAACCGCTATAATGATTGTTGAAATCATTGCCCAATTTCATATCAGTTGACCTAGATTTCTTGACCTAGTGACCTACATTTTTGTTAATGTTGCTGAAGCATTGACATTTAGACCTCATGACACTCAATTTTAATGACTTTTGTGCTTAAAATTTGGATCATTGATAATCCTTATATATATACGAAAAACTTAAAAAAACTTCTGTTAAAAAATCCAAATAGCTAGACCTTAGATATTAAGCATGAAACATCTTCTAATGGGTGTCTACCAAGTTTGTTCAAATAAAAGCCCTGGGGTCAAAATAGGCCCTGCCCCAGGGGGTCATTAATTTTTCTTATGTGTATATTTAGACATTTTTTTTTTTTAAAAACCCAAATAGCTAGAGCTTAGATATTAAGCAGAAACATCCTGTAGTGGATGTCTACCAAGTTTGTTCAAATAAAAACGCTGGTGTCAAAATTGGCCCCGCCCTGGGGAGACTTTGATTTTCTTTATATGTATATAGTAAAAATTTAAAAAACTTCTTTAAAAAAACACAAGGAGCTAGAGCTTAGATATTAAGAATGAAACATCTTCTAATGGTTGTCTTCAAAGTTTGATCAAATAAAAGCCCTAGGGTCAAAATTGGCTCGGCCTTGGGGGTCATTGATATTCCTTATATGTACATAGTAAAAACTTAAGAAATCCTCTTTAGAAAAACATAAGTAGCTAGAACTTAGATAGTAAGCATAAAACATCTTCTAGTGAGTGTCTATCAAGTTTGTTCAAATAAAAGCCCATGGGTCAAAATTGGCCCGCTCAGGGGTTTTTGATTTTCCTTATATGTATATAGTAAAAACTTAAAAAATCTTCTTTTAAATAACTTAAGGAGCTAAACATGAAACATCTTCTAGTGGGTGTTTTTCAAGTTTATTCAAATAAAAGCCTTGAGGTCAAAATTGGCCCACCCCGGGAGGTGGTTGATTTTCCTTATATGTCTATAGAAAAAAAAAATTTCTTTAAAAAAAAACCAAATAGCTAGAGCTTAGATATTTAACATGAGACATTTTCTAGTGGGTGTCTACCAAATGAAATTGACCCCCACAGGGTCATTGATTTTCCTTATATGTACACATCTTTTGGAACTATTGTTTTCCCTTAAGCAATAGCAACAAGTAATGTTTTTACACATGCACTATTTCAAAAACAAATATGAACTTTGTAATATCAGTTTTAGATTTTATATCTGCCTTTGTTTATAGTTAACAATATATTACTTGTTCCTTGTCATGGAGAGTTTCTATATTCAGGTGAGCGATTTCAGGGCCATCATGGCCCTCTTCTTGTTTATAATTATTATTATTATTCTTGCTATTTTGACACATTATAGGACAGGTGTGCGAAGAAGGGCCATCATTGTGCTCTTGCTTTATGGATCAACATTATTTATTTAATATATTTATTTGTTCATGAAATTGTAATTAAATCCATTGTATCATATTGAGCTTTTAGAACACCATGCCATCTGTCTGTCATTTCCATGACCATTATTTCTTAATAAATCACCAAAATTCTCTTGAAAAGTTTGATGTTTGAAAAATTACAATAAACTATTCTTAAATTGAGAAGTACATTGAAATTTTATTAAAATTTTCAATAGGAGTGTATATGAAGATGATTGTTTTATTTTTGTAACACCCTACTTTCACTGGTTGAAATTTACAATTATCTTCAGAACTGTAGATGTCTACAGTGGCTGTGTTTTGCCGAAATTTTAAAAATACATCTTGTTAATGGTCATTCATTGCATTTGAAACATTTTTTTGCACTTTATTATATTGAGATTGATTACCAACTGGCTGTGTTTATCCATTTCATTTTGTCTACAGCATCTTCTCAGAATTCATCAGGGTTATACAATTTTAGCTCAACATACTTTTTTAAATCCAAGGAAGATACCTTTTCAAAATTCTTCTCAGAAAACTGGTTACAAAAACCTTGACCATCTTGTCAAAAACCATTGTCCATTTTATATTATTACATCATAGAAATGTTCTTATTAATAGTCTAGAATAGCCCTAAGCATATAGTCTGATAAATCCTTACTCTGGTCTTTCATTTGAATAAATATAGATTTAACCACAAACATTGACATGACTCTTTTATTAATAAATACATTGTGGTGAAATTATTCTTGTAATCCACTAATGTGATAAGTAGACAGGTTAGGGTCATATAGGGATCTATCCATTGCCAATCGGGTCATCTTTTCTTACAAGAGGTCATTTGTTGGATATCTCTTTTGTAAAAAAAGTACTCATTAGCATTATTTAAGTACCCAATAATACTGAAGAAGTGAATAGAATTTACAGTTACTTTTGGTTCCTGGTACTCTGCAAAAGTCTACTTGTTTGCTCCCCAGTTTTACTTGTACCAATAGTTTTATTGTGCCCCCACTACTGGTAGGGGGGGGACATTTAGATTTACCTTTGTCCGTCAGTCGTCTTTCTGTCCGTTCTCTTTTTGTGTCCCACATAGCTCAAAAAGTAATTGACCTAGAGTCATGAAACCGTACAGGAATGTTGATCAGCATGTGTAGTTGTGCACCGGGGTATTTTCATGTGGATATTTTTAGTATTTTTAGAGTTATTGCCCTTGACTTAGTAAAAATTTCCAATTTTCAACTTGTCTCGCATGAAACTAAAAAAGTAATTGACCTAGAGTCATGAAACTTTACAGGAATGTTGCTCAGCATGTGTAGTTGTGCACCTGGGTATTTTCATGTGGAGTTATTGCCCTTGACTTAGTAAAAATTTCCAATTTTCAACTTGTGTCGCACGTAACTAAAAAAGAATTTGACCTAGAGTCATGAAACGGTTAACCTTAAAAGAATGTTGCTCAGCATGTGTAGTTGTGCACCTGGGTATTTTCATGTGGATATTGTTAAGATTTTTAGAGTTATTGCCCTTGACTTAGTAAAAATTTGCCATTTTCAACTTGTGTCGCACATAACTCAAAAAATATTTGACCTAAAGTCATGAAACCTTACAGGAATGTTGCTCAGCATGTGTAGTTCTGCACCTGGCTATTTTCGTGTGGATATTTTTAGTATTTTAAGAGTTATTGCCCTTGACTTCGTAAAAATTTACAATATTAAACTTGCGTTGCATGTGACTCAAAAAGTATTTGACCAGTATGCCTGAAAGTTTACAAGAATGTTGGTCAGCATGGGTACTTATGCACCTTGGGGTTTTCTTGTGGATTTATTCAGTATTTGTAGTATTTGCCCTTTACTTAATAAAAGATTTTTAGTTTTCAACTTGGGCACATGTAGCCAAAAAAAAATTTGACCTAGAGACATAAGATTGACAAATCCGTGGAGTGTGGGGGCACCCGTGTCCTATGGACACATTTCTAGTTAAAAGCAAACTTACTAGCCAATGTCAAGTCAATGATCTTGGCAACTGACCTAACAGCAACATATATTTCCTATGTGATATTTTGGTAACCAATTCCAGGAACTTGAATATATCTTAGTTTTATGTGCACAAGCTGCTTTATACTTCACAAACTTGGTAATCTATACAAGTTTATGATCTTGTCAGGTGACAGAGCTTTGACTTCCATTTTCCCCAGTTATTTCCCTTTTAGCACCTTGAAAATGGATATTGTTAACCTATTCTGGCAAGTTGGAGATACCATTAGTTTTATTATTGGCGTCCGCGCGGAAGCGCGGCGCCCCTTATGGAATGAAATCAGATTTTGTGAAAGGGCGACAGCAACTTCTCGAGCCTTTTAGTCGGTCATGATAAAAGCCGATCATTCCGATCGGTATGAGGGTGCTTGATTATTAATTAAGAATGAAATGTCGCGATATGTACAATGAATAGCGAACTGGAGAATTTCGCAATGCAAACATTTTCAAATGAAATAACCTTTTCCGTCAATCAATCGGCTCTTCGGGGTTTTTTAGTACACAGTGGGTTATTTTGTAATGTTATTGTTGTACATGTATCCGAAAGCTGTAAATAGAATGATTAATCCTATCGGTAATTCCCTGTCTCTCTCGGTCTATTTTGACCGGGATTTACTAGTGACCAGCGAATAGTATCATACGTTTATTGTCCGGTCTCTCCCGATTTTGGAGTAGATGTTTGATATCGTTACAGAACAGAACAAATATTTTACAGATAAATAAGCTTTTTTTCCAAAATGAATATTTGTCACTTAGTTTGGTTACACTCAGATTATTGATTATTATTATACATAAACATACAATTCGAAAAAAAAACCAGCAACAACAACAACAATAGCATGTTTCATTTTATCTATATGAGATAAAAACAATAAATATGTACAATGATTGAGAAAAAAGGTACATTTTTATGGTATTAATATGACACTATCAACTTTGAAACATTTTATTTAATGTTTAGTGTTTAGTAAAGATGACGAGGAATTATTCAAAGTTACAAATTAGATTTTATGAATTATTCAATTGATTGATAGTTTAAAAAATGATAAAGAAAAATACAAATGTACATGCCATTGGTTTAAGAATAAACAATATTATATATTGAAAGATTAACCATAATTTACTGACTTTTATTTCAGTTTTGATATGACAATTGAATTCTTAAAATTTATTTTACAATTTTAATAACAAAAGAGTAGTAAACGTAAAAACTCAGTATTAAAAAAGCACATAAAAACAAAAGAAAAGAAAACAATATTCATAAAATCTGTATTTTTTTATTATTAAAATAGATATTACAATTATTGTATAATAAAACTATTATGATCAACATGGTAATATAACCTGTGTCATATTTTTACTAAGTGTGAACAGATACCTTAAGAGCTAATAGCGATAACATAATAAGGGACAATTTCACAAGTGTGGTGTTGATCATGCGTTACACATATGAATTATAAATGATTGTATACATGTATATCCGTTACTATTAATAATCACGATCATAAAGAATAATTTACAAGTAATATTCTAATCTCTAGCATGCCAATCAAAGTTCATAATGAACTATGTTTTTCGTCCGTTCATTCATAAGTGATATACAATTCTGGTAAAAACCAATTAACCATTGAAAAGATTATAAGAATATCTTGTCATCATATGTCTACTAGTTCATCGTCACTTGCTGCATTTCTTGCTTGGACGCCCTTTGATGCTTTGCATCAATGCTTTTCTTGTTATCAATGGAATGGCTTCATGATATACAAATTTGCTTAACAATACATAGGCCCTGACCTTGGCATCTTGCATTTTTGCAGTATGCATTCTAAATAATTTAGCTTAGGTTATCCTATTTAAGCTGCTTCAATATAAATATGTTAGCAAGTCACACAGCTGCTTTACCCATTTTTAGTCCCCTTCCGCATAGCGGAATGGGGTTTATAAGTATGGCCTCAGTCTGTCAGTCCGTCCCTCTGTCCATCCGTAACACTTTCGTGTCCACTCCATAACATTAAAACTGCAGAAAATTTTTTGAAATAACTTGGCACAAGTGATCACCATAATGAGATGATGTGCAGAGCGCAAAAATTGGGTTGCTGCCCCCAATACCAAGGTCACACTTAAAGGTCAAATGTTAAAAAGTCTTCATTTCATAATAAAGAGTCTACATAAACATTTTTGTGTCCGCTCCATAACTTTTTAACCGCTGAAAATGTTTTGAAATAACTTGGCACAACTGATCACCATTATGAGACGATGTGCAGAGCGCAATAATTGGGTTTCTACCCCCAAGGTCAAGGTCACACAGGTCAAATATTAAAAGTCTACATTTCGTGTCCGCTCCATAACTTTTTAACCACTGAAATTTTAAAAAGATAACTTGACACAATTGATCACCATTATAAGAACATTTGCAGAGTACAATAATTGGGTTGCTACCCCCATAGTCAAGGTCACACTTAAAGGTCAAATGTATAAAAGTCTACATTGCATGTCCCCTCCATATCATTTAAACCTCTGAATATGTTTTAAATAGCAAGATAACTTGGCAGAAATAATCACCATTATGACACCATTGGCAGAGCACAATAATCAAGTCAAAACCCTTAAGGTCAGGGTCACACTCAAAGGTCCAATTTAAAAACATCTATTTTTCATGTCCGCTCTATAGAACTTATAACTTGACAATTCAAAGGTTTTAAAATTACTTGGCACAAATGATCCCCACCATGACACAATCTGCAAAGCTCAACATCCAGATCGCTACACCCATGGGCAAGGTTATAAGTTCTCCATAACTTTTTGACTTTATGGAAGATGGCACAAAAAACCACCATCGTGAGATTATGTGCTTATGATATGCGTGACACAACATCAAGGTCATGGTTGGTAAAAGGTCAAGAAGTACACATTCATGTTCACTGCGGAAGGGGATTTAGCTGTCCTTCAGACTGCCTTGTTCAATTTTTAGCTCACCTGTCACAGAGTGACAAGGTGAGCTTTTGTGGTCATAATTCGTCCGTCCCTCCGTAAACTATTACTTTAAACGACTCCTCATAAACCACTAAGCCAATTTCATTCAAACTTCACAGGAATGTTCCTCTAAAAATTGTGAAAAGAATCTAATTCCATGCAGAACTCTATTTGGCATGAAACTTCTTCAAGTGAGTGTCTACCAAGTTTGTTCAAATAAAACCCTGGGGTCAAAATTGGCCCCGTCTAGGAGGGGGGGTCATTGATTTTCCTTATATGTATATAGGAAAAACTTAAAAAATCTTCTGTCAAAAAACTTTAATAGCTAGAGCTTAGATATAAAGCATGAAACATCTTTTAGTGAGTGTCTACCAAGTTTGTTCAAATAAAAGCCCTGGGGTCAAAATCTGCCCCACCCAAGGGGGTCGTTTATTTTCCTTTAATGTGTATAGTAAAAACTAAAAAATCTTCTTTTAAAAACTCAAAGAGCTAGAGCTTAGATATTTGGCATGAAACATTTTCTAGTGAGTGTCTACCAAGTTTAATCAAATTAAAATAGCTAGAGCTTAGATATTAGGCATGAAACATCTAATAGTGAGTGTTTGTTCAAATAAAAGCTCTTGGGTTTAAATTGTCCCGTCCCGGGCGGTCATTGATTTTTCTTATATGTATGTAGTAAAAACTTAAAAAATTGTCTTTTAAAAAACCCAAAATATGAAGTAGAAAAATCTAATGGGTTTCTACCAAGTTTGTTCAAATAGAAGCCCTTGGGTCTAAATTGGCCCGCCCCTTGGGGTCATTGATTTTCCTTATATGTACACATCTTTTGAAACTGTTGTTTTCCCTTAGCAATAGCAATCAGTTATGTTGTTTTTTTCACACGCACTATTTCAGATACAAATATGAACTTAGTGATATCAGTTTAAGATTTAGATTTTATATCTGCTTTTGTTCATAGTTTAGAATATTACTTGTTCCTTGTCATGGACAGTTTGAATATTCAGGTGAGCGATTTCAGGGGCATGATGGCCCTCTTGTTTCTTAACATTTAATTACGCTTGTTAAGTTGAATACATTGAAAGTTCTATTGGTACCTTAGGCTTCTTATTATATGCATTATTTTGCCAGTACAAAAGCCATGATCTTGGCAAATGTCAAAAATGATATATCTATTTTCCCAGTTACTTCTCCTTGATACACTTACTTCTTTTCAAAAAGAGGGAGATTTCAGAGTTTGAAATAAACAACGAAAGAAGGAAGTTCTGACATCAAAAATAGGGAGATTTATTAATTTGTGAAAATACCCATTATTTTAAGACAAATCTTCGAAAATATGGCTGCAGAAAATGAGAGTCTCCCGCTAAAAGTGGGAGAGTTCATATGTATGTATGCCAGGGTTCAAATTACAGTTCACATACAAACAAAATAGGATTGAATTTTGTAAGTTGCAAGTGATACCTAACACTCGCAAATTTTTTGGCTGAGAAAGAATATCATCACCGATGAGCAGCAAGATAGTAATGTCTGTAATATTTTAATGAAAACTTCAACTGAATGTCATTGATGATGGTGCATGATTTTTGCAGGTTTTGTTAACCGTACATGGACACTGCAAGCCAAAATTCAAACCCTGTATAATTCAATTTTGAAAGTTAATTTCTCATTTTGCAAGCTTGTTGATAAGTTTTATGTGGTAATTATTTTACAACATCATATTTCATCAACCATTAAAGATATTTGCTTGTAATTGCTCTCGTGTATTTGAGATCATAATGGGAGGTCACTATCGGTGACATGAATCTTGACCCTTTTCAACATAGAAAACTTGTGCAACATCAATCTTCTAAGCTACTGAAAATATTCACTTGGATCATAATTATAGAGGACATTCTCAGTCTTATAACTGTGGTATTGGTTTTGACTAAATTATGACCCTTTGTGAACTTGGAAAACTCTTGGTTACAGTTTTTTATGCATCATCGATCTTCAAGACCACTGAAGCTATCTTCATAAAATTTAATGCATTGCTTTGAGAACATAATTGGAGGTCACTGTTAAAAGCATGAATTTTTTATGAAATATTGCTCTTTGTGAATATAGAAAATTATAGTGTCAATATCAAAGATGCACAACTGACAGTGTGTCATGTATTTTTTTGAATGATATCTTCTTTTTGTTAATTCTTACATTATCCAGGCTCTTGTTTTACTGCAAAAAGTCAAGCATCCAGTCATCTATTGACTTTTTCTCCAGTTAACTTCATTATATGTATAGCAGCACTTTACTTTGACTGTATACTTAGTTCTATAAATAGATACATCCATAGCAGTCTATTGTAGTTAAATAAGATAAAAGAAATTTTCAAATTATTCTTAAACAAAATTTTTTTATGATGATTACTATGTTTAAATTTGAAGATCAGTTCAAAATATTTTTTTGATGACTATGACATTTTATTGAACCACATATGTGTACAACATACATTTGTCTATTGTATTTACTGTGAATTTTATCTGCATTTCAGAGCCTATGATTGTTAACCTAGGAGCTTATCAGCCTGTTCTGCATTTCCAAATTCATCAAAGCAATATGGCACAGCCATGTATATATTTTAATGTGATGTCCAGTATGTGATATAAACATACAATAACTCATGCTAAATTGAAGTGCTAAGCCAGTCAAATAGCATCAATGAAAAACATTTTTTTTTTACTGAGAACTTATTTAAGGTATGAATTAAATGAAATTTAATATTGTTACTGCTTCAGAGATTTGTATCATGTAATATTATTCAACTTGTTCAGTAATTCAGTATTAAGTATTTACTCAATAATTATAAGCTATATACAAGTGAAAAAAAAAGCTATGAGGCATAATTATGAAGGCTACAATAATTTTCCTTAAAGTTGGCATTCATTTTAAAATCAGCAGAAATGAAAATTGTTATAGTATTCCCCCTATGATTCCATGCTTTGTTCTTTTTGCTTATAAATTTTCCTAACCTTTTTTTAAGTGCTAACTAGCAATATAAACAATCTTTTAAGAACACAGTAATTAGGTTATACAAGAACTTGTTGAGTATAAAAATGTGTACGAAATAGGGTCTCAGTAAGATGGGGCAATATTGTAAATAAACACAAAGATAATTAAGATATTGTGTAGAGGTTATCTCTCCAACAAGTATACAATCCAGCAGAAAATCACAACAAGTGACAGTATTTTACTTTTTTACTGTACTTAAATTGACCCGCCATCATCTCCCTTTAGAAAATGTAAGGCCTTTTTGTATGTTTATTAGGGAATAAACAGTATTTATCATTAGCTATTGCAACAATGTTATTAATGACTGTGAAAACCAGATTACATTAGGGAATGATTACATTAGGGAATCCAAAATATCTTAGTTCCAGAGTAAGCTTTGTAATGTTGCTGCTGTATGAAGAATTATTGCAATTGTTTTGTGATTTGGGCTCACTTTTCTATAAATATGTTTATGTTCTTAACTGTTTTTCAATGGTATACAGTAATTGATTATACAGTATTACTATATATAAAGATAAACTATCATGTCATATTATAAAACTGTTATTATGATCTGTGTAAATAGTTTTTTTATTGAGAGGCCTTTATGTCAGGCTTCCTTACAAAACTAATTAACTATCAGTAATGTAATAAACATTTAAGAATCTAAAATCTTTTACCATTTTTAGCTCGACTATACGAAGTATATGGAGAGCTGTCCTACTCGCCCCGGCGTAGGCGGTGGCGTCGGCGTCCACATCCAGATTTCAGATTAAAGTTTTGGTGCAGTAAAATATTTTTCACTATAACTTTGTCATTTCTTAAGGTATCCACTTCAAACTTCAAATATATGTTCCTTATCATCAACCACGTCTTATGTGACAAGGTTCATAACTCTAGCGCCAATATTTTCAGATTTATCTCCCCTTGAACTTAGAATTTTCCTTAAAAAATACTATGTTTTTATGGTTACTTCTTTATTTCTTAAGGGATGAACTTCATACTTCAAATATATGTTCCTTATCATCAACCACATCTTATGTGACAAGGTTCATAACTCTAGCACCAATATTTTCAGGTTAATCTCCCCTTGAACTTAGAATTTTCCTGAAAAAATACTATTTTTAGCTCACCTGTCACAAAGTGACATGGTGAGCTTTTGTGATCACTTTTCGTCCGCCGTCTGTACGTCGTCCATCCATCCGTCCGTAAACTTTTACTTTAAACAACATCTCCTCATCCTCATAAACCACTAAGCCAATTTCATCCAAACTTCACAGGAATGGTCCATTGGTTGTCACCTTTAAAAATTGTTCAAAGAATTTAATTCCATGCAGAACTCTGGTTGCCATGGCAACCGAAAGAAAAAACTTTAAATATCTTCTTTAAAAAAACCCAAATACCTAGAGCTTAGATATTTGGCATGAAACATCTTCTAGTGAGTGTCTATCAAGTTTGTTCAAATAAAAGCTCTGGGGTCAAAATTGGCCCCGCCCCAGGGTGTCATTGCTTTTCCGTATGTGTATATAGTAAAAACTTTAAAAATCTTCTTTTTAAAAACCAAAAGAGCTAGAGCTTAAATATTTGGCATAAAACATTGTCTGATGAGTGTCTACCAAGTTTGTTCAAATAAAAGCTCTTGGGTCAAAATTGGCCCGCCCCAGGGGGGTCATTGATTTTCCGTATGTGTATATAGTAAAAACTTTAAAAATCTTCTTTTTAAAAACCGAAAGAGCTTGTGCTTAAATATTTGGCATGAAAAATTGTCTGATCAGTGTCCACCAAGTTTGTTCAAATTAAAGCCCTTGGGTCAAAATTGGCCCGCCCCAGGGGGTCATTGCTTTTCCTTATATGTCTATAGTAAAAACTTAAAAAATCTTCTTTTTAAAAGCTGAAAGAGCTAGAGCTTAAATATTTGGCATGAAAAATTGTCCGATCAGTGTCTACCAAGTTTGTTTAAATAAAAGCTCTTGGGTCAAAATTGGCCCGCCCCAGGAGGGCCATTAATTTTCCTTATGTGTGTATAGTAAAAACTTTAAAAAATCTTCTTTTTAAAAACCGAAAGAGCTAGAGCTTAAATATTTGGCATGAAAAATTGTCTGATCAGTGTCCACCAAGTTTGTTCGAATTAAAGCCCTGGGATCAAAATTGGCCCGCCCCGGGGGTCATTGCTTTTCCTTATATGTCTATAGTAAAAACTTAAAAAATCTTCTTTTAAAAAACCGAAAGAGCTAGAGCTAAAATATTTGGCAAGAAACATTGTATGATGAGTGTCAACCAAGTTTGCTCAAATAAAACCCCTGGGGTCAAAATTGGCCCCGCCCCGGGGTCATTGATTTTCCATATATTTATATAATAAAAACTTAAAAAAAACCTCTTTTAAAAACCCAAAAATTTAGAGCTTTGATATTGAGCATGAAGCATCTTCTAGTGAGTGTCTGCCAAATTTGTTCATATAAAAGTCCCAAGGTTAAATTTGCCCCGCCCATCTATAGTAAAAACTTTAAAAATCTTCTTTTAAAACCCCCAAAGAGCTAGAGCTTAGATATTTATCATGAAACATCTTCTAATGGGTGTCTACCATGTTGGTTAAAAAAAGCCCCTGGGTTAAAATCAGCCCCGCCCCAAGGGCCTATATACAGGTGAGCGATTTCAGGGCCATCATGGCCCTCTTGTTTACTGTTACTTCTTTATTTCTTAAGGGATCAACTTCATACTTCAATTATATATGTTCCTTATCATCAACCACATCTTATGTGACATTGTTCATAACTCTAGCACCAATATTTTTCAGGTTTATCTCCCCTTGAACTTAAGATTTTTTAACTAGAAAAATGTTATTTTTTACTATGACTTTTTTAGTTTTAACGCATTACTTCATGAGCATTTTGTGAAAAATGGCTGTTTTCATTGAAAAGTCTCTCGTTACAAGTTCATATTGCTATAAAACTATAAAACCTGCTTCAATACTAATCAAACTTGGCACAAATATTGACTGGACCATTGCCTTTGCAACAACATGCTCAATTTTGCTTAATCAATGCTTAATTTTCCTGTTACCATGGCTACGAGGGGACATCTCAAAATTGCCAAAAATCACTATTTTGCGTTGATTTTTTCCATCAAAATTGATTTTAAAGTGCTGCAACTTCTTAATGGATTGAGATAGAGT
Source organism: Ruditapes philippinarum (assembly GCF_026571515.1). Taxonomy (NCBI): domain Eukaryota; kingdom Metazoa; phylum Mollusca; class Bivalvia; order Venerida; family Veneridae; genus Ruditapes; species Ruditapes philippinarum. Next base: position 208,051 of record NW_026856025.1, read on the forward strand.
CAAATGCTTTTCAGCGTTGGTTACACGTTACCTTATGATTGATCTGGGGTTATTTTTAGCCTCTCACAAGTCCAAAATTTTCTTGGCGATGAGGTCTTTTGGTTGGGGGGACGCGCCAAAAAGTGGTCATTTTTTAGCTCACCTGTCACAAAGTGACAGGGTGAGCTTTTGTGATCGCTTTTCGTCCGGCGTCCGGCTGTCCAGCGTCCGTCAGTAAACTTTTACTTTAAATGACATCTCCTCATAAACCACTAAGCCAATTTCATCCAAACTTCACAGGAATGTTCCTTTGGTGGTCACCTTTGAAAATTGTTCAAAGAATTTAATTCCATGCAGAACTCTGGTTGCCATGACAACGAAAGATAAAACTTTAAATATCTTCTTTTAAAAAACCCTAAGAGCTAGAGCTTAGATATTTAGCATGGAACATCTTCTAGTGAGTGTCTACCAAGTTTGTTCAAATAAAAGCCCTGGGGTCAAAATTGGCCCCGCCCTAGGGGGTCATTGATTTTCCCTATATGCATATAGTAAAAACTTAAAAAATCTTCTTTTAAAGAACCCAAAGAGATAGAGCTAAGATATTTAGCATGAAACATCTTGTAATGAGTGTCTACTAAGTTTGTTCAAATAAAAGCCCTGGGGTCAAAATTAGCCCCGCCCCGGGGGTCATTGATTTTCCCTATATGCAAATAGTAAAAACTTAAAAAATCTTCTTTTAAAGAACTCAAAGAGCTAGAGCTAAGATATTTAGCATGAAACATGTTCTAATGGGTGTCTACCAAGTTTGTTCAAATAAAAGCCCTGGGGTCAAAATTGGCCCCGCCCCGGGGGTCATTGATTTTCCTTATATGTGTATTGCAAAAACTTAAAAAATCTTCTTTGAAAAAACCTAAATAGCTAGAGTTTAGATATTAAGCATGAAACATCTTCTAGTAAGTGTCTACAAAGTTTGTTCAAATAAAAGCCCTGCATGGGGTCAAAACTGGCCCCGCCCCAGGGGTGTCATTGTTTTTAACTATATGTGTATAGTAAAATCTTAAAAAAATCTTCTTTTAAAAAACCCAATGAGCTAGAGCTAAGATGTTTAGCATGAACCATCTTCTTATGGGCCCTGCCGGGGGGTGGGGAAGAAGATCATTGTTTTTCATTATATGTGTGTAGTAAAAAGTCACATCATGAAACATCTTCTTATGAGTGTCTTCCAAGTTTGTTCAAATAAAAGCCCTGGGGTTCAAACTGGCCCGGCTCCTATATACAGATGAGCGACCTCAGGGGAATCATGGCCCTCTTGTTTAAACAACATTTCTCAAACAAAAACAAGTGTTGGGGCCCTAAATAAGGCATTTTTTCACCACTTGAGACAACAAAAAAGGGGGGGTGAAAAAGGCGTTAAAAGGCGTGTATATCGCGTAATGGGTTAAAGGTATCTACCTCAAACTTCAAATACTTATTCCTTATCATCAATTACAGTTTATGTGACAAGGTTCATAACTCTTGAAGCAATATTTACAGATTTACCTCTCTTTGAACTTAGGATTTTCTTTAAGAAATATTATAACTTCTTTAATTTTTAGCTCGACTATACAAAGTATATGGAGAGCTGTCCTACTCGCCCCAGCGTCCGCGTCCAGATTTCAGATTAAAGTTTTGGTGCAGTAAAATATTTTTCACTATAACTTTGTCATTTCTTAAGGTATCAACTTAAAACTTCAAATATATGTTCCTTATCATCAACCACATCTTATGTGACAAGGTTCGTAACTCTAGCATTTATCTCCCCTTGAACTTTTCCTTAAAAAATACTATTTTTTACTGTTACTTCTTTATTTCTTAAGGGATCAACCTCATACTTCAAATATATGTGCCTTATCATCATCCACATGTTATGTGACAAGGTTCATAACTCTAGCACCAATATTGCAAGAATTATCTCCCAATAAACTTTGATTTTTATACTAGAAAAATGTTATTTTTTACTATAAGTTTTAGTTTTAAAGGTATCTAACTCAAACTTCAAATACTTATTCCTTATCATCAATTACATTTTATGTGACAATGTTCATAATTCTTGAAGCAATATTTACAGATTTATTTCTCTTTGAACTTAAGATTTTCTTTAAGAAATATTATAACTTCTTTACTTTTTAAGGTATCTACTTCAAACTTCAAATATATATTTCTTATCATTATACACATGTTGTGTGACAAGGTTCATAACTCTAGCGTGACTATTTCTAGAATTATTTCCCTTGATCTTGGAATTCATGTTAACAATGTTATTTTTTTACTTTAACTTAAAACATAATTATACCTAATTGATTTTTCTTTCATAGTTTTGTCTTCCTTACTGCGTCCAGTATTTTATTAGTTGAGCTTCGCTGTCTCCTGTGACAGCTCTTATTTTTACTCTACTTTTTCGAAGAAATAGTTTGAGCTATTGTAACAGTAAAGTTGCCGTTACTGTAAAGAAACTTTGACATTGGCCATTATTTTTACAATTGTATAGTAAAAATAACTTAGAAGACTTTTCCTGAGACACTTACTATTGCCTAGAGCTTAGATCTTTGTCATGTAGCATCAACTTGTGGTATTCTACAAAAGTTATGTAAAACATCCCTTGGGGATCAAAATTGGCCTCGCCATGTGGGTCACTTAGTTTATATAGGAAAACACATTTATACTTTGTGAAAGTACAATGCCAATAGTTTAGATAATTATACAGGCATGCAGCATTGTCTAGTGGACCTCTACAAAAGCCATCATCACTCATGCCCCTTGGGTCAATAATGGCCCACCCTGGGCTCTCTTATAAGCTTGTATAGTAAAAATGTCTCCAAAATCCTATTAGCTGAACTTTTTTGAAAAAAAAAAAAAAATAGAGCTATTGTTAGTCATATTGACATTGCTGTCAGCAAACTTTAACCTTGATCATTACTTTTAAGATCTTGTTGTATTGTATTCATACTTGGCCACAAGTTTGGACAAGACCTTCAAGTAGACCAGACTAATCTTAACTTTCATTCATAAATGACCTTGACCTTCAAGATCAAATGTAAATGTCTAAATTTTGGCTTGTTTTTCTCTCGACTATTTGATAAGAATAAGTAGAGCTATTGCAGTCACCCGAGCGTCGGCGTCTGCGTTGGCGTAACCACTTGTGTTAAAGTTTTTGTAATAGTTTAAATATTTTCAAAGTCCATTGACATATGGCTTTGAAACTTTGCACACTTATTCACCATCATTACCCCAACCTGTAGACAGGAGGAGGTAACTCTATCAAGCATTTTGACAGAATTATGCCCCTTTTTCGACTTAGAATTTAAGTTAAAGTTTTTGTAATACCTCAAATATTTTCAAAGTCCATTGACATCAGGCTTTGAAACTTTGCACACTTGTTCACCATCATAACCCCAACATGTAGACAGGAGGAGGTAACTCTATCAAGCATTTTGACAGAATTATGCCCCTTTTTCGACTTAGAATTTACGTTAAAGTTTTTGTAATACCTCAAATATTTTCAAAATTCATTGACATAAGGCTTTGAAACATGTTGAAATTTTATACTCTTCTTTGAGAGCATACTAGGACTCTCCAAGGCCTATAACTGTAACATGGATTGAAAGAAAAATTTTGCCTTTTTCTTTACTTAGAAAATTTTACCTTTTAATCAAGGCTTTTTTTACTATCAAGCACTAAGAATAGTCGAGCGTTGCTGTCCTACCGACAGCTCTTGTTGCGATTAGTTCTAGAGGTCGGCGTGTACGAATTAATCTCAACGCCAACATGTAACTAACTGGCACTTTACTTGCTCGGATGAATAGACAGACATTTGAGCACCACCACCACCCCCCAATTAAAAATCATCGCATTAGTTTTAAAGAACATGTATTGTATTCTTAGAAGTACATAAAAAGCATCTAAAAACAAACGCAAATACAATCATGTATTTTGGTATAATTTGCAAAATTACATGAAATTGCAGACTCGGTTTGATTGAGTCTGTACATGAGGGATAACGAAAAAGTGCAACAATTTTCACGTCCCATAGAACCGGCTTGAGCGGTACTCAAATCCCAACACTTAAAAGTGCTGGACTCAATAATCCCCAAGGACCAGAAAATGCAAATGTATAACAACACTGAAGTGAAGTACGGACCAACTTTTGAAAGCCTTCTTGTGCTTGTTTACTTTTAAAATAATACAGTGTATAGAAACATAGGAAATTGTCAGCCATTTGAAATCCAAGATGGCTGCCGCAATATATTTTTCTTTTTTCTTTCTTTTTTTTTTGCATCTTTTCTTCTCTTTCACACTTTAGCAGACTACAATTAACAAAGCTTTAAATAAAATGCCAAAAAAGGTGTTCATATCTCGCCCTTGGGAGAATTAAAGTAAAAATAAAATAATTCAATGGCGGCCATTTTGAAATTAATTTTTGAAGGTCAAGAAATAAAAATACAGCCGTGGTAGAGCAAAAAATGAATTCAGCGTACTCGAAATAGGTAAGTAAGTCCAACTACCTGCTTGTACTAAAATATGCCGTTAGGATGAACATTTTCCCAAAATCAAACCAGTCTAACAAGCTTCACCCTCTTAGCAATCTCTCCCTCTAACAATATCACCTCTTACAATCTCTACGTCTTACAATATCACCATCTAACAACCTCTCTCTTAAACAAATCACCTAACAATCTCTCCCTTCAACAATCTTTCCCTCTAACAATCACACCCTCTAACAATCCCTCCTTCTAACAAGAGCCACCGCCGGGCGGGGGCAACGCTCAACTTTTTTTTTTTCTAAAAGCAAAGAACAAATCTTAACGTTTCCTTTTTAGCTCGACTATTTGTAGAATAATCGAGCTAATGCAGTCACCCATTTGTCGGCGTCCCTGTGGTTAAGTTTTTGCGTGTAAGCTGGTATCTCCATAACTACTGAAGGGAATGGATTGAAACTTCACACACTTGTTTTCTGTGAATTTCTAACATGATTGGCACAAGTCCCATAACTCTGATTTGCTTTTTTGCATAATTATGCCCTTTTTTCGACTTAGAAATTCTTGGTTAAGTTTTTGCATATAAGCTGGTATCTCCATAACTACGGAAGGACAACCCGACGACTATAAGCTCCCCTGAAATTTTTCGGGGAGCATAAAAAGTTATGATCCAGGTACAAGTTTGCGGACGGCAACGCCGCCAGGACTATTAAAATACCTCTACTTTTTTTGTCAAAAAAAGTCAACCTAAAAAATCACCCTATAATAACCTCTCCCTCTAACAATCTCACCTTAACAATTCCTCCCTATTTCACTCTCACTCTCTAATAATCTCTCCCTCAAACAATTTCCGTCTCACCTTCCAACAATATCAGCCCTTCTAACAATCTCACTCTTTTACTATCTTAACCTCTAATAATCTCTTACCCTGTAATAATCTCAACCTCTAACAAAATTTCACGCTCTAACTATCTAACCTTCTAACAATCTCTCCCTCTTGCACTCTCAATGTTTCATAATTTCTCCTTGTAACAATCTCTAACTATCTCAAACTTGAACAATTTTTCACCCTTAACAAAAAAGAAAGAACAAAAATCTTTAGCTTACAATATTTCATTTATTTAAAAAAAAAAACAGAGATACAAACATAACAATTACAGCACTTAAAACATAACAATAGCTACTAGAATAAATCAAAAGAAAACAATACTGAGGTTTTAGTAACCAGAATTAGCATGGTATTTCATCCTGACTTTAAAAGATTTTATTTCATCTTGATTAAAGTAATAGGTAGATTCAGTTGGAGTCCACCCTTCTTTGTTTTCTATTCTACATTCTCAAATGCATTCTGGTCAAAAATAAACTACCTATCCCACTGTAGCATGCTATCAGAACCTCAATATCACTTTATTTTGGTTGTATAACCTTTCACTTATTTCAGAACTTTTTTCACTTAACATTTATTTTGACTAGCTAGGGAGAATTGCAAGCTTATCATGAATATAATATCAATTGTTGTATAAAATCAATAACTAGTCCTTTTTTTTTATAACTGACTCTGGGAAAATAAGAAGTAAATGCAATTTTACCACATGACTTCTTCATAGCTTGTAGCCTTTTTGTTGGGCCAAGAGATGAATATACTGATGATAACCATGCCAGAATACACTTTTAAATGCCACTGACATATAAAACAGAAATGATATTAAAAATCCTTTATATATAGGACATGTCCAGATAAAAATATAAGTATGAATAATGCATCATTTATTTTTACATTACATCTTACAAACTGACATATTTAATAAAATGCTTAAAAGGATTCCTGGCAAGTACTCACATCTAAATCTTAACTTGCATATTATATTATTTTCATTAACTGTTATAAAGGTAACTAATGATCATTTAATTATAACAACAAGATTACTGTACACCTTGCATAAATATGCTGACATGCTACTTTAATCAGTAGATTATATTTATTATTTAATTTCAAGTTGATAACTCATAATGATATTGACTTACAGTTATACTCTGGATAAAAATTAAGTATGAAAAATTAGATGGGAAAAACCTAAAAGCATGCTGAACAGAGTTATGGCTCTTAGACACTTCACAAATCCTCGAAAAAAATTCTAAAGCTTAATGTTGATAAAACCTTTCAAGTAGCTTATTATTATGCTCTGAAAAAAAAAGTATGAAAAATTACATTGGGTAATAATTCCAAAATGATGCTACACTGTTCCTCAATAAGATCAATCAATTTATTAAGTAGAGTGGCCGAGTGGTTAACATTTTTGTGAGCAAGAGACTATACACTTGTTGGTTAGAACTGGTTGGTTCCAGGTTCAGATTTTTATAGCTTCCAACACAATCTTTCAAAATAAATTTGTATAAATTAATTTATAGAGTTTCAAGTGCTTTTTAAAGTTATGCTCCAGACAAAAATCACAAAGGGCGATTGCATAAAATATTTACAAAAGACAGATAAGGTATTGAGCACTGCACAACAATTATCTCAATCTATACAACAGCCTGAGTAGAATGACCAACAATAAAGCAAAATATAAACAAGTAAAATGGTTTCCTGCGGGGAACATTTTTAATGATATAAAGATATGTCATTGAACTATTTTCAAAATTGTGTGTGGGGGTGGATAAATAAACGTTTGTATTAGGAATATAGTTGACAATAATCGATCAATATAGAAGAAGGTCTTTGGAAACTGGTGACCGTTGAAGACCGGAGAAGGTCGAACATCAAACAATTATTTCTTTTTAAGAAAATGATTAAATAGGCCTACCACTTTATGAATAATTCCTAGCAAACAAAGAATAAAGTTAACACACAAGTTTACGCATAAAATATCTCTATTTATTATGGCAGATGCCACTACGAATTACATAGGTTTCTTATTGTTTGTAAAATTTGAGATAGATTTTATAGAAACATTGATAATTTTCAAACACATAATTCAAGTTTTTTCACCTTAAACGGTAAAATAATTGTAGAAAATTAGAAATATCACGTAATAGTTTTTTGTTCTTAATTAGGTGTAATTCGGACTAATTCCCTAGAGGTAAATCCGTAACGTACCGGCAAACGGTATTTAGCTAGGTTTTCGAAAAGGTCAATTAACCAATCATGTACAGTTTACAGATCACATGCTCCTCCATGTACCGAAAACAGGTCACGTGCTCCTCCATGCCTCAAAAGTTAAACACGTACCAATACCCTGCGGTCTCCAGACCGCAGGGAACAAGAATGTGCTTGTTAAACACAAATGCTCCAAGCTCAGATTCTTGTCTGTAACAATTTTTCCAAATAAAATGTTTACCATTCACTCAGTTATACGGACAGAAAATTATAAAAAGAAAATATGTAAACTCAGTTATATACATTTTGTAATTTTACAAAGTCATGGTGTTTTGTAATTGAACATTGAACAATTAAACATTAAGTTGGTAAGTCATTGATGTTGAAAAAATAAAAATTATGAAGGGTAGAGTTATCACTCTTGTGCAGTGCACACCTCCTGAGTGAGATCTATCCACCTATGAAGTTTCATGTTGATATCTCAAAGGCTTTTTGAGTTATGCTCTGGACAAAAATGAAGTTTAAAAAATAACAAAGGGCAATAACTGAAAAAATATGCAGGGTAGAGTAATCATTCTTGATTGCATTCCTCCTCAATATGATCTATCCACCTATGAATTTTCAAATTGATAACTCAAATACTTTTTGAGATATGCACCGAACAAAAAAGTGGGACAGAGAGACGGACGGTTGGACAGACAGACAGAGACTATTTCTATATCCCCCGCCGCCTTTTCAGTGGGGGATAAAAAAAAATTTATTGTTAGCACAGGTGACCTTGACTTTGAGACTCCCAACACTGAACCATAAAAGGCATGTTCCTTCTTAATATGAAAAACATCAGTCTAAAAATAAAGGCTGTGTATTAAGCAAATCTATTTTTGGCACCCCTGATCTTGACCCACTGACCCCTTACTCAATCAAAATGAAGAATGAAATGCAATGTAATCTTCCTGCCAAATATGAAAGACATATGTCAATAAATAAAGGTTGTATTGGCAAAAGTGTAAAAATCTATTTTCAGTACCCCTGACTCCATCCAAAGAAGTTTTCTCAATTTTAGGTTCCTACCAAATATAAAAGGATAAGGTTACACCTTTAAAAGTGTAAAAATCTACTTTGGTCTGTCATTGGTGACCTTGACCCAAATGACCTCTAACTGAACCCAAAAGGAATGTATGTGCATATTATACATGAAAGACATCAATATAAAAATAAAGACTATGAGCAAACATGTTAAACAATTTTTACACCAATGACATTGACCTTGGCCCAAGTGACACTTTACTCCACAAAAAGTTAGAGGACCATTAAAGTTACATTTAATAAATATGTAAAAATATTTTGCCGTCGGCCTAAAAATCAAACATTCTACAGTTTCATTATCCTGTTTAATAGTTTTGTTGTAAATCTCATCAAATATTGTTCATAAATTAGGATTTTAAACGGGAAACCCCACGGTAACACTAAAGTTCGTATACAAATTTTAACATGCAAATGAAGACTATAATGAGCTTGTGTATGCGCTACGTCACAATTTTATAGTTGCTATCCGGAACACAGCAAATGTGATATTTTCTTGTGCAAACACAGTTTTACCGTTTAAGCTTCACGGTGCACTAAACTTGGGATTCAGTAAAAGTAATCATCTCGTAAAAAGATTAAATTTGTATGAAAACATCCGTTACAATGCGGAAATATACCGTTAAATTAGGACTGCCACTTATAGTCATGTTTGTTGATTTAATATTGATGTACGGATGATCCGAAGGCGGAGTTTCTCATGCAAACAGAAATTGTACTTCGCCACAATGAGGTTACTTTTTTTCATGCTAGTAAAACTCATTTTGGTTGTTTGGACACCAAAATAAGACCTGGAGTCGATATTAAACCCAATTTATTAATGAAATGTCGCTATTTAGTTTTTTATGAAATTTATTAAATGTAACTTTAAGGTATCCACCTACCAAATATGGAAGATATCATTAAATAAATGAAAATGTTAAGATAAATCCAACTTGCTGGCATAGGTTAACCAGAAAATGCCCTATTTCAAGTGATAAAAAGGGAAATAACTTGGAAAAATGGATAGCACAGCTATGTAACTTGGCAATATCATGTACTTTGTATTTAGAAGTGTGGAAATTATGAAGCCATCAATAAAGATAGAGCTTAAAGTTACATTTAATAAATTTCATAAAAACAGAAATAGCGACATTTCATTAATAAATTGGGTTTCATATCGACTCCAGATCTTATTTTGGTGTCCAGACAACCAAAATGAGATTTTATGAGCATACAAATGTGCAACCTCATTGTGGCGAATTCGAAAGTACAATTTCTGTTTGCATGAGAAACTCCGCCTTCAGATCATTCTTATAAGTCGAATGTTTACATTAATCGGTCATGCCATTATGATATAATAGGTTGTGCAAGTTATTCAGTTATTACACTTTGCATTTTTATTGCAATATAGAAGAATAAAAGTGGATATGGACACGTAAATCCGGGTAGCGTAGTGGTTAGAGAGTTCAGATTATGAAGAGAAAGTTAAGAAAAAAAAATTTCCGAGTTCAAATCTGCAATTGTGCAATATTTTTTGTGTATGGTTTTTACTTTCAAAAAAAAAAAACATTTTCATATTGTCTTATAAACCTGTGATTTATAATTTTTTACAATTAAAGTTAAACTTACAACGGTTTAGAAAAATGGAATGAATTTGATTTTAACAGTCATTGAACAGATTGAAAAGTATTGTTAATTTATTACTATTTAAAACTCTGAATTCAATTAGCTACATTTTTTAACAATTTCGGCTCAATTGTATATTTATAACCTCATTTATCACTCTAATTACGACTGTGAGGGTTGCCTCTAACTTAACCTGTCGAAAGCGAATGTGTGTAAAACTAAATGTTCTCAAATAGTATTGTATGAACTTAATTCACGAGGAACTAAAATCCAGATCGTTGAAATAAATATATATATAAAAAAGATATATAAGAAAAGAAAAATGCCTTTTCCAGGAATCGAACCAGGGTCTTTACACTGACGAAGCTAACACTCAACCACTACGCTATTACGCTGAACAGTTAAAATTAGTAATTATTTAGGTGATTAAATAATTATTAAAGCGATTAAATAATATGCTTTTATATAAGAATTATCAACACTCGTATTTGTCAATATTGATGTAAACAGATAATGAAAGGAATAGCGAATTCGAGCTATACATCAAATTTAAATCAACAAACATGACTTTAAGTAGCAGTTTTAATTTAACGGTATATTTCCACAATTTGTAACGGATATTTTCATACAAATTTAATCTTTTTTACGAGATGATTATTTTTTCTGAACCAAAGGCCTAGTGCATCGTGAAGCGTAAACGGTAAAAGTGTGTTTTGCACAAGAAAATCTTATATTTGCTGTGTTTTGAATAGCAACTATAACACAGTGACATAGCGCATACACAAGCTGATTATAGTCTTCATTTGCATGTTAAAATTCGTATACAAACTTTAGTGTTATGGTGGGGTTTTCCATTCAAAATCCTAATTTATAAACAATATTTGATGAGATTCACAACGATACTGTTAAAAAGGTTAATGAAACTGTAGAATGCTTGGTTTGTAGGCCGTCCGCAAAAATATTTTTACATATTTACTTAATGTAGCTTTAAGATATATTCAACTTGAATTTTAGGTTAACCATATCAATTTTCAAAGTGCTGAAAAGAGCAATAACTTGAAATGAATGGAAGCCATAGCTATGTAGCTTTGCCCAGATTATGTACTTTTTATTGATCAGTAAGTGTGTAAATATGAAGCCATGTATACTACATGCCAAATGTCGAGGTTCTTGGCACTGCAGTTTCTGAGGAGATGATTTCAAAGTTTTTTTTCCACAGAAGTACTGAAATGGTGTTTTTCTGTTACTTTCTACCTCATTTATATCTGCCAAGGTTCTGCTAGAAATTTTAGAAGATTAAAACTTGCAGAAGCTAGGCCAAAATTTATATTATATCCAGTTATGCAGAATGTTAAGGCTGTGTTAAGGTCCTAGTCAGACCCTTGGGCACAGCCCTCGGAAACTACACACTGTTAGTCAAATTCACAAAAGGCTACAAAAATAAGACAAGGTTCATCAGTGATGACATGTGTCACCTCATGATAGCCAATTGCATTTTGCTGCTATTGTGTAATAGGAGACCCAAAAATCATTAAAAGGGCAAAATACATTTTTTATTCAAGGCTGAAAATCCTTCAACCAGAAATATGTGCAAGTACTTAAGCTACCAATCAATCCTGTAAAGTTTCATAAAAATTGCCTAAGTGGTGTAAGAGTAGTAGTCCAGACAAATTTTAAAAATTAAAATCATTAATCTGACAATAATCATAAAAAATGTTGATGAGATGCACAACTAGACATAGTATTTATTATTCCTGTAAAGTTTTGATGAAAATGCACTTAGTTTCTGAAGAGAAGTCCAAACAAGTAGCTGGCAACACAAAAAAAACCCTTTTTGAAGGGCCATAACTCTGCCAAAAAATCCCCCATCAAAATGGTACATCAAGGGGTTGCCAGAAGGAGGATGAAACCCCCCTTCTTAATGCCGGGGATTTGAAATAAAGGGGGTTTTAAAACCCCCGTCTGACTGAAAAGAAAAGGGGTTTGTGTAATCGCAAAGTACTTACCTACTAATCAATCTTTTAAAGTTTCAATAAAATTACATTATTGGTAAAAGAGGAGTATTCCATACAAACTTTATTAACACCTTTTTATTAAAGGGCCATAACTCTGACAAAAATCATTCAAGTAGAAAACCCTTTAGTATGCGCAAGTACTTTAGCTACCAATCATTCCTGTAAAATTTCAATGAAATTGCATCAGTTGTAGAGCTTACAATATGGTTTTGTTGATAAAGTCTAATAAAAATATCTCTTAAATTTACATATCTTTGTTTGCCTGTAGGTAAAATACCAGTATGACAAAAAATGCACATTATATATAAATCTTGCATATAAAAGTGTAAAATAGAAGTGACTACAAATAAATAAAGCTAAAACATATTAACATATAGAAGAATAAATAATGTGCTGTGTCTATAAGTATAATGATTAAATTGTTATTGATACCAGATGAGCATCATAGATATTAAATTTGTCGGGACATTTTTCTTGTATATTTACGGAAAACCATCAAATTAAGAGAAAAGTAGACAGAAAAGTTAAGACCTTTTGGCTATTCTAAAAGGCTTGAACACAAATTCAATATCTTAAACATTTCACTGTAATAAAAAGCATGCAGTTAATGGAATTGCTTGAAAAGTACTTCATCTGAAGACCCCTGTAATATATATATATTGATACAGTTTGCTTCTTTATTTCAAACAAAGCACCTAACTAGATGACATGGGCTAAACAATGTGATTTTTGTACATGGTGAACAGAACAAAATATAACTACAGGATTCGTGTTAATGTATCTATTCAAGTCCCAACTGTTGACGTATATATTTGGCAACAACTCTCTGAGGTCTCATTTGCCATTCTTCAAGTGTTTCATGACTTGCTGTTATCTGGTCACTTTTTAAGCGGTCAACCACAGTACAGCAGATTATTGCACCTGAAACCATGTTAAAAAATTCATATCAAACATAACCTAGCTAAAAATTATTGGAAAATATTCTTGATATGTAGAGAAACGAATTTTTAACACAGATAGTGTCACGGTTCAGAACTGTTCACTATATAGGGGAGAAGATGTGTAAGCAGCCGGATAGCTCAGTCGGTAGAGCCGCGGTACGGTATTCCGAGGGTCCCGGGTTCGAGTTCCGGTCAGGCTGCACATTTTTCTCACCCTGTGACATTTGGTGCCCAACGGGGGACCGTGACTGATATAGCTCAGAGTTTAATTTACATTGCTCTGTAACTCTGTGAAATTCGAGGACGAATTTCAATATAGCAGGGGAGTATGTCACGGTTCAGAACTGTTCACTATATAGGGGAGAAGATGTGTAAGCAGCCGGATAGCTCAGTCGGTAGAGCCGCGGTACGGTATTCCGAGGGTCCCGGGTTCGAGTCCCGGTCAGGCTGCACATTTCTCTCACCCTGTGACAATAGGATAAAACAATAGGACCATGATGATCTGATCTCATATATCTGAGATTTATTGCTAGAAAATGTCATTCTTTAAAGCAGAAGTAGGTGATAAGGATACATGGCGAGCCGGGAGGGGGTACTGCAGGTGGGGATAAGTAAGTGGCATGTTTGACACCAGGGACATGATTCATATAAGTTGTTTAGAGGTCTACTAGAAATTCTCTATTTTCCTATATATGTTGTTGTAATCTATATAAACACCAAGATGAAGCAAACTATTAAACTGGAGCCTAAAATACAACTAACTTTTGTAAATGTCCACAAGATGATGCTAAATACATGTACATTAAGTAAGCATTTTGTTTGTTTTCTTGGTTTTTATGCTGATTTAAACAGGCTTTTGGTCATATCTCTGCCATCAATCCACCTATCTGACTTTCCTGGATACCTAACATTACATTAACATTGCAAAAGATTGACTACTGATACCTAACCAGTAATTACCAGGGTTTTTTTTGCAAAAGACTGTCTACTTATTCCACATGATTTCTGAATCAGCAGTGAGAAACTAATGACCACAGGGCTTGAGGCTTAGTGAAGTTACGCCTTGCATCAGAATATAACCAAGGACTCCTGAATAACTAATCTGATGCTCTCCCTATTGCGTTTAAAGGGCAGGTACACTATCTGGGCATTGTAGTGTAGAAAGAAGACTTATAAAGTATTTTTGCTATAGAAGACCTTATAACCTAAGTAACAGCTAGGGCCAGCTTTTTTTTTTATCCCATTTTATGATGCAAAGAAATTGTGTAGGGGTCCTATTGCCAATTCTAAGCTGTCGGTATAGCAGCTCTGTAAAATTCAATTTAGTTTTTGTCTAAGTTAACTAAGTAAACTCAGGTTTGGATCAATTTTGACCCAAAAGGTCAAAATGATATATCTTTTGTAGAGGACCACAAGTAATGCTACATACCCAACATCTCAGTTCTGAATATTATAATTTTTGGAGTAGAATAAGTTTGCTATAGAAGTCTTTGTTACCCAAAGAGTTGGACCACTGGCATGATTTACATATCTTTTATAAATGCCCAACAGGCAATACTTCAAACCAAATATCTAAACTTTGGGCATTATTGTTTTACTAAGGACATTATGTCATTATTTCCATTATCTTTGACTATTGACAATACAATCAATACATTATGGGCCATCTGCTGACCACATAGAATCTGTCTCTGTCTAGAAGCTGTTGAAAAGTCTGCTTAGGTTGTAGTGACATTAAATATGAAGCTCATCAAATAAAAATTTGTTTCATTCTTGATCACAGTCAGGACATGTAATCCAATTTTGACATCTATTAGCTTATTCCTTCTCCACTTGATGAGAGGACTTCTCTGAAAGTAACTATCTCAGAGTCCTTAATACTAAATATTTAGATCTTGAAAACAAAACTAGAAATGTGTTGTCACGCCACGGATGCCACCACATGCAGCCAAAATTCAAACGATATAATAATATTTAGTTCCAAATTTGTTTGCACAAACTATTTTTTTCATTCTAAGTTCAAAGTCCTTCAACTATTCAATGTTAACACAAACCATTTTTATACAAAGTCCATGCAAGGCCATGAAACTTTTCAGTGTTAACCTTTTGCAAATTATTTGTAGCTGAAAGAGTTTGGAAACTGAAAATTTCAAAAAAAATTCTATCATTCAAGAGAGATAACTTTGTCCAAAATCATCAAACCATGGCCAAATTCTAACTTGGCCTGCTTATTCCTAAGATGTATCTATATGTCAAATTTGAGTTGACAGTGTATCACTGTTGGGGAGATAATGAACAGAAACTAAAAATTTCTTATTTTTTTCAAAGTTCAAGAGGGATAACTCTGTCAAAAATAATCGAACAATGACCAAATTCGAACTTGACCAGCGTATTCCTATGACATATTCATATATTAAATTTAAGTTGACAATGTACAACTGTTGGGGAGAAAATGAACAAAAACTGAAAATTTCCCTGAAAGGAGCATAACTCAGCCAAAAACAATTGAACCATGACCAAATTCAAACTTAACCTGTGCATTCCTTTGATGTATCCATACGTCAAATTTGAGTTGAATGTGTACTACCGTTGGAGAGATAATAAACAGAAACTGAGAATTTCTTATTTTTCTCAAAGTAAAAGGGGCATAACTCTGTCAACAAGAGCCACTGCTGGGTGGGGGCAACGCTCGACTTGTTACTTTTTCTAAAAGCAAACAAAGAAACGTTTGAACAAATTTTAATGTTTCCTTTTTATAATTTTAATAGGTCTGTTTTGTCACACTAGTTTTGTCAAAGTATGAATTAATGAGATAGGCAACTTCCTAGCCACTTAAGATATCATGCATGCTTGCTAAACTTAAAACTTGTAGCAGGTAAAACTTATTAACCAGATATCAAAATTAGTAAAATAATACATTTTCTGAAAGCTTATGCATTTGTCTATGGCTGCAGGTAAAAGAATTTACAGTTCCCATTTAAGTAGATGATACATCAATTTTTAAAGAGAACTACTCATTAATTTTTGTAACAAAACTATTCATATGATGAAAAAACTGGCTCAGTGGTTTATTATGTTCTACTATGTTTTTCTAAGTGAAATGCAAGGAAAGTTACCAATATTTTAACATACAGCAATAGATAAAAGATTTAACTTTCAAATGGTGTATAATAAACAAGATTGCATTTGAGAAAAATGCTATGCCACCGCATTAATACAACACTAAATAGTAGTGTAGGAACATATTTTTTTTTGTTTCTATACAATTGAGGATTGTCATAATGCATAGATCCCTGACCTATCTAATTCTTATTATCAGATTAGTGAGTAAATCTATTGTTAATCAAATAAAAGATCAGAGCAGGAATATATCAATGCACTTGAGTCTAGTGAATTTGGTGGTGAAGGTCATATTTCACACAGCCTAAATTTCATGACTACATCAAAGGACAACACAGTAAGACACTTTGTCAAAATCTAGGTAAGCTGATATCAAAGTCCGCTTTACATCTTAATCTGTGCACATGGTTCAAATTTCATAGCTGTAGATCAAAGCACAAGAAAGTAGGTCACATTATCAAAATCTAGGTCACCTGATATCAAAGTTCAATTTTACAACTAAAACTATGCACATGGTCAAAATTTCATTGCTGTACATCAAAGGACAAGAAAGTAGGTCACTGTCCCCTTGGTCAAGGCAAAATTTTGACCCAAGGGTTTAATTCAAAACAATCTTGATACAGGTCCACCAAACAACATTTCAAGTCAAATATCTAAGCTGAAGCTTTCTCAAATTCAGAAAACATTTGTTTTATTTTCTGTTTTTACTATGTGTACATAATGAGAATCATGCCCCCGGGCAGGGCCAGTTTTGACACCAGGGGAAAAATTTGAATAACTTTGGTAGAGGACCTATAGATGATATTATATAGCAAACATGAAAGCTCTATGCCTTGTACCTTCAGACAAAAATATTTTTTATTTTTTTACTAGATGTACATAATGTAAATCAATTACCCCCGGGGCAGAACCAATTTTGACCCCAGGGCTAAAATTTGAACAATCTTGGTAGAGGTACACTTCGCAAAGTCTCATGCCATATATTTAAACTCTAGCCTTTGTCAATTCAGAGAAGAAGATTTTTCAAGTTTTTACTTTATACATATAAGGAAATCTAGCGCCTCTGGGGCAGGGCAATTTCAACACTAGGGGCATAATTAAAACAACATTAGTAGAGGACCCAAAGATGATATTATATACCAAATATCAAAGCTTTAAGCCTTGTACCTTCAGATAAGAAGATTTTTTAAATTTTTTACTCTATGTTCATAGTGAAAATCAATGACCCCTAGGGGTGGGGCCAATTTTGACCCCAGGGCTATAATTTGAACAATCTTGCTAGAGCTTCACTACACAATGTTTCATACAAAATATCTTACCTCTAGCATTTGTCAATTACTAGAAGATTTTTTTTAAAGTTTTTACTGTAAGTTTTTACTATATACATATAAGGATAACCAATGACCCCCGGGGCGGGGACGATTTTGACCCCAGGGCTATAATTTGAACAATCTGGGTAGAGGTCTACCAGACAATGCCTTATGCAAAATATCTTAGCTCTAGGCCTTTTGGGTCCTTATAAGAAGGTATTTTAAGTTTTAACTATATGTACATATAGTGAAAATCAATGACCCCTGGGGCGGTGCCAATTTTGACCCCAGGGCTATAATTTGAACAATCTTGGTAAGGGTCTACCAGACAATGCCTTATGCAAAATATCTAAGCTCTAGCCTTTTTGGGTCTTTACAAGAAGGTATTTTAAGTTTTTACTATATGTACATACAGTGAAAATCAATGACCCCCGGGGCGGGGCCCATTTTGACCCCAGGGCTATAATTTGAACAATCTGGGTAGAAGTCTACCAGACAATGCCTTATGCAAAATATCTAAGCTCTAGGCCTTTTGGGTCTTTACAAGAAGGTATTTTTAGTTTTTACTATATGTACATATAGTGAAAATCAATGACCCCTGGGGCGGGGCCGATTTTGACCCCAGTGCTATAATTTGAACAATCTTGGTAGAGGTCTACCAGACAATGGCTTATGCAAAATATCTAAGCTCTAGGCCTTTTAGGTCTTTACAAGAAGAATTTTTAAATTTATTCTTATAATTCCTTTCGGTTGCCATCAGGCAACCAGATTTCTGCATGGAATGAAATTCTTTGAACAACTTTGGAAGCCCTTCACCGAAGGATCAATCCTGCCAATTTTGGTTTAAATTGGACTAGTGGTTTCTCACAAGAAGATTTTTTAAGTTCACTATATAATCTATATAACACACACACACACAAACAAACACACACACACAGGTGAATCGCTATATGCCACCACATCGCAGATGCTGCGGTGGCATAAAAAGGATCAAATGTACATCCATTAAGATTTATTTGCTACAAAATGCCTAATTTTTCACTTTTTTTGATAAGCATGAGTAATATTTCAATGGAGTATATAGGAGCTGCTTATCTCTGTTATCTACATCTTTGATGAATCCTTTTCATAAATAAATGACAATGTTAAGAAAATATTATCAAATTCAGGAGGAAAAAAATATATATATGTATCACAGAAGAAAATTTATATATAGTCAATAAACGCACAAATCAGTGAAAATTCAATAATTTAACCTCCAAGGTCAAGGTCATAAAAGAGCCATGGTCAATTTGAGTTTCATATACATAAAGGTCTTGTCCTTAAAAATGTTCTGTTATAATATGAAGTCTGAATCCATTCAATAATAACAAAGTAACAGCCAGTTACAGCCAAAAAAATGAAAATTTAAATAACCTGACCTTCAAATTTAAGGTCATTTATGAGTGAAGGTCAATGTTTGTCGGGCTATCCTTGAAGATTATTATGTTCAAGTTTGAAGACAATCCATTCAAACTGAACAAAGTTATAGCCAATAATAGCAAGAACAAGCAAATTTTGGACATTTGGCCTTGAAGGTCAAGGTCATTTATGGATAAAGGTCACGGTTAGTGTGGTCTACTGAAAGGTCTTGTTCCAAGGGTTGTTGTGGCCAAGTATGAAGACAATACACCAAGAACTTAAAAAGTTATGATCAAGGTACAGGTTTGTGGATACAACAACAAAAGTAGAGCTAAAAAGCATCGAACCATGAACAAATTCGAACTAGACTTATGCATTTCTTTGACGTATCCATACGTCAAATCAGAGTTGAATGTGTACTACCGTTGGGGATATAATGAACGGAAACTGAAATTTTCATCAGGGGGCATAAGTCTGCCAAAAGTCATCAGACCTTGACCAAATTCAACTTTGACCTGCATTTTCCTATGATATATCCATATGTCAAATTTGAGTTGAATGTGTGCAACCGTTACTAAGACAGATAATATCAGAATGATGGGGTAACACTATATGCCCCAGCCATTTTATGGCGGATGCATAAAAAAAAGAAGAAGATTTTTGCCAACTGAATCTCAACAATGTAGAAAATTTCTCTATAAACTATCACTGAACTAAGTATGACAACAATATTACATGAACAACAGTTCTTTAGTTTAAAGTGACATTATACAAAATGGTAAGTTCTCGTAAATAATCACCATTATGATGGTCAATCCTTTGAACTTTATAGCTGATTCAGCTCAACTTGACCATGGAAAAATGAGCATAATGTCACCTAAAGAATGGTCAATTGTACTGCACATTTTAAAACAGACATAAGCTAAACAATATCTGCTGCAATGTGGACTAAGATACCATACACACTGTAGCCTCGATATATCGCTCTCCGTTATAAAGCTAATCTCAGTATAGCACTCATAGACCTTGGCTCCCAAAAAAAAACAAGAGGGCCATCATGGCCCTGAAGTCGCTCACCTGTATATAGGCCCCCGTAGCGGGGCCAGTTTAAACCCCAGGGCTTTTATTTGAACAAACTTGGTAGACACCCATTAGAAGATGTTTCATGCTTAACATCTCAGGTCTAGCTGGTTTTTTCTTTAAACATATAGTTAAAAACAATGACACACCTGGGGCAGGGCCAGTTTGGACCCAAGGGCTTTTATTTGAACAATCTTTGTAGACACTTACTAGAAAATGTTTCATGCTTAATATCTGCACTCTAGCTATTCGGATTTTTCGAAGAAGATTTTTAAGTTTTTGCTATACACATATAAGGAAAATCAATGACCCCCGGGATGGGGCCAATTTTGACCCCAGGGCTTTGTAGACACTTACTAGAAGATGTTTCATGCTTAATATCTAAACTCTAGCTATTTGGGTTTTTTCAAAGAAGATTTTTAAGTCTTTGCTATGCACATATAAGGAAAATCAATGTCCCCTGGGGCGGGGCCAATTTATACCCCATGGCTTTTATTTGAACAAACTTCGTAGACACTCACTAGAAGACGCTTTCTGCTTAATATCTAAACTCTAGCTATTTGAGTTTTTTCAAAGAAGATTTTTTAAGTTTTAGCTATACACATATAAGGAAAATCAATGACCCCCGGGGCAGGGCAAATTTTGACCCCAGGGCTCTTATTTGAACAAACTTGGTAGACATCCATTAAAACATGTTTCATGCTAAATATCTTAGCTCTAGCTCTTTGGGTTCTTTAAAAGAAGATTTTTAAGTTTTTACTATATGCATATAGGGAAAATCAATGACCCCCTGGGGCAGGGCAAATTTTGACCCCAGTGCTTTTATTTGAACAAACTTGGTAGACACGCATTAGAAGATGTTTCATGCTAAATTTCTTAGCTCTAACTCTTTGGGTTCTTTAAAAGAAGATTTTTTAAGTTTTTACTATATGCATATAGGGAAAATCAATGACCCCCTGAGGCCGGGCCAATTTTGACCCCAGGGCTTTTATTTGAACAAACTTGGTAGACACTCACTAGAAGATGTTTCATGCCAAATATCTAAGCTCTAGCTCTTTGGGTTTTTTAGAAGAAGATATTTAAAGTTTTTCATATGGTTGCCATGGCAACCAGAGTTCTGCATGGAATGAAATTCTTTGAACAATGGTGACCACCAAAGGAACATTCCTGTGAAGTTTGGATGAAATTGGCTCAGTGGTTTATGAGGAGATGTCATTTAAAGTAAAAGTTTACGGACGGAAGGGACGCCGGACGAAAAGCGATCACAAAAGTTTACCCTGTAACTTAGTGACAGGTGAGCTAAAAAAACTAAACAAGAGGGCCATGATGGCCCTAGATCGCTCACCTGGCTTATCAAACTCATCCAAACAATTACCTAGACAAGCATTCTGACCAAGTCTCATGACAGGTGAGTCAAAAATGTGACCACTACAGTGTTAACAAGGATTATCCATATTTGAGCAGTGCGACCTAGTTTTTTACCCAGGTGACACATATTCAAACTTGACCTAGAAATCATCAAAACAAACTTTCAGACCAATTTCCAGGATACTTGGATCAAAACAGTAGCAACTAGAGTGTTAACAAGATCTTTCTATTTTTAGCTCCAGTGACCTAGTTCCACATGCGATTTCGAACTCATCCAAGCAATTATCTAGACAAGCATCCTGACCAAGTTTGATGATAATTGAGTCGCAAATGTGACCACTAGAATGTTAACAAGGTTTTTCCATATTTGGGCGGTGTGACCTAGTTTTTCATCCAAGATGACCCATGTTCGAACTTGACTTAGAAATCATCAAAACAAACTTTCAGACCAATTAACAGAATATTTGGATCACAACAGTAGCCACTAGAGTGTTAACAAGATTTTCCTATTTTTAGCTCCGGTGACCTACTTTTTCATCCGAGATGACCCATGTTCAATTTATTCCCAGCAATGACCTAGACAGGTTTCCTGACCAAGTTTGATGACAATTGATGCAAAAATGTGACCGCTAGAGTGTTAACAAGGTTGTTCTATTTTTAGCTCCGGTGACCTACTTTTTCATCCAAGATGACCCATGTTCAAACTCATCCGAGCTATCACCTAGACAAGCATCCTGACCAAGTTTGATGATGATTGAGGCAAAATTGTGACCTCTAGAGTGTTAACATGGTTTTTCTATTTTTAGCTCCTGTGACCTAGTTTTTCATCCGAGATGACCCATGTTCGTACTCATCCGAGCTTTCACCTAGACAAGCATCTTAACCAAGTTTGTTGATGACTGATGCAAAAATGTGACCGCTAGAGTGTAAACAAGGATTTTCTATTTTTAGCTCCGGTGACCTACTTTTTCATCCGAGATGACCCATGTTCGAACTCATCCGAGCTATCACCTAGACAAGCATCTTGACCAAGTTTGATGATGATTGATGCAAAAATGTGACCGCTACAGTGTTAACAAGGTTTTTCTATTTTGAGCTCCGGTGACCTACTTTTTCATCAGAGATGACCCATGTTCGAACTCATCCGAGCTATCAACTAGAGAAGCATCCTGACCAAGTTTGATGATGATTGGGTCAAAAATGTGACCACTAGAGTGTTCACAAGGTTTTTCTATTTTTAGCTCCTGTGACCTAGTTTTTCATCAGAGATGACCCATGTTCGAACTCATCCAAGCAATTGACTAGACAATCATTCTGACAAAGTTTGATGATGATTGGTTCAAAAATGTGACCGCTAGAGTGTTCACAAGGTTTTTCTATTTATAGCTCCTGTGACCTAGATTTTCATCGGAGATGACCCATGTTCGAACTCATCCAAGCAATTGACTAAACAAGCATTCTGACAAAGTTTGATGATGATTGGTTCAAAAATGTGAACGCTAGAGTGTTCACAAGCAATTGTGGAAGTACGATGGACGACGGACATTCACCGATCCTAATAGCTCACCCTGGGCTCAGGTGAGCTAAAAAAAACAAAATATTAAGTAGATCTAGATTTATAGCGCGCGTTCAATTTGACAGTCAAGTACAATAAACAATTGTAATTAGGACATTTATGTGCGCCAAAGGTGTGAAAAACATGCCAAGGTTAGCGTTTATCCGCTCTTTTGTTGTTTTATCTGTCCATCAGTCAGGCATCAAATTGTTTCCAAAATCTCAAATTCATATCATAACTGGGACATTGGCAACCGGTGGTGAGTATAAATAAACTAAAATTCACACACATATCTGTGACATGTAAACCTCGCTGAATTAAATAACCCACACAAGCCCAAAATCAATTTAAAATCCTGCACTGTAAATAGAACGGCCGAGAAAGGAAGTAAATGGCATTTGATTAACTAGGGGACACAACTAAAGCTGAACTGAAAATTACAGTGTAATGACTTACTGTTTACACTACATTCATGATTTATGTTTTTCTTTCGAAAGTTTTTTGTTTCTTTTAAATATAATTAGTATTATTTGTGAATATAATGTATGTTTACATCATTGAATTGTTTTAGAAAAAGATAATGTTGATATTCATTGAACAGTAAGTAAAAATGGTCAGCGTTATATATATATAGGCGGTGGGTGGGGTAATGTGTTAATTTCGCAATGAGCGTTCTAATGGGAGCCTCGTTAGAACACGGTGTTGAGACATTGGACATAAGCGTTATAATCAGGCTGTATTGTATATCATTGGATAATAAAATCTTGTAATATAACATGTTCTATAAAGTGATGTAAAAACTAAAAGTGCACTTATTTAAACAGTTGACTTGATGAATAATATAATTACTTTTCAAAGCTGCCCTGTGTGCCATGGCAGCAAAACACAGGGATTCCATCTCTATATTCTGTATTCCACGATCATGTACTCTCTTTAAAAATGCAATTTTATCTTCAGCAGTAAAGTCACAGAATGCACCATCCAGTCGCCCTTGCCCTGTAAAATATAATACATGTAATTATGAATTCCTAAGCAGAAATCACCAATTATTGCTCAACACAGGACTTAATATTATTTTTCATCTCATTTTTTTTTCCAAAAAGTACTAATAGGAGGTTTGTACAAACAATTGGAAAATATGTGTGTCTTTGGCCTGAAGACAGAATGGAATAATAATTTCTAAATCTAACACTCCTCGTGATTTTGCACTATAGACAAAGAAGGAAAAAACAGGTGTTAAACTACCAATAAACACTGGTTAGGGACTACTTGTATATGCGGCTTTTATGTTTATTATA
This sequence comes from Ruditapes philippinarum, assembly GCF_026571515.1. Classification (NCBI taxonomy): domain Eukaryota; kingdom Metazoa; phylum Mollusca; class Bivalvia; order Venerida; family Veneridae; genus Ruditapes; species Ruditapes philippinarum. The sequence continues at coordinate 232,420 of NW_026856025.1, forward strand.
TAGTTACAAGGCCTTTTAAAGCAACAATAAAAAGCATTTTTATTCATATTTTCAGTTCTTATAATGTTTTCTTTTCATACAATACGGAAATAATATCTCACATACACTAACGTCACATATTTGATTCATATCAGTTAATACATATTTTGACAAAACGGCGCCAATCCGTAAGCAGCGTAATGACGTCATCCTAAGTAAACAACTCATTCATAAACAAGCTGACGTTATGTCATACATACAAGAATGATAAATGGGGCACTGATATAAGTTTTTATTGTTGAAAACTTGATAAAATAAAGTTTTTTCTTATTATATTATTTCTTTTGTTTAATAATTTCTACATCTTCGCAACAGTAGGGTGCGAAAATCGAACAGCGTTATACAAAAATCGGCACCGGAAGTTATTTCCGCTTGAAAAAATAACATTAGTGATCTTCCTTATTTTATCTTGTTAGAATCGAAATAACAGCGGCCTGAGAGGTGTATATCGGCTATTTAACACCGGTTTGGAGTTTTGATGCGTAGGAATTGACCACGAAGGCCGTAGGCCTGAGTGGTTAATTGTTTCGCATCAAAACAATGTTATTTCTTAAATCTATGAGTTGGACCAGGTTTAAGTGGTCAAGGCCAATGTGATCTTGACCTTTGAACAAATGACCTCAAAATCAATAGGGGCCATCAACTAGGCATTACCAACCTAAACACCAAATCTTTGGGCTTTAGACCCTTGGTGTTTAAGAGAAAAATATTTTATTCTAATTGTTTTTATGTACATAAAGGTAAAACTTATGACCCCATGGCACAGCAAATAGTGACTTCAGGCATTAATTTCAACAACCTTGTACATAAGTCCACTAGATGATATTTCTTGCCAACCTGAAGCTCTAGCAATCAGAGTTTCAGTGAAGAAACTTTTGAAGGTTTGACTATATTCAAACATGGAATCCATGACCCAATCATGACGCAAACAATCTTGGTAGAGATCCATCATAAGATGTATTGTGCTCTAGCCCTTGGGGTCTCAGAGAAGCTGATTTTTAAAGCTTTAACATTAGTATGGAAAACCCATGACCCCTATGGAAGGCAAAAACAAAATTGCATTTGTGTAACAAAAGGGCCATGATGGACCTAATATTGCTCACCTGAAAATTAATACTCTCAAAGAACAAGTAAAATTGTACACTATAAACGAAAGCAGATATAAAATCTAAATCTTAAACTAAAACTTAAATCTAAATCTTACTCATAAACATAAATGTAAATCTTAACCAAAGTTCATATTTGTATCTGAAATAGTGCACATATAAAAACGTTACTCAAGTTGCTATTGCTAAGGGAAAACAACATATCTTAAAAAGTCACGGGTTGCTAAAATGAAAAAAAAAATGGTTTTCTACACTGAAACACGATTTTAAAAGCATCCATGTACCCTTACCTTCATAAAAGTCATATGTGCACATTGTTTTGCCAATAACACTTTTGTAAGCTTTATCCTGATTGGCTATTTCCAGAAGCTCTTCACACAGATTTTTATCAAGGAATGCTGGATGCTGCAGCACCATACCTAACGTTGCCTAGGAAATAAAATCAGTTATCAAATACTTTGCTTATGCAGTTGCAATAAATGTTATTATAACTAAAGCCATCACTAAAGGTTATTCAAATACCCACATGCCACCTTAATGTGAAATATTGGTGGTCTGAAGCCAAATTAAAACTTCTGATACCTGCATTTTATGATATGTTATCATTCTGTGAACCAAAAATTATAACATTTCATTGCCTTATTAAAGTGTATCATCCAGAAATAATGCTTTTAGTAAACTTTATACAAATAAACAGAAAAAGATGCAAAACATTGCAAAAACAAGAACTGGTTGAACCAGGTGATGCTCCCCGAGTAGGTTTTGGACATAAAAAAGTATAGAGCGTTGTAGCATCGGGTATTTTGGACCGCATCTCACTATAACGTTTAAAAGTATAGTTCTATTAAGTTATTTAATTAGAAATGACAATCAATCGTCCTTTTTTCTGCTGGCTTCCACCTAGTGCCTGTACATTAAGTGAATATTATTATTTTTTGCATGATGTGAAATTTAGGAGAATCGTGCCACTGCTTTATAATAAGCTCAAGAAAAAATAGCCAGTACTTAAATTCATAAAACCTGTTTATGATATATTTTGTAGAAGTAAACTATAAATTTAGGATGAAAAAATTCCCCTGATCAACATGTGAGCATATATTATAGCTGTTAATACTACTTGATTCATCATAAAATGTGGTTCCAAAACTCACGACAACATTTTATTGATGTAGGGTGTTTTGGGACACGTGGATATCAAATGTTTATTATGTTATTAGATATTATAGAAACGTATCATTAACTCAGTGAAGTTGTCTTTGTATGTCAGATATTTTTCTTTAAAAATCAAAACAAAAAACATCTTAAAAACAAAATTATAGAAAGGGCAGAGAAAATGAGGATAAAACAAAATGACTCAGACTTAATGCGGAAAAAACTGAAAAGGGAACCTGACTCCTTAGAGATTCCGACATACATGTACCAGCACGTTTAAAGCATAGCACAACCTATGTACAAAATATCATAGTACAAAATGAAGACAAGGAAACAAGGAATTGCCGATTTGACATTTATTTTCCAAGAATAGCGCTAATTATGCACCTTTTTTCATGCATTAACATCTGCAGAAGCCCTCAGACATTTTAAATCCCTCACTGTGCTGTCTCAGACTTTGATTGTGCTCTCATGCATCTAAAGATGTTAATGCATACAAAAAGGGCCATTAATCCTCTTACAGTTCTTCGAAATGAACAGATAAATTAGACCATTTGACCTCACATACTCTATAGATATATAAAGCATCATAAAATAGTATTATATTTGATTTAGACTTGTTATTTAAAAGAAATTTTAAATCAAATTTAACTATGCAAAATAAGATTTACTGTTCTATGTTTTGTTACAAAATGTTTACACTAAAATTAATGTGTCCCAAAATGCCCTTCTTTCTGTCCATAAATACTAGACGTGTCCCAAAACTGCCTCCTCATGCTCTTCTGTTTAACAAGGTATATCGCGTTTGTTTTGCATATGCTTATGATAGTGACCCATTATAGACGATAGTCATACAGAGCTTATCCTAAGTATCCAATGCCAATACTGCAACAAGCATATTTAAAATCACAGTAACAAATATGCCTTAGATGTCCCAATATACCCGACATGGCTCTACCTCTTGAAGTATCAGAGTTATGTCCCTGACAAAGTTCAAAGTGTAACAAGAGCAACCACCGGGCGGCAGCAACGCTCGACTTTTTACTTTTTCCAAAAGCAAACAAAGAAACGTTTGAACAAATCTTAACATTTCCTTTTATAATTTGAATAGGCCTGTTTTGTCACACTAGTTTTGTCAAAGTATGAATCCTTTCCATAAATAAATGACAATGTTAATAAAATATTATAATTCAGAAGAAGAAAAAATATACAAGTTTGAAGACAATCCATTCAAAAATAACCAAGTTATAGCCAATAATAGCAAGCAAAATTTGGACATTAGTAGAGCTTAAAATGAACACTAACTACAAAATTAAGCAAGACAGAGTTATGGTTCTTTTGCACTACACTTCTATTTGATGAGATCAATCTACCTACAAACCTCTTATGGTTTCAGAGCTATGTCTTGGACAAAGTTCAAAGTGAAAAAAATACCAAAGGGCAATAACTCCAAAATTAGGCAAGGCAGAGTTATGGCTCATTTGCATTGTACTTCTATTCAATGAAATCTATCATCCAATAAATTTTCATGTCCAAAGCTTTTATAGTTTAGGAAAAATGGCCCAGACAAATATAAAGTATGAAAATTAATAAAGGGAAATACTCAAAACATAAGAAGTGCATAGTACCGGTTCTTGTGCACTGCAATTCTTCTTTATGAGGTCTATCATCCTATGAAGTTTATATATAGCTTTTATTGTTAAGGAGAAATGGCCCGGACAAAATTAAGTATGAAAATTAACAAAGGACACTAACCCAAAAAATAAGAAGTGCAGAGTACCAGTTCTTATGCACTAAACTTCTTCTTAATGAGATCTATCATCCTATGAAGTTTCAAGTCCATAGCTTTTATAGATTAGGAGAAATGGCCAGGACAATAATAAAGTATGAAAATTAACAAAGGGCAATAAATCAACAAGAAATGTCGAACAACACATATGCCCGCCTTTCTAGCCCTTGACACACATAATTGGTAATTTTGTTATAGAAACTTGCCATAAATGGGTACATGGAAGTGTTCAATTATGGAAAAAAGAAAAATAATGAAGACTCTGTAATAAATAGTTTTCAAGAAAATGAGACATTTAAGGCCCCTGTGACCTAGAACTTTGAACTAGTGACCCAAAATCAAGAGGGGTCATCTAATAGTTATCACCAATCAATATTAGAAATATGAAGACTTTGTGATAAATAGTTTTCAAGATAATGAGCGGAAACCATACTAACATTCAAAAACTCTGTGACCTTGACCTTTGACCTAGTGACCCCAAAATCAATAGGGTCACTTACTAGTTTATGACCAATCAGTATGTGAAATATGAAGACTTTCTGATAAAAAATCTTCAAGATCATATGGGGAAACCATTCTGACACTTGACCTTTGATCTAGTGACCCCAAAAGCAATACGGATCATCAGTTGGTTATGACCCTGTACGAAAACTCAGCATGGTTTTTATGAAAAACAGGACCGATTCAGGCCTGTTTTGAACCAGAATTGGCAAAATCAGGGTGAAAAAGACATGGACCCTGAATTTTCAAGAAATCTCACATGGGAATTCAAGTTTTTTCTACCCTGACATCGTCTTCATTTTGGTAAAAGTCAGGGTGGAAGCAGGAATATTTGCACTTTGAAAATATTTTGACACAAATTTTACTGACTTGGAGAAATATAAGCAAAATCTACCCAGATATTTCAATGTTAGAAAATTTTTATGAACCAGTTTCAATATATACAGTCTTAAAAGTTCTTCATTTCCAGCCTGATTTTTCTTAGTTAGAGTTATTAGAAATGAATACTGTAATACACTAATAGTACAGTTTACATTGCTGTTCACATAAAATTGAATTTTTTATTCAGAAGAAAATATATTATAATGTCTATTTCTGGAAAGTTTCAGTTGATTTATGGTTAACTCCATTTAACAAAAATTCTTTTCATTTACTGAATTATTCTTTATTATTTTTCTTTTGAAATTATGTAGATTATTTAGCTCAACATGATTTATTGTTATCTATAAAATTGATAATTGTCACTGGTAATTTATTGTATTTATATTTAACTTATGATAAAAAAATATTATTTAATGCATTAATTGGTCGGTCAGCAATAAGTAATGTACAAGATTTTTAGTTTATATCCATCATCTCACAATCTGTACAGAATCTCCTACTTCTAAGGTCAGCTTTCAGTTTATATAAACAAATAACCTTCAAGTGGAACTTTTTACAGTATTTCAAAATACTATATGTTAAACTGGGCTATCTGGCAGATGAAAATAGAGAAGTTACCACAGATTGACCGACAGCAGTTTAAAATCCAGAGCAAATATCACACCCTGAAAATTATTTCCAGCATGGTCAATTTCTTTAGAAAGATTGGAGGCTTTAGTTGTGATTTTAATTCAAATAAATCAACTTACAGTTATATATTAAGGCCATCCTTAAAAAAAATGTTTGTTTGCAGTAACCCGACCCAGAATTTTCAAGGTGGGTAGGTAGGTCGATTTTTTTTTTTTTTTTTTTTTTTATTATTGAACTGTACTCCCAAATAAACATGGAATTTCAAAATACTGGACAATTTATGCTTTGATAATCTGGTAACAATTAATAAATTGATAAATGAATTCTAATAAAATAATACATACATTTTATTTCTTCTATTAACCTTTAAAAGAACAAAAACAAAGCACAAGGCATAATTTTCTGATTAAAAAAAAATAATTTTTTATCCAGACCATGAAAAAAACTTTTGAGTAGGGGCAAATTTTGTGAGTAGGTCGCGTTACTGCAAACAAACATTTTTTTAAGGATGGCCTAATACATAAATGAGTTTTGATAATTTTGATTTAAGAATTCAACTACCCCAGCTATACAGAACTTTCTTGGGAAATTTATTGTGAAATTTATATATAACATGGAGCATGATAGATGTGTTAAACTTCGTTATTCAATTTGAAAAAAATGGAGGGAAATAAGCAGCCAATTGTAACAGATAAATGGTAAGTTATAATTGAATTACAGTTCTTAATATTTTTAATTTTTCATAAAATTATGAATTCTGTGAGCTCATTATTCAAAAAAGATTTCAAATAACTTTGAATTCCAAGAAACCTGTTTTAAAATTATAATGGAGGGAAAATGAAATCATTCTTAATTTTTCTAAATAAACTATACATTTTGATCATTCCATTTTAGAAAAAAAAACTGAAGTCTTAAAATGTAATAAAAATTATGACATGATTGCATATTTGTTTTTTTCTACTTCCAAAATTTAGGTTGAAGCCAAATATTTCAGTAACATGTGACAAGAGGATGAAGAAGAAGAAAATGGTGTAGTTGGAACAAAAGAATACAATAGAAGAAATATTACTGGTAATTTTTAATTTTTTCATTTTCTATCAAAATTAGTTTCAGTTTTAATTATTAAAAGTATTCATTCAGGCAAATTTTATAGAATTAATGACTTCATAAAGTCAGTACATATATGTTAATAATGCTGTAGCTTCTTTAAAATAATTTCATCAATCATTTGTTCTTTTGATGTTTTGATTGCAATTAATGAAATATTATACCTTTAAAACTACATTGTATGGACATATTTCTCTATATTAAGGTGTTACATTTTCTTTTAGTTAATATATAAATTGACAGTTGACTATAGCATATTCATATTTCATATATTTCATTTGTTTACAGATTGTGTAGTCCAGAGACTATAGTGTGGAATTATGTTATACAGTGTGCAGCTACCTAGTGGAAATATCAAACAAGAATGACTTTGAAATGTATTTAATTGTATGAAAATCAAATACAGATAAGTGAAAAAAAAATCTCAATTATTATTTTGTCAAATATCAAAAAGAACAGGAATCTGGGTGGATTTTTATTTCAATTTCAGGGTGGGATTTGCAAAATTTTGGGGCGGGATAATAACAGGAGGAAAAAAAGTCTGGCCTGACTTTTTAAACAGAAATCAGGGTGAATTATGGCTCATTTAAATATTTCAAATTAATCCCACCCTGAAATTGCTCTTAATTTAACTAGAAGTAAATCTATTTTTAGAAATCTGTGTGAGTGAAAATTCTGCCCTGGATTTCCATTTCAGGGTGGTATTTTTTCTGGCTCATTTAAATATTTCGTTGAATCCACCCTGAAAACACTATATATTGTATACTACAAAGTCTAAAAATAGATTTCTGTCTCCCCTATAGTCAACTGAATAGCTTAAAAAACCTGGCTGGGAATAAATTTCTGATCCCATGTCAAATCAGGGTGTTTAAAGTCAGGGTAGGCATTTTCGTACAGGACCAATCACTATGTGAAATATGAAGACTTTGTGAAAATTATCTTTCAAGATAATGAGCTGAAATCATTATACCATTCAAAGACCCTGTGACCTTGACCTGGTGACCCCAAAATCAATTGGGGTCATCTACTAGTTATGACCAATCAATATGTGAAATATGAAGACTTTGTGATAAATAGTAACCAATATAATCAGCGGAAATCATATTAACATTCAAGGATCCTGTGACCTTGACCTTTAACCTAATGACCCCAAAATCAATAGGGGTCATCTACTACTTATGACCAATCACTTTGTGAAATATGACGACTTTGTGATGAATACTTTCAAGACAATCAGCGGAAACCGTTTTTACATTTAAAGCCCCTGTGACCTTGACCTTTGACCTAGAGACCCAAAAATCAATATGAAGACTTTGTGATGAATACTTTTCAAGATAATCAGCGAAAACCATTTTGACATTTAAGGCTTCTGTGACCTTGACCTTTGACCTAGTGACCCCAAAATCAATAGGGGTCACATAATTATTGTCCTGTGAGTGTGGACAGACCGTTGGGACCGACAGACAGACCGACATTGGCAAAGCAATATACCCTCTCTTCTTCGAAGGGGGGCATAAAAAATAAAAAGTGTAGAGTACAGGTTCTTGTACACTGCACTTCTTAATAAGATCTATCATCCTATTAATTTTTAAGTCAATAGCTTTTATTGTTTAGGAAAAATGGCCCGGACAAAAAATAAAGTATGAAAATTAACAAAGGGCAATAACTCAAAAAACAAGAGCTGTCACAGGAGACAGCGAAGCTCGACTAATAAAATACTGGACGCAGTAAAGGAGGACAAAACTATGAAAGAAAAATCAATTATGTATAATTATGTATTAAGTTATAGTTAAAAAAAACAAATGTTAACATAAATTCCAAGATCAAGGGGAATAATTCTAGAAATAGTCATGCTAGAGTTATGGACCTTGTCACACAACATTTGTGTAATGATAAGAAATATATATTTGAAGTTTGAAGTAGATACCTTAAAAAGTAAAGAAGTTATTATATTTCTTAAAGAAAATCCTAAGTTCAAAGATAGATAAATCTGTAAATATTGCTTCAAGAGTTATGAACATTGTCACATAAAATGTAATTGATGATAAGGAATAAGTATTTGAAGTTTGAGGTAGATACCTTTAAAAATAACAAGAGGGCCATGATGGCCCTGAGGTCGCTCACCTGTATATAGGCCCCCGGAGCGGGGCCAGTTTAAACCCCAGGGCTTTTATTTGAGCAAACTTGGAAGACACCTATTAGTAGATGTTTCATGATGTTAAGTTTTTACTACACACATATAATGAAAAACAATGACCTCCGCCCCCCCCCCCCCCCCCTTTGGCAGGGCCAATTTAAACCCAAGGGCTTTTACTTGGACAAACTTGGTAGACACCAACAAAAAGATGTTTCCTGCTTAAAATCTAACCTCTAGCTCATTGGGTTTTTTAAAAGAAGATTTTTTAAGTTTTTACTATACACATATAGTTAAAAACAATGACACCTCTGGGGCGGGGCCAGTTTTAACCCCAGGGCTTTTATTTGAACAAACTAGAAGATGTTTCATTCTTAATATCTAAACTCTAGCTATTTGGGTTTTTTCAAAGAAGATTTTTAAGTTTTTTGCCATACACATATAAGGAAAATCAATGACCCCCGGGGCGGGGCCAATTTTGACCCTAGGGCTTTTATTTGAACAAACTTTGTAGACACCCATTAGAACATGTTTCATGCTAAATATCTTAGCTCTAGCTCTTTGGGTTCTTTAAAAGAAGATTTTTTAAGTTTTTACTATATGCATATAGGGAAAATCAATGACCCCCTGGGGCGGGGCCAATTTTGACCCCAGGGCTTTTATTTTAACAGGCTTTTATTTTAACAAACTTGGTAGACACTCACTAGAAGATGTTTCATGCTTAATATCTAAACTCTAGCTATTTGGGTTTTTTCAAAGAAGATTTTTTAAGTTTTTGCTATACACATATAAGGAAAATCAATGACCCCCGGGGCGGGGCCAATTTTGACCCCAGAGCTTTTATTTGAACAAACTTTGTAGACACCCATTAGAACATGTTTCATGCTAAATATCTTAGCTCTAGCTCTTTGGGTTCTTTAAAAGAAGATTTTTTAAGTTTTTACTATATGCATATAGGGAAAATCAATGACCCCCTGGGGCGGGGCCAATTTTGACCCCAGGGCTTTTATTTTAACAGGCTTTTATTTTAACAAACTTGGTAGACACTCACTAGAAGATGTTTCATGCTTAATATCTAAACTCTAGCTATTTGGGTTTTTTCAAAGAAGATTTTTTTTTTTAAGTTTTTGCTATACACATATAAGGAAAATCAATGATCCCCGGGACGGGGCCAATTTTGACCCCAGGGCTTTTATTTGAACAAACTTTGTAGACACCCATTAGAACATGTTTCATGCTAAATATCTTAGCTCTAGCTCTTTGGGTTCTTTAAAAGAAGATTTTTTAAGTTTTTACTATATGTTTTATGAAGCGTTTCTTTACTACGCTCGCAAGCAACTGGGCCGACGATGAGCCCGGGGCGGTACCTATATAGGTCGGAGTGGTTTTTGTCCTGGAAATGACGAAGACAGTATTTTAATTAACAACAAATTTATTAAGTCCAAAGTATCGCATAAGAATGATTACATGCATTATAACAAATGTTGTAAACATATAATATTTTTTAACACAAAAGTTTATAATGCATATCAAATAATATTATACATAATGATAATGTCAAGTTACATGTATTTTATATATCATGTTAACAGATTGGTACTTATTTAAAATAATACAAGGCAAAATGGGGAATTAAGCTTTGCATATCGATGCCTTGGTGCGAAAGGGTTGTAACTCAATATTTTGAAATTATTCAGGAGAGACAAAAAACTTATTTATTCTTTTACATTCTAATAAATACTTCTTTAATTTTGGTTTTTGGCGCTAATTCAATTACTGATATATAATTGATTGGATAGGTTATTTTATTTTGTCAGCATAAAGAGATAATTGACAAAGTTTCAGTTACAACCCTTTCGCACCAAAAAAATCAAAAATTTCAAAAAATGATTTGGTGCGAAAGGGTTGTAACTAAATTTTTGCTTTAAATTCTGATAAATGTAATGGGTCAAATAGACATATCCAAGCTTAGTTGTGTTAAATATGAACTAATTTAAAATATTGCCTGGATATTTCAGTGAAAAACCTTCAAATTTTATGTTTTTAAAATATAATTTCAGTCAAATGATTTTTTTTAAAGAAATTCACTTTATATATAATATTTTTTTATGTGACACATAGATGGTCAAACCCATCATAAGTACCAAATATGCATTAACATGTATGTTTTTGCAAGAATCAAGGTAAATTTTCACAATTCAAAATTGTGAACTTACATAATGACAAAACCATCTAAGACACATTATTTTTGTTAATACATGTATAAGCCTTTTGAAAATGAGAAATACTCTCATTTTATATTTTCCATCTATTCTAATACATAGGCTTTTCTTAATTTGAAAACTTAGATAATTCCTAGGATGTGCTTTTGTGTACAAATTCTATATATTTAAGCATTATCAAGTCCTGGATCTTCTTTACTATTAAGCCAAAAGAGAAAGATGATAAATATTATAGATGTTCTAAGCTTCTAAGCTCATGCTATTCTTACAACTCTTTACAGTCCTCAAATTTCATTGTTTATTATATAAATCAGTCCAGTCTGAAATCAGTCAGTAATTAAATGAGAAAAAAAATAAGGCCTGCAAATAATAAAAATTACAAAATGCAATCCCCTGTGACCCCCAATAAAATTCACAGGTGTGCACACAAACGCACATACAGCTGAGGAAGTGATTAATATCTTTATGAATGATTTTAAATAGGAGATGGAAAATATATCTGATATTTACTTTTATCCAACAGAAAACAAAGGGTCAATAACATATTTTACTTAATATTTTAACATGACCCGCATTTTTCCCTATTGAACATAGAAGAACCGAAATTGTGGGGCGTTATTATGCAATAAAAATCACTGTTTGACATTCCATATTAAGACATGTGATGTAGTCATTATATCACGCAAAGTTACCACTAAAAATGTGACATGCTGAAAATGAGTACGAAAACAATCAGGCGCAATTTAGATAAATATAAGATAAGGCAGCATTAAAATTTTATTTGTTGATGTCGTGTTAGAATTAAAATAATGTATCCAAATCGCTTGGAGTTACTTGATAAAATCACTGTTTGTTGAATGTGGCATCATTATATCACTCGGGCTACCTCCCTCGTAATTCCACACATCCAACTCCAACAGTGATTTTATTGAGTGATAAAATCACAGTTTGTGATATATTATTTCTTAAATAAAAGACCTATGTAACTTGTATTAAGCTAGACCTATATGTAGCCTGTTTATCTGTGTAATTCAACCATACATCATACTGTTGGCTTGCAGTTTAATGGAAAATCTTTAAGTCTTTTTCTTTTGTCCCATCAGCAGATATTTCTGAACACCATGAACATGTTTAGTTGAGTTTTGCTTAAATTTGTGCCAGAAGAGTTGACAGTTGATTGCATTTACTACTGCTGTCCTTGAAAAGCTCAATCAAACAGGCATGCAAACAAGCATGTTACATTTTTAATCTTTGCTTTAGGGATATAATGTTAGGTTTAGATTTTTCTATTGCTACTGAGAAATCCTTTAATAATTTTTTTAAGAATTTTAGTTTTAACATCTTTTATCTACATGTAGGTTAATATTAATTCTATTATCTACACATAAACACCTTTGTTATATTGTAATACTTTTGTCTATACATATGTATATGTCTCTAAACTTACTGTTTACAATATGTTGTCAAAGAAAATTTTGTTCACATATCTATTCAGACATTGTCTTGTTACGTAAATAAATTTTAGTACAATATTTATAAATACAATTTGTCTTTGACAAGACATGAAAATATTCCAATAGTAATACATGTAAGTGATAAAAGTAATTCATGTAAGTTTAAAACCAAATCAAGAATTGAGTAATAATTGTATAATTTCTTTTAGTTATTTTAACATTTAGTAATTAAAAAAGCATCGAAACACAAAGCTGTCAGATTTGTATGAGAGTATAAATCAGATTGCCAAATGTTTTGATGTTCTTTCTCTTTTGTATCTTAAGCAAAAATGAAAACACATTCCCAGTCATCCAAGAAAAATGTACTAATGTTTAAGCATCTGAATATGACTTTTCTACTACTGTTATCTCCTTCCCTGTCTCTTTCCCTGTCGTCAACAACATGTAAAAACCAGAAAAAATGAACCAGTTAACAAGCAAGCTCCAGACAGACAGTGAGTTAAAGCACTGTGCATGTATTGGTATGCAATTTAACTCTGACATGTTTTCAAAAGTCTCCAAACTATGATACAATCATAAATATTGTATGACAATTGTTTATAATAAATTTATTTCGAGTTACAGTAATTTCATTTTCGTAAAACCAAAATCGGTCCATTACTTTTTCTTGCTATTTTGCAAACAATGCAACATTATACCAATAACAATTTTTATGTTGAGAAAAAATCACAATAATAGTACTGTTAGTCAAATATAGCAATGTACTATGATATTGTTTCTTTTACAAGCATTGGAATTGATTTATGTTTGAAATATGAGTAAGTTATTCAAATTCTTGTATTATGTCTAAATGAAAGCTTAACAATTATGTAAATAACAAGGAATCAGAAGCTGAGACTGTTTTATAAACTTGTCAATTAGTTTGAAAGAAATAATCCACTAAATATTTCACAGAATATGATATAAGATATTGAGATACAACTATTTTGCACTAGGATTTATTCAAAATATTATCAAAATGTTGGTGCGAAACGGTTGTAACTTAAGTTACAACCGTTTCGCACCAACAAAATATGTCTGTTTGAGTTACAACCTTTGGACAAATATACTTTTGGTAGTTTAATTTTAGCTTTCAAGTTTAATATTTTTACAACATGTGTGTATATTGCTCCTACATTGAAAAACACCATAAAACCATTTTCGGTGAAATTATGAGTTACAACCCTTTCGCACCAAGGCATCGATATGAGAGGTACCATTTATATGAAAAGTACTATAGATTATCACAAAAATAGATTTCTATAGTTACTTAAAAATTGATTAAAACATTTCTTTTAATATTTACTTGAACAATTTAGCAAAGTGAGTCTTTGTTTTAAATACTAAATAGCTTGGCCCTAAGCTTTCCTATTTCATTATTTATAAAGAACTCACATTATTATTTTTAAAACAAGTAAATATTTTATGAAATAAAATGACTTATAACATTTCTGTTATATACAATTTTACAAAAATTAAAATAGAGTACAATTTCACCAAAAATGTAAGAATAAGATATATTTCCTTCATAAAAATGTCATTACTTAATTGATCAAAAATAAAGTTTTGATTATTGTTTCAAATAGTTTTAACATTTATCATTTATAAGTACAAAGAAAATTACATTATAACAATAAAAAATATATTATGTTGTACATACCTGGAAATGACGAAGACAGTATTTTAATTAACAACAAATTTATTAAGTCCAAAGTATCGCATAAGAATGATACTTTGGCTCCAAAATTTCCTTATTTTAAAACTTGTCTTCGTTTCTGGTACAACATGATGATTGGTTCTTTCTGAACCTGGTTTGTGATGATTGGTCCAGAAATCAAGATTGTCACAAAGTTGAAGAGTGGGAGGTGCCATTTGAACTGAGAAATCTCTCAGCTTTGGTGTTTTTCTAGTAATTTATGTTAATGCTAAACAAGGTGATAACCTATCAGCTTATTAAAAGCCAACAAGTTAACACAATGACTAACATCCTTTACAGAACAAAAGGTGCTAATGGAAGCCATTTGCCAAAAATAACAATTGCAAATGTTTAAAATTCCAAAGCTTATTTAAGAAAATTTATAATTAAAAACCACCAAATAACAGTTTTGGAACAAAGTTCATAATAGCAAAATAAAACTGAAATATTTAAAATCTATGTTTAAAGACAAAAATTTTGATATTAATTTTAACTATTTAAGTTAAAATTTAACAAAATGTACTTTTAAAACATTTTACCTATTTATATTTATATGATTATTAATTATGATGTATTACATAATTTTATATAAGAAAAAAGGCACATCATAATATATGCATATAGGGAAAATCAATGACCCCCTGGGGCGGGGCCAATTTTGACCCCAGGGCTTTTATTTGAACAAACTTGGTAGACACCCATTAGAAGATGTTTCATGCTAAATATCTTAGCTCTAGCTCTATGGGTTCTTTAAAAGAAGATTTTTTAAGTTTTTACTATGCATATAGGGAAAATCAATGACCCCCTGGGGCGGGGCCAATTTTGACCCCAGGGCTTTTATTTGAACAAACTTGGTAGACACTCACTAGAAGATGTTTCATGCCAAATATCTAAGCTCTAGCTCTTTGGGTTTTTTAAAAGAAGATATTTAAAGTTTTTTCTTTTGGTTGCCATGGCAACCAGAGTTCTGCATGGAATTAAATTCTTTGAACAATTTTTAAAGGTAACCACCAAAGGAACATTCCTGTGAAGTTTGGATGAAATTGGCTTAGTGGTTTATGAGGAGATGTCATTTGAAGTAAAAGTTTACGGACGCCGGACGGACGCCGGACGGACGCCAGACGAAAAGCGATCACAAAAGCTCACCCTGTCACTTTGTGACAGGTGAGCTAAAAAAAGTAATAGTAAAAAATAACATTTTTCTAGTAAAAAAAATCTAAGTTAATGGGGAGATAATTCTTGCAATATTGGTGCTAGAGTTATGAACCTTGTCACATAAGATGTAATTGATGATAAGGTACATATATTTGAAGTATGAAATTGATCCCTTTAGAAATAAATAAGTAACAGTAAAAAATAATATTTTTTATGGAAAATTCTAAGTTCAAGGGGAGATAAATCTGAAAATATTGGTGCTAGAGTTATGAAC
Source organism: Ruditapes philippinarum (assembly GCF_026571515.1). Taxonomy (NCBI): domain Eukaryota; kingdom Metazoa; phylum Mollusca; class Bivalvia; order Venerida; family Veneridae; genus Ruditapes; species Ruditapes philippinarum. The sequence continues at coordinate 248,099 of NW_026856025.1, forward strand.
CTTGTCACATAAGATGGGGATGATGATAACGTAAATATATTTGAAGTATGAGGTTGATCCCTTAAGAAATAAAGAAGAAACAGTAAGAAATAGTATTTTTTTAGGAAAATTCTAAGTTCAAGGGGAGATAAATCTGAAAATATTGGTGCTAGAGTTATGAACCTTGTCACATAAGATGGGATGATGATAAGGTACATAAATTTGAAGTATGAGGTTGATCCCTTAAGAAATAAAGCAGTAACAGTAACAAGAGGGCCATGATGGCCCTGAAGTCGCTCACCTGTACATAGGCCCCCGGAGCAAGGCCAGTTTAAAGCCCGGGGCTTTTATTTGAACAAACTTTGTAGACAACCATTAGAAGATGTTTCATGCTAAACATCTAAGGTCTAATTCATTGGGATTTTTAAAAGAAGATTTTTTAAAGTTTTTTCTTTACACATATAGTTAAAAACAATGACACACCTGGGGCAGGGCCAGTTTTGACCCCAGGGCTTTTATTTGAACAATCTTTGTAGACACTTACTAGAAAATGTTTCATGCTTAATATCTAAACTCTAGCTATTCGGGTTTTTTAAAAGATTTTTAAGTTTTTGCTATACTTGTATAAGGAAAATCAATGTCCCCCGGGGCAGGGCCAATTTTGACTCCAGGGCTTCTATTTGAACAAACTTTGAAGACACTCACTAAAAGATGCTTCATGATTAATATCTAAAATCTTGCTATTTGAGTTTTTTCAAAGAAGATTTTTCAATTTTTGCTATAGTTTTACACATATAGGGAAAATGAATGACCTCCGGGGCAGGGCCAATTTTGACCCCAGGGCTTTTATTTGAACAAACTTGGTACACATCCATTAGAAGATGTTTCACGCTAAATATCTTAGCTCTAGCTCTTTTGGTTCTTTAAAAGAAGATTTTTTAAGTTTTTACTATATGCATATAGGGAAAATCAATGACCCCCTGGGGCGGGGCCAATTTTGACCCCAGGGCTTTTATTTGAACAAACTTGGTAGACACCCATTAGAAGATGTTTCATGCTAAATATCTTAGCTCTAGCTCTTTCGGTTCTTTAAAAGAAGATTTTTTAAGATTTTACTATATGTATATAGGGAAAATCAATGACCCCCTGGGGCGGGGCCAATTTTGACCCCAGGGCTTTTATTTGAACAAACTTGGTAGACATCCATTAGAAGATGTTTCATGCTAAATATCATAGCTCTAGCTCTTTTGGTTCTTTAAAAGAAGAATATTTTAAGTTTTTACTATATGCATATAGGGAAAATCAATGACCCCCTGGGGCAGGGCCAATTTTTACCCTAGGGCTTTTATTTGAACAAACTTGCTAGACACCCATTAGAAGATGTTTCATGCTAAATATCTAAGCTCTAGCTCTTTGGGTTCTTTAAAAGAAGATTTTTTAAGTTTTTACTATATGCATATAGGGAAAATCAATGACCCCCTGGGGTGGGGCCAATTTTGACCCAAGGGCTTTTATTTGAACAAACTTGGTAGACACTCACCAGAAGATGTTTCATGCCAAAAATCTAAGCTCTAGCTCGTTGGGTTTTTTAGAAAAAGATATTTTAAGTTTTTTTCTTTTGGTTGCCATGGCAACCAGAGTTCTGCATGGAATTAAATTCTTTGAACAATTTTTAAAGGTGATCACCAAAGGAACATTCCTGTGAAGTTTGGATGAAATTGGCTTAGTGGTTTATGAGGAGATGTCATTTAAAGTAAAAGTTTACGGACGACGGACGCCGGACGCCGGACGCCGGACGAAAAGCGATCACAAAAGCTCACCCTGTCACTTTGTGACAGGTGAGCTAAAAATTAGTATTTTTTAAGGAAAATTCTAAGTTCAAGGGGAGATAAATCTGAAAATATTGGTGCTAGAGTTATGAACCTTGTCACATAAGATGTGGTTGATGATAAGGAACTGACAAAGTTATAGTGAAAAATATTTTACTGCACCAAAACTTTAATCTAAAATCTGGACGCGACCGCCGACGCCGGGGCGAGTAGGACAGCTCTCCATATACTTCGTATAGTCGAGCTAATAAGAAGTGCAGAGTACTGGTTCTTGAGCACTGCACTTCTTTTTAATGAGATCTATCATCCTATGAAGTTTCAAATCCGTAAGCTTTTAAAGTTTAGGAGAAATGGTCCGGACAATATTAAAGTATGAAAATTAACAAAGGGCAATAACTCAAAAATTAAGAAGTGCAGAGTACCGGTTCTTGTGCAGTGCACTTTGGGTTATTGAAAGAAGCATGCATACCAAGTTTGGAGTCAATCCAACTTAAAGTGACTGAGTTATGCTCCGGACAAGCCTTAGGGGACGCCGATAACGACGACAAAAGTAACCCCTATATGTCGCCTTTTCAAATTACTTTCAGCAAGTTGTTAACATGTGATAATTAAACTAATAAAACTGTTACATATCATAAGGATCAACAAACTGATGGTTGTATAAACACTCACAACTTCCATATATGGTCGTAAGAGTCCATCTACAGCTGCTTCAGTAATGACAACACTTCCTGGTTCAATACCTGTAATATACATGTACACTGGTTAATTAATTTAATTGATATATCAATTATATCTTTTCATTTACATGTTAAAATCATTAACATATTGCCTTCCTATGTAGATTTTCAACAATATGATGTAGTCTTTCATAAAATACAATGAGATTGACATACGAGTTCAAATCCCTCAATTATAATCATCTAAATATATTATGAGTACTCCCCAAAGATGCCATATCCTTGTTTAGTATTGGGGTATTCTAAACATGTGTTAAGTTCTATACTTAACGATACCTATAAACATAGCAGACTGATATAAATAAACTGACCTCACTATTTTTGTAATGTGAATTTCAAAGGTATTTTTAAATTTCAACTGCTAAACTGCTGGCATAACTAATCTAAGTTTTACCAGTCCTTGAATTGTAATGTACATATTTACCTAGCCCTCCACTTGTGCCTAGTCTGAAGAATTTTACATCAGTACATTTAGCATAATGCAATAACTTCAATACTTCATGAAACACAATTGATAATGATGGAATGCCCATGCCATGCTGTAAAATGTATTGTATTTAGTTAACAATTTGATTATAGATATATACATTTTGTTTAAAAATATATATACATTTGAAATTGATATTAACAAGAAATGTCGAACAACACATATGCCCCCCTTTCTAGCCCTTGACTCACATTATTGGTAATTTTGTTATAGAAACTTGCCATAAATGGGTACATGGAAGTGTTCAGTTATGGAAAAAGAAAAATAATGAAGACTTTGTTATAAAAAGTTTTCAAGATAATGAGCAGAAACCATTCTAAAATTTAAGGCCCCTGTGATCTTGACCTTTGAACTAGTGACCCAAAATCAATAGGGGTCATCTAATAGTTATGACCAATCAATATTAGAAATATGAAGACTTTGTGATAAATAGCTTGTAAGATAATGAGCGGAAACCAAACTAACATTCAAGGACCCTGTGACCTTGACCTTTGACCTTGTGACCCCAAAATCAATAAGGGTCACTTACTCGTTATAAACAATCATTATGTGAAATATGAAGACTTTGTGATCAATAGTTTTAAGATAAAAGTGTTAACAATTCTGACATTTAAAGGAACTCCACTGCGGTTTATAAGCCTAAAACATAACATTTCATTTTTTCACATAGATAAACTTGCGCACTTTAAACCGAAATATCAATAAAATATATAACTAAGAAATACACAAGAAATACATTGAAAACCATATCTTTGTGCTATTCTCAGGCGGATTTGAGTGAAAAGCGTTTAAACGCATTTCAATTTTGGGTCATTTTTCACTATTATAATAATTATTATGGTAAAATGGATATGAAAACCATATCTTTGTGCTATTCTCAGGCGGATTTGAGTGAAAAGCGTTTAAACGCTTTTCAATTTTGGGTCATTTTTCACTATTATAATAATTATTGTGGTAAAATGGAGCGAGGTATTGATCTGAAATTTTGCACATAAGTTATTAGTATAGATCTACATCAAATAGAGTAATAATCACAAAAAAATATTCCCAGTCCCGTCATGTCAAAAAACCTCAGTGGAGTCCCTTTATGGCCCCTGTGACCTTGACCTTTGAACTAGTGATCCCAAAAGCAATACAGGTCATCTACTGGTTATGACCAATCTATGTGAAATATGAAGACTTTGTGATAATTAGCTTTCAAGATAAAAAGCTGACACACTACCATTCATACCTGTGACCTTGACCTTTGACCTGGTGACCCCAAAATCAATAGGGGCCATCTTCTAGTTACAACCAATCAATATGTGAAATATGAAGACTTTGTGATAAATAGTAACCAAGATAACGAGCAGAAACCATTTTGACATTTAAGGCCCCTGTGACCCTGACCTTTGTACAGAATTTTATTAAAATTTCATATCTTACTTTGACAGTCAAGGTCATCTATAGATCAAGGTTGTATTTAATTATTCAACATTTTCTGTGTTGCCATTAGTGTTGCACTGTCCATGTACCAATGAAATTATAAAGTCATGGTAATTTAACAAAAATGTGACCTTGATGTTGCAGGTCAAACTTTAATAATGAAACAATGTGGTTTCATAAGTGTTCTTTTGTCCAAAGTATGACTAACAAGAGCGGGCGGGGTCAATGCTCAGCTTTTTTACTTTTTCTTAAAGCAAACAAGTAAATGGTTTGAATAATCTTTAAAAAGAAAATTAAAGAAAAAAAATGAGTCAAATCCGTATATGACAATTTAAAAAAAATTCAATACTTTGACCTTGATGGTCAAGGTCATTTAAAGCTCAAGGTCAAGGTCAGTTGAACCTTTTAGAATGCCTTGTCCAAAAGGTTGTTTTGTCCAAGTATGATATTTATTTCCAAGTTACAGCCAAAAATAGTGATGAGTGGAATTTAAATAATCTGACCTTCAAGGTAAGAGTCATACATGAGTCAAGGTCAAAGTTAGTTTGATATACATGAAGGTCTTGACCTAAAGATGTGGTATCTTAATATGAAGTTAATCCATTTATTAATAACAAATTTATAGCCAGATAAAGAGAAAAAAAACAGGAATTCATTAATTTGACCTTGACAGTCAACTTAAGATCAAGGTCACATCTAAATTATTTAATATGTTTGTTTAGTAGCAAGTCTTGTTTTATCCAAGTTTAAATCCGAACATACATAACAAAATAATGACAATTGAAAAAGTTCAAATTTTACCTTAACAGTCAAGGTCATTTAAAGGTTAAGGTAGGTTCAGCCTTAAAAGGTCTTGTGAAAAATGCTGTTTTGTCAGAGTATGAAGTTAATTACCAAGTTACAGTCAATTATAGCAAAAATCAATGAACATTCAATTATTTAACCTTCAAGGTCATACATGAGACAAGGTCAATGTAAGTTTAATATACATGAAGATTGTTCTGCTATGATATGATGTCAATCCATTCAATAACTAGAAGGGTTTTTGTCACAAAAACATAATTATGTCTCCCAAAACAATGTATGGTTCTGATCACTCCAGTGAATTTTGGTGGAAATCCCGCCAGCATTTTGACCTCTGATAGCCGGACAGGATTTTACTATATTTAGCTCTGGTAGCCATTTTGTGCAGCAAAGCAAAACATGCTGGCGATATGCACAAATAGGGATGGTAATGATCACTCGTGAAGTTTCATTGAAATCCAACCAGTAGCTTGACCTGTGAAAGCCGGACAAGATTTTTCTATTTATAGCTCTGAGTCGGCCATTTTGTGCAGCAAAGCAGGACATGCCATGATATGCACAACTAGGGATGGTACTGACAACTCCTGTAAAATTTGGCTGAAATCTGACCAGAAGTTTGACCTGTGAAGGCCGGACAAGATTTTTCTATTTTTGGCTTTGGCAGCCATTTTAAGCAGGAAAGCAGAACATGCCAGCAAAAAATGCACAACTAAAGATGATAATTATCACTCCTGTAAAGTTTGGTTGAAACCCCACCCGTAGGTTGACCTGTGAAGGTCTGACAAGATTTTTCTGTTTTTAGCTCTGGTGGCCATTTTATGCTGCTAAGCGGAACATACCAGTGATGTGCACAACTAGGAATGGTACTGATCACTCCTGTAAAGTTTGGTTGAAATCCTACCAGTAGTCTGACCTGTGAGCCGGACAAGATTTTTCTATTTTTAGCTCTGGTGGCCATTTTGTGCAGCGAAGCAGAACATGCCGGGGATGTGCACAACTAGGGATGGTACTGGTCACTCCTTTAAAGTTTGGTTGAAATCCAGCAATATTTTGACCTGTGAAGGCCTGACAAGCTTATTGCGGATGAAATGGACAGGAATTTTTAATTTTTAGCTCTGCCAGCTATTTTGTGCAGCGATGAAATCCCATAAGCAGTTTTACCTGTGAAAGCCGGAAAAAATTCTTCTACTCTTAGCTCTGGCGGCCATTTTATGCAGCGAAGCAAAACGTGCCTGTGGTAGCCTGACAAATGGACATCCGGCCAAAATGGAAAAAGGGGCAATTTCTTTTGTTTTATTCCTTTGTTTAATAGAGGGCCAATGGCCCCTTACTCTATTGTTACGGAATGAACTCTATAATACTCTTTTGTTCATTTATTGTTAGATGGCCTCCTAACCCTATTTGGTTGTGCGGACGGATGGATGGATGGAGGGACGGACGGACAGAAGATGAAGGCAAAAAAAATATGTTTTCAGACATAATAACAATGATATACTAGCCATTAGCTACAGCACCATGACTACAAAAATAGCTTGACTATTACAAAAATAGCTAGACTATTTTCTTGAACAGTCAAGCTTAAAATGAAAATCACATTAACCCTATATGTGGGTTAAACAACATGAGCATATTGTGAAAAATGACTGTTTTCATTAAAAAGCCTCCTGTTACAATTTAAAACTGCTATGAAACTATGAAAAAGACTTCAATACTGATGAAACTTGGCACAAATGTTGACTGGACCATAGCCTCTGTAACAGCATGCTCAATCTTTAATTTCCTGTTACCATGGCAACAGGGGATGTCTCAAAATTGCCAAAAATCACTATTTTGCATTGTTTTTTTCCATCAAAACTGATTTCAAAGTGCTGCAACTTCTCAGTGGATTGAGACAATTTAAAAAGGCTTTTCAGCATTGGTAACCTTACCTAACGATCGACCTCAGCCGAGGCCATTTTTGTCACATGTCCAAAAGTTTCTTGGCCATGAAGGGGGCTGCGGCCCCCCTTCAAACCCATGAAACAGAAGGGTGCACATCCACCTTCTGGCAACTCCTTGATGTACCTTTTTGATAGGAGGCGGCGCCAAAAAAGTTATCACTTTTCTATCAACATTTCTCAAATGAAAAAAAGTGTTTAGGGCCTAAATAGGCCATTTTTTTACTGTTTGAGGCCTCAAAAAGGGGGTGGGGGCGAAAAGCCGTCAAAACACATCTATATGAGGTAAAGGGGTAATGATTCATGTATAAGTCAGTTCAAGGACTTTTTATGTCACAGACTGATGCAGTTATTAACAAGAGCCATGTCAACATGGCCATCCCTTGCCGAATGTGTTTGCTCATTGGAAGAATGTATATGTAGTAGAGCAGAATAATTCAATTTTAAGAGGTCTTTTGGTAATGAAAACTGATGGCTGAAGTGATTACAGATTTAAAACCTATGTGAATACTGATGGCTGAAAATAACAAAGGGCAATTAACTGAAAACTAATGCAGGGTAGACTATCAGTTTTGTTTGCTGCACTCCTCCTTAATGAGATCTATCCACCTATGAAGTTTCAAGTTGATATCTCAAAGGCTTTTATAGTTATGCTCTGGACAAAAATTAAGCATGATAAATAACAAAGGGCAATAACTCAAATAATTATGCAGGGTAGAGTTATCATTCTTGTGTGCTGCACTCCTCCTCATTGAGACCTATCCACCTTTGAAGTTTCATGTTGACATCTCAAAGGCTTTTTAGTTATGCTCTGGACAAAAATTAAGCAATAAATATAACAAAGGGCAATAACTGAAAAATTATAATGGGAAGAGTTATCATTTTTGTGCACATCATTCCTCCTCAATAAGATCTATCCACCTATGAAGTTTCAAGTTTTGAGTTATGCTCCACTCAGGTGAAAAATTAAGTATAAAAAATAACAAAGGGCAATAACTCAAAAATTATGAAGGGTAGAGTTATCATTCTTGTGCACTGCACACCTCCTGAGTGAGATCTATCCACCTATGAAGTTTCATGTTGATATCTCATAAACTTTTTTGAGTTATGCTCTGGACAAAAATTAAGTTTGAAAAATAACAAAGGGCAATAACTGAAAAATTATGTAGGGTAGAGTTATCATTCTTGTGTGCTGCACTCCTCCTCAATGAGACCTATCCACCTATGAAGTTTCATGTTGATATCTCAAAGGTTTTTTAGTTATGCTCTGGACAAAAATTAAGTATGAAAAATAACAAAGGGCAATAACTCAAAAATTATAATGGGAAGAGTTATCATTTTTGTTTGCTGCACTCCTCCTCAATGAGATCTTTCCACCAATGAAGTTTCATGTTGACATCTCAAAGACCTTTGAGTTATGCTCCACTCAGAAGAAAAATTAATTATAAACAAGCAATAATCATAGTATTGCAAGCAATCCATAAGTCCCCTACCGGTAAGAGCCCAAGCAACATTCTGAAGGGCCATTGGCCATTCACTTATGTTTCTATTTTAAGTAAATTTGTTGAAAAAGTTCTTTAAAAGTGATAGCAGTGAACAGTTTTTATGTACAGACAGACAGACGGACTGAAGGACACTCTACAGTTATTTTTTAAACATCCCTGTTATCAAAATATAACATTTTTAAAAGCAAAATTTTAAAAAAAGGAGATAACGATGTCATACATGATGTGAGTGTATCAAAGAATAATTAGTAATGAAGGTATGAATATTGAATGTTTATTTTGAATTTGAAGTAAATGAAAGTTAAAAGAACGAATAGGAAAAATTAAAAGTTTAAGGAGGAGATAATTCTGGAAATATGGATGCTAGATTTATAAACCTTGTCATATTATTATGATGTTGGAGTTTGAAGAAAATCCTATCATGATTGAAGAAGTTGGAGTAAAAATTACCAATTTCTCAAAAAAAAGTCTAAGTTCAAAAGGGGCATATTTCTGGAAATAGTCTTGCTAGAGTATTGAACACTCACAAATGTTGAGTGATAAAAAGAAACATTTATATGAAGTTTGAAGTAGATACATTCAGAAAAAAAGAAGTTATTAAAAAAAACAATGTTTTTTTCATGAAAATTTTAAGTTCAAGGGAGGTAATTCTGATAAAGTTTGTGCTAGAGTTGTAGACTTTGTCACATATGATGTGGTTGATGACTAGCAACTTATATTTAAAGTTTGAAGAAAATACCTTAAGAAATAAAGAACTTATAGTGAAAAAACTTAAAAACTAGAATCAGAAATCTTGAAATTCAGTCTATTTGTTGCCCTAGCAACCAGAATTTTCAACACAGGAAGATAAGAAAAGGATGTGCATAATTTCCATACTGACATCTACCCATATGTCAAGTTTCATAAAAATATGTTCAGTAATTTTTGCGTTATCACTAGATCCAGGTTATGTGTAAAATTTGCCATATTTTCAGTCTATTTGTTGCCATAGCAACCAGAATTTTCAGCATAGGAAAAAAAGAAAAAGACGTGCATAATCTCCATACTGCCATCTATCCATATATCAAGTTTCATAAAAATATTTTCAGTACTTTTTGCGTTATCGCGGGATCCAGGTTATGTGTAAAATTTGCCATATTTTCAGTCTATTTGTTGCCATAGCAACCAGAATTTTCAACATAGGAAGTAAAGAAAAAGACGTGCATAATCTCCATACTGCCATCTATCCATATATCAAGTTTCATTAAAATATTTTCAGTACTTTTTGCGTTATCGCGGGATCCAGTTTTGTGGACGGACGGACTGACGGACGGACAGACGGACGGACAGACAGACGGACAGACGGACGGAGGGTAAACCTAAAGTCCCCTCCGGTAAACCGGTAGGGGACTAAAAATAACAAAGGGCAATAACTCAAAAAATATGAAGGGTAGAGTTATCATTCTTATGCATTGCACACCTCCTGAGTGAGATCTATCCACCTATGAAGTTTCATGTTGATATCTCATAAACTTTTTGAGTTATTCTCTGGACAAAAATTAAGTTTGAAAAATAACAACGGGCAATAACTGAAAAATTATGCAGGGTAGAGTTATCATTTTTGTGGGCTGCATTCCTCCTCAATTAGACCTATCCACCTATGAAGTTTCATGTTGATATCTCAAAAGCTTTTTAGTTATGCTCTGGACAAAAATTAAGCATGAAAAATAACAAAGGGCAACAACTCAAAAATTATAATGGAAAGAGTTATCATTCTTGTGTGCTGTACTCCTCCTCAATGAGATCTTTCCACCTATGTAGTTTCATGTTGACATCTCAAAGACTTTTTGAGTTATGCTCCACTCAGGTGAAAAATTAAGTATAAAAAATAACAAAGGGCAATAACTCAAAAATTATGAAGGGTAGAGTTATCATTCTTGTGCACTGCACACCTCCTGAGTGAGATCTATCCACCTATGAAGTTTCATGTTGATATCTTATTAACTTTTTGAGTTATGCTCTGGACAAAAATTAAGTTTGAAAAATAACAAAGGGCAATAATTGAAAAATTATGCAGGGTAGAGTTATCATTCTTGTGCACTGCACTCCTCAATATGATCTATCCGCCTATGAAATGTCAAGTTGATAACTCAAATACTTTTTGAGATATGCTCTGGACAAAAATGTCGGACGGAAGGACGGACGGACCGAAGGACGGACGGAGACTATTTCTATATCCCCCGCCGCCTTTCAGCGAGGGAAAATAAAGGAATAATAAGAAGTCTTTATCAACATATGTGTCATTAGGACAGAAATGCATCAAATTTGACAATTTTTCAGTTATCATTAATCAAACATATTATTGTTTTTGTAAATATATAAATGTATAAATAATACTGAACAAGATATTATTAAATAGAAACTATAGCTATTGCCATTGGGCAAGAACTGTTAAGCCATTGCTAAAAGTAATCCTTAGTTAAGAAGTCATGAATTGTATCCTAAATTAACATTTCATATAAATATATCTGTTAAGATTTACATTATAAACTAGGACTCCGCAAGTCTGATGTGTCGCCTTGTGAACAGTTTAACTGTCACTTAGGCATATTCTTCTTAAATATAGGTTATTTATAAACACCACTCTTATAATGTACATGTACTTTGAACTTTAGTGGCATTTGAACTGATTGTAACAATGTTACATCAGGATTGATGTAGCTTGAATAGCTTTTATTCACAGTGTAGAAGAATAAATTATAATATAATTAACAAATAATGTCTATCACCCTATGAAGTTTCAAGTCCATAGCTTTTATAGTTTAGGTGAAATGACTGGGACAAAAATAAAGTATTATTATCAACTAAGGGAAATAACTCTAAAATCATGAAGTACAGAGTGCCAGTTTTTTTGCACTGCACTTCTTCTCAATGAGATCTATCATCCTATGAAGGATTATATCCATAGCTTTTATAGTTTAGGAGAAATGGCCTGAACAAGAATGAAATATGAAAATTAGGCAAAAAGGGCAATAACTCAAAAAGTACCAGTTTTTAATATACACTGCACTTCATATCAATAAGATCTATCACCCTATGAAGTTTCAAGTCAAAAGCTTTTATAGTTTAGGAGAAATTGTCCAGACAAAAATAAAGTAAGAAAATTAACAAAGGGCAATAACTAAATAAATAAGAAGTGCAGAGTACCAGTTTTTATACACTGCACTTCTTGTCAATAAGATCTATCACCCTATGAAGTTTCAAGTCAAAAACTTTTATAGTTTAGGAGAAATGGCCCGGACAAAAATAAAGTCAGAAAATTAACAAAGGGCAATAACTCAAGAAGTGCAGAGTACTGTTTATGAAGTTTCAAGTCAATAGCTTTCATAGTTAAGGAAAAAAGTTTATAAATACTTACACTAACTGAGAGTACAGATGCAACCTTGTAGAGGACATATCTGTCTGAACCATGTGAGATGTTTGTTAGTGCCATACCTGCTGGAATCTTTACACCCAGTTCTTTCACCATAAACTCAGCAAACTTTTTCATTCTATTTGGTGATCCACCAAAACAAACAAACTGTGAAAAAAAATCACACAGACTGTCAAGTTTTGATGTAGCCAAATATATATATGAAATATTTTTTAAAGAAATACCAAAGAGGGACCTGATAGAACGAAATGGCTCGGATAAGGTTTACATGGACAAGATTTCATTATAAGTATTTAGGTCATTTCATAAATCAAAATTTTCCTGTGAGTTGACAAGGAAGCTTTAAGATTATTTCTATTTTTAGCTTCAGCAACCATCTTGGTAAAGGGTCAACTCGACCCTAAACTAACTCGGCATGGATCAACTCGATCCTTAACTAACTCCAAATGGGTCAACTCTTACACAGGTCAGCTCCACCTACTTTTAAAAACCTAACAACATACTGATTCAATCCAAAATTTCAAATTTGAAATTTAGTTCCAAATTTATTTCACAAACCATTTTTTCATTCTAAATTCAAAGCTCTTAAACTATTCAATGTTAACACAAACCATTTCTATACAAAGTTCAAGGCCCTGGAACTTTTCAGTGTTAACCTTTTGCAAATTGCATTTGTAGTTGAGATCATGATTAGATATTGTGAATTTTTAAATCTTTTCCAAGTTTAAGGGGGATAAATGTCCAAAAACATCTAACCATGACCAAATTACAACTTGACTTTTTTTTCTGGTAAAATACCAGCACATGCAACATACATCGGACATACATTCCTACAAAAGTTAAAGCAGAAACTAAAAATTCTCCTTTTTTTCTAAGTTCAAGAAGGATAACTCTGTCAAAAATCATTGGATCAAAGCCAAATTCGAACTTGACTTGAATTTTCCAGTTTAATACATGTACCTACACTTAAACAAACAGTGCGGAGACTGAATTTTTTTTTTTCAAAGTTCAAGAGGGATTACTTTGTCCAAAATCATCGGACCATGACCAAATTTGAAATTTACCTGCACATTCCTATGTTGGATGCATATGTCAAATTTGAGTTGAATGTGTACAACTGTTGGGGAGATAATGAACAGAAACTGAAAATTTCTTCAAGGGGCATTACTCTGTCAAAAATCATCAGACCATGACCAAATTTGAACTTGACCTGCATTTTCGTATGATATATCCATATGTCAAATTTGAGTTGAATGTGTCCAACTGTTGCCAAGATAATGAATGGAAACTGACGGAATGATGGGGTTACGCCATAAAAAAGATATGAAAGAAACATATCTTAGGTTCCTACAAATCGCTGACCTGTGCAGAGTTTGTATAGGGCCTATATGGCTTTGGTGCAAAGTTAGTTTTCGGTCATGTTAACCCCAATTTGCCATCTTGACTCAAGTATACAGCACTTTTTGTAAAAGCTAACCTAATGATCATTCCTGTGAAGTTTCACTCAGTGTTTGTGAAGTAAATATTATTAAAAGATTCTTATTTTTTGCCCTGCTGTGAAGCCATATTTTTTGGCAGATCAGAATCATTTGAGCAATTTTTACAGAGAACCACATCCAAGGATCATTTCTAAACAAGAATGTCAAACTACACATATACCCCCCTTTCTAGCCATTGACTCACATAATTGGTAATTTTATTACAGAAACTTGCCAAAAATGGGTACATGGAAGTGTTCAATTATGGAAAAATCAACGAAAACCATTTTGACATTTAAGGCCCCTGTGACCTTGACCTTTGACCTAGCAAACCCAAAATCAATAGGGGTCATCTTCCTGTGATGATTAATCACTATGTGAAATATGAAGACTTTGTGATACATACTTTTCAAGATAATCAGCGGAAACCATTTTGATATTTAAGGCCCCTGTGACCTTGACCTTTGACCTAGTGACCCCAAAATCAAAAGGGGTCATCTACTAGTGATGACCAATCTTTGTGTGAAATATGAAGACTTTGTGATACATACTTTTCAAGATAATCAGCGGAAATTATTTTGACATTTAAGGCCCCTGTGACCTTGACCTTTGACCTAGTGACCCAAAAATCAATAGGGGTCATCTACTTGTGATGACCAATCACTATGTGAAAAATGAAGACTTTGTGATACATACTTTTCAAGATAATCAGCGGAAACCATTTTGACATTTAAGGCCCCTGTGACCTTGACCTTTTACCTAGTGACCCCAAAATCAAAAGGTGTCATCTACTAGTGATGACCAATCTTTGTGTGAAATATGAAGACTTTGTGATACATACTTTTCACGATAATCAGCGGAAATTATTTTGACATTTAAGGTCCCTGTGACCTTGACCTTTGACCTAGTGACCCCAAAATCAATAGGGGTCATCTACTAGTTATAACCAATCACTATGTGAAAAATGAAGACTTTGTGATACATACTTTTCTTGATAATCAGCGGAAACCATTTTGACATTTAAGGTCCCTGTGACCTTGACCTTTGACCTAGTGACCCCAAAATCAATAGGGGTCATTTACTAGTTATAACCAATCACTATGTGAAATATGAAGACTTTGTGATACATACTTTTCAAGATAATCAGCGGAAACCATGTGGTCTACCGACGAACAGACAGACAGACAGACAGACAGACAGACCGACATTAGCAAAACAATATACCCCCTCTTCTTCGAAGGGGGGCATAATAAATTGTAGTTTCATCTCTATTGGGAAAGCTGCCTCCAGATGAGCCAAAACAAGAGGGCCATGATGGCCCTGAAATCGCTCACCTGTATATAGGCTCTAGGGGCGGGGCTAATTTTAACCCAGGGGCTTTTTTTAAACCAACTTGGTAGACACCCATTAGAAGATGTTTCATGATAAATTTGGGTTTTTTAACAGAAGATTTTTTAAGTTTTTACTATAGACATATAAGGAAAATCAGACCCCTGGGGTGTGGCCAATTTAACCCTTGAGGCTTTTATTTGAACAAATTTGGTAGACACTCACTAAAAGATGTTTCTTGCTTAAGATCTAAGCTCTAGCTCTATGGGTTATTTAAAAGAGAATTTTTGAAGTTTTTACTATAGACATTCATGTAAAATCGGTACCCCGAGGCGGGGTCAATTTTGATCCCAGGGCTTTTATTTGAACAAACTAGGTAGACACTCACCAGAAGATGTTTCAAGCTTAATATTTAAGCTCCAACACTTTGGGGTTTTTTTAAGGAGATTTTTTAAGTTTTTACTATATACATATAAGGAAAAGCAAGAATATTTTTTAAGTTTTTTCTTTCGGTTGCCAGTTCTGCATGGAATTAAATTCTGTGAACAAGTTGACCACCAAAGGAACATTCCTGTGAAGTTTGGATGAAATTGGCTTAGCGGTTTATGAGGTGATGTTGTTTAAAGTAATAGTTTATGGCAGAAAGCCGGACGAAAAGCGATCACAAAAGCTCACCATGTCACTTTGTGACAGGTGTGACAGGTGAGCTAACAAGAGCACCGCTAGGCGGAGCATTATATGCCCGAAAGTACTTTTTCTTTTAGTGAGGAAGACATGGGAATTAAATACAGTATTACCTCCTTCAAAAAGCAATCCTTTATAGCTGAAGAACATTCATGTATATATACAGTTGCTGTTTTCAAAGCACCACCATCAAGTTGTTATCTTGTAAGTAAAAATGCTACAATGGATGGACACCAAGACGTCAGGGGTATAAAGCTGTTAATCCTATAAAATTTTACAGCTGTAGTTCGATTAATACTTGAGTTATTGAGCAAAAACTGTTTCCAGTTTAAAGGTGATAGCAATCCCTTGATCTTTGACCTTGTGACCCCAAAATCAATAGGGGTCTTCTACCCAATATGAACAATCATCCTATGAAGTTTGAATACTGTGGGCCAAATGGAACTTAAGTTATGCTCCAGAAACCATTTTCAGTATTAAGCTTAAAGTGACCTTGACCTTTGACCTTGTGACCCCATAATCAATAGGGGTCTTCTACCCAATATGGACAATCATCCTATGAAGTTTGAATACTGTGGGTCAAATGGAACTTAAGTTATGCTTCGGAAACCATTTTACGTATTTAGCTAATAGTGACCTTGACCTTTAACCTTGTGACCCTAAAATTAATAGGGGTCTTCTACCCAATATGGACAATCATCCTATGAAGTTTGAATACTATGGGCCAAATGGAACTTAAGTTATGCTCTGGAAACCATTTTCAGTATTAAGCTAATAGTGACCTTGACCTTTGACCTTGTGACCCCTAAATCAATAGTGGTCTTTTACCCAATATGGACAATCATCCTATGAAGTTTGAATACTGTGGGCCAAATGGAACTTAAGTTATGCTCCAGAAACCATTTTCAGTATTAAGCTAATAGTGACCTTGACCTTTGACCTTGTGACCCCTAAATCGTTAGGGGTCTTTGACCCAATATGGGCAATCATCCTATGAAGTTTGAATACTGTGGGCCAAATGGAACTTAAGTTATGGTCCGGAAACCATTTTCAGTATTAAGCTAATAGTGACCTTGACCTTTGATCTTGTGACCCCAAAATCAATAGGGGTCTTCTACTTAATATGGACAATCATCCAATGAAGTTTGAATACTGTGAATCAAATGGAACTTAAGTTATGCTCCGGAAACCATTTTCAGTATTTAGCTAATAGTGACCTTGACCTTTGACCTTGTGACCCAAAAATCAATAGGGGTCTTCTATCCAATATGGGCAATCATCCTATGAAGTTTGAATACTGTGGGCCAAATGGAACTTAAGTTATGCTCCGGAAACCATTTTCAGTATTTAGCTAATAGTGACCTTGACCTTTGACCTTGTGACCCCAAAATCAATAGGGGTCTTTGACCCAATATGGGCAATCATCCTATGAAGTTTGAATACTGTGGGCCAAATGGAACTTAAGTTATGCTCCGGAAACCAAATTGCTAACGGACGGTTGGACAGACGGACGCCAGGGGGTATAACATAATATGCCCGAAATTCTTTCGGGCAGCCGAAATTCTTTCGGGCATATAAAAACAATATAATAATTAAATAAATAAATTATATAATAATTTAAAAAACCCTAAGAACTAGAGCTAAGATATTTAGCATGAAACATCTTCTAATGGGTGTATACCAAGTTTGTTCAAATAAAGAGCCCTTGGGTTAAAATTGGCCCTGCCCCGGGGACATTGATTTTCCTTATATGTGTAGAGTGAAAACTTAAAAAATCTTCTTTAAAAAAACCCCAAAGAGCTAGCGTTTAGATACTAAGATACTCTAGTGAGTGTCTACCAAGTTATGAGATCAATATTGGCCCCGTTTGGGGGCAGTGGGTCATTGTTTTCCCTATATGTGTATAGTAAAACTTAAAAAATCTTCTTTTGAAAACCCCAAAGAGCTAGAGCTTAGATACTTATCATGAAACATCTTCTAATGGGTGTCTACCAAGTTTGTTCAAATAAAAGCCCCTGGGTTAAAATTGGCCTTGGCCGCAGTGGCCTATATTACAGGTGAGTGATATCAGGGCCATCATGGCCCTCTTGTTCAATATATATTCAGTATCAAAAGTTGTCTGCCATGGAAATCCTAAACAAGCGTCACTTCAATATATTTCCCTGATTTTTTCGTCACCTTTGTCTTAACTGTATATATAATATTCATTCTTGTAAAGTCAACATTTTTGAGCCCCTATAACTTGTTAAAAAAACTTTTCCATTTTTCCAGCTCTTTTTATTTGACAGCAAGTGTATACTTAAACAAAAGAGCCAAGATGGCCCTAGATCACTCACCTGACCAATCGAACTCATCCAAGCAATTACTTAGACAAGCATCCTAACCAAGTTTGACGACAATAGAGTAAACAAGATTGCATTTGTGAACAAGAACTGTCGGAGGACAGTAACGCTCGACTATTCTAAAAGTTGTCACAAGGGTGTTTCATTGAGTATAACAATGCTTACCTGTATAAATACATAAAATTGTTCGAATTGGTACAAACCCTTCAGTAGTTATGGAGATGCCAGCTTACAAGCAAAAATTTACATAGAATTTCTAAGTAGAAAAAGGGGCATAATTATGCAAAAAAGCAAATCAGAGTTATGGGACTTGTGCCATTCATCTTAGATATTCACAGAGAACAAGTGTGTGAAGTTAATTCCCTTCAGTAGTTATGGTGATACCAGCTTACACGCAAAAACTTAACCAAGAATTTCTAAGTCGAAAAAGGGGCATAATTATGTAAAAAAGCAAATCAGAGTTATGGGACTTGTGCCAATCATCTTAGATAATCACAGAGAACAAGTGTGTGAAGTTTCAATCCATTCCCTTCAGTACTTATGGAGATACCAGCTTACATGCAAAAACTTAACCAAGAATTTCTAAGTCAAAAAGGGGCATAATTATGTAAAAAAGCAAATCAGAGTTATGGGACTTGTGCCAATCATCATAGATAATCACAGAGAACAAGTGTGTGAAGTTTCAATCCATTCCCTTCAGTACTTATGGAGATACCAGCTTACATGCAAAAACTTAACCACAGGGACGCCAATGCCGACAAATGGGTGACTGCATTAGCTCGATTATTCTGCGAATAGTCGAGCTAAAAATGGGTCAAAGACAGAAAAGGCCGGGTTGCATATGTATACAAAATATCATGAGGCTGTGAATTGTTACTTAAATTTTCTACCACTGACCATTGATGTTGAAAATTTAACTAAGTCAGTAAACCAGAAATGGATGAGCAACAGACCTGAAATGGAATCACACTATATGGGACCATATGTCAATGCTGTGAACCACATATCAAGAGGCTGTTGTAAGTAGTTGCTGAGAAAACTGTTACGAAAATTTCCTACCATTGACCATTTATGTCGAAAAGTTAACCAAGTCGGCAAACAGAAAGTGGATAAGCTACAGACATGAAATCAAATCCAACGGTATGGGACCATGTGTTTAAAGCTGTATACCAAATGCCAAATATCAAGAGGCACAGTGATAAGTAGCTGCTGAGAAAACTGCTATGAAAATTTCCTACCATTGACCATTAATGTCGAAAATTTAACTAAGTCGGCAAACAGGAAGTGGATGAGCAACAGACCTGAAATGAAATCCCACAGTATGGGACCACGTGTTAATGCTGTATACTAAATATCAAAAGGCTGTGATAAGTAGTTGCTGAGAAAACTGTTACGAAAATTTCCTACCATTGACCATTAGTAATGTCGAAAATTTAACTAAGTCGGCAAACAGGAAGTGGATAAGAGACAGACCTGAAATTGAATCCCACATTATGAGACCACATGTCAATGCTGTATGCTAAATATCAAGAGGCTGTGATAAGTAGCTGCTGAGAAAACTGGGTGACTGCATTAGCTCGATTATTCTGCGAATAGTCGAGCTAAAAATGGGTCAAAGACAGAAAAGGCCGGGTTGCATATGTATACAAAATATCATGAGGCTGTGAATTGTTACTTAAATTTTCTACCATTGACCATTAATGTCGAAAATTTAACTAAGTCGGCAAACAGGAAGTGGATGAGCGACAGACCTGAAATCAAATCCCACATTATGGGACCACATGTTAATGCTGTATTACGGTATAGGACCATGTGTTAATGCTGTATACCAAATATCAAAAGGCTGTGATAAGAAGTGATGGAAATCGGATGAAATTTGTCCCAATCGATCATCAGTTCAGTCGGATGGGTCATAATCGATAACTTTTCGAATAAAGTCACGTTAAAAAGAAATAGGGAAGTAACATTTTTTCCCCGAGGCATTTGATTATATCCAGTAACATGAACTTCATTTAGCACTTTTCAACACAGTTTTTACCTTATATAGTCATATTTTTACGAAATAGATTTTATTTTTCAATGGATGTCAAATAATAACATTCATATCACATTATATTACTATTGTTTACATAACTTATTGATCCTGTTTAACTCCAAATTGTCTCTGAGTGATTTTTCGCGATTGGCGAGGTGTTCCTAAAAGAAAATTACGGTCAGAATAAATTCCCTTTGATACTTTTAACATTTTCGACGACGCGAAATTTTTGTGAATCGATTATTGTCGCTTTACATAACAGTAACTGATTATCGGCGACTTGCGACAATCGAACATCACTAGTGATAAGTAGTTGCTGAGAAAACTGTTACGAAAATTTTCTACCATTGACCATTAATGTTGAAAATTTAACTAAGTCGGCAAACAGGAAGTGGATGAGAGACAGACCTGAAATTGAATCCCACATTATTGGACCACATGTTAATGCTGTATGCCACATATCAAGAGGCTGTGATAAGTAGCTGCTGAGAAAACTGTTACAAAAGTTTTTTCCCCGCCCATCCGCCCGATCGCCCGCCGCCCAACATTCACTATACTATAACCCGGGTTTGCACCTGTGCAATCCGGCCAAAAATGTTTTGCCACTGCATTAATACAACACAAAGTAATGTAGGAACAGAATTTTTTTGTTTCTATACAATTGAAGATTGCCATAATGCATAGATCACTGACCTATCTAATTCTTATTATCAGATTAGTGGTTAAATCTATTGTTATTAAAAAAAAACGATCAGAGTAGGAATCTATCAATGCAGATGAGTCTAGTGAATTTGGTAGTGAAGGTCATATTTCACATGGCCTAAATTCCATGACTGTACATCAAAGGACAACACAATAAGATACTTTGTCAAAATCTAGGCCAGCTGATATCAAAGTTCACTTTACATCTTAATCTGTGCACATGGTTCAAATTTCATAGCTGCACATCAAAGGACCAGAAAGTAGGTCACATCATCAAAATCTAGGTCACCTTATATCAAAGTTCAATTTTACAACTAAAATGTGCACATAGTCCAAATTTCATGGCTGTACATCAAAGGACAAGAAAGTAGGTCACTGTCTCCTTGGGCAAGGCTTAATTTTGACCCAAGGTATTAATTCAAACAATCTTGATACAGGTCCACCAAACAACATTTAATGTCAAATATCTAAGCTGTAGCTTTCTCCAATTCAGAAAACATTTGTTTTAGTTTCTGTTTTTACTATGTGTACATAATGAAAATCAATGCCCCCGGGCAGGGCCAATTTTGACACCAGGGGCACCAGGGGCAAAATTTGAACAACTTCGGTAGAGAAACTTTAGATGATATTATAAAGCAAACATCAAAGCCCTAAGCCTTGTACATTCAGACAAGAAGATATTTTAATTTTTACTATGTGTATAGAGTGAAAATCAATGACCACAAGGCGGGGCCGATTTTGACCCCAGGGCTATAATTTGAACAATCTTGGTAGAGGTTCACTACACAAAGTCTCATGCCAAATATCTAACCTCTAGCCTTTGTCAATTTAGAGAAGAAGATTTTTCAAGTTTTTACTATATACATATAAGGAAAACTATCGCTTCTGGGGCAGGTCAATTTTAACACTAAGGGCATAATTTAAACAACTTTGGTAGAGGACCCATAGAAGATATTTTATAATACTGCACGTTTGTAATGTCGCTTTTCATTGGATAATCGTGACGTTTATATAGTTTTATATACACGGCTGTTGTCGATTCATGAAAAAATCTTACTTTTTTCTCTAAAAAATGATGTTTGCTGTATTATAAATTCGTTATAAAGATTGTTGATAAGTTATATTGCCATATATAAACGGCTGTTTGCAATATAACCCTCGCTTAAAAGCTCGGGTTATATTTACAAACAGCCGTTTATATAGGGCCATATAACCTGTCAACAATCTTTATAACTAATAATATATAAAATATCAAAACACTAAGCCTTGTACCTTCAGACAAGAAGATTTTTAATTTTTTACTATATGACATAGTGACTGAAAATCAATGACCCCCAGGGTGGGGCCAATTTTGACCCCAGGGCCATCATTTGAACAATCAAGCTAGAGGTTCATTACACAATGTTTCATGCAAAATATCTAACCTCTAGCCTTTGTCAATTTAGAGAAGATGATTTTTTAAAGTTTTTACTATATACATACATGTATAAGGAAAAATACTATATAGATATTACTTGACAAAATTTGAACATGGTTTAAGCGTCAAGGCTGTGATAAGCCTAGAAGAACAGCATTTATATATAAAGATAGAGCTTTTGAGAATGAAAACAGGAAAGGTTATCCATGAACAGTTATGTGAAGCTTGCGGTGAATCTGCTGTTTCATTTAATACAGTTTGTTTCATTTAATACAGTTTAAAGATGGATTAAGCGATTTTCAGATGGAAAATTTTATGTTTCTGACGACCCCTGTAGCGGACGGCCAGTTGAGGTTACAGACAAGTTCCATGTTGAAAAAGTTAGGGACCTAATGAATAGAGGTCGGCAATTAACATGCAAGGAGTTAGCTGAAAGTCTTGGTATTTCTGGGTCAATTCATACAATTCTGACACGTCATTTGCGAATGCGCCAAGTTTTTGCAAGATGGTTGCCACATCACCTCACGCGGGACCAAATTACAGACCGGTTAGTGATTGCAGAAAATCACTAAAAAAGATATGAAAATGAAGGTGAACAGTATTTAAACCTCATGGTGGCAGTAGATCAGGCATGGCTTCATAGCTATTAACCCGAATCAAAGTCACAGTCTGCCAATTGGCACACTCCAGGGTCCCTAAGGCCTGCAAAATTTCGACAAAAGCAATGGAACCTGAGACAGCTCGCAATTATAGTCTATGATAATGGCGGTGTATTGGTGACAGATTATGTTCATCTTTGCGACAAAATTTGACACTAGGGACAAATTTGAACAACTTTGGTAGAGGACCTAAAATGATATCATAAACCAAATATGAAAGCTCTGGGCATTGTACTTTCAGACAAAAAATTTTTAATTTGCATTTTTGAAACTTTTTCTGGCCTCATGACCTACTCATGCAACAGACCAGAACCATTTAAACAACTTTGCAAGATGACCACCCAAGGACCATTCCTGTAATGTTTGGTTTCTGTGCAGTCATTGGTTTCAGAGGAGATGTTGTTTAAAGTTGTTCATGACGCACGACAATGCACAATGGATGATGGGGGACGTTGTGCTCAAGTGAGCTAAAAAAACAAACTGACAAAGTCTGGTTGCATTGTGTAACACTAAAATATTATGTTTTATATGAAACAAGAAGGTCATATTGTACAGGCTTATTACAAACATACCTTAACATCTGAAAACATGACAGGCAGGTCATTGGCTTTGTTACTGAGATCTAGATGATATAGAACATCTTCTGATAGGTGCTCAAGATGAGGGTTTCTTACTGTCACTGGACCATCTCTGTTATTTATATAAAGCATGACATCTTTACTAATAGAACAACAAAATCAGTTTC
This sequence comes from Ruditapes philippinarum, assembly GCF_026571515.1. Lineage (NCBI taxonomy): Eukaryota > Metazoa > Mollusca > Bivalvia > Venerida > Veneridae > Ruditapes > Ruditapes philippinarum. Next base: position 271,608 of record NW_026856025.1, read on the forward strand.
AGTGCAACACTCACAGGGCAACATTCATTAAAGAAAATATAAGAGAAAATAAACTATTAGTCATGTTTTATTACAAAACTAAATGAATACATAAATATCAGGATATCTTTCACAGGTGTACTAGAATGCATATATGACAGAAACATACCCAGTTCTTAAATAAGTTTTTTCTGGCATAAATTATAACAAGAGCCATGTCAACATGGCCATCCCCCACCAAATGTGTTTGCTCATTGGAAGAATGTATATGTAGTAGAGCAGAATAATTCCATTTTAAGAGGTCTTTTGATAATGAAAACTGATGGCTATAGTGATTACAGATTTGAAACCTATGTGAATACTGATGGCTGAAAATAACAAAAAAATAATGCAGGGTAGGTTATCATTCTTGTGTGCTGCATCCCTCCTCAGTAAAATCTATCCACCTATGAAGTTTCAAGTTGATACCTCAAATACTTTTTGAGAAAAAAATTGAATTGAAAAATTAAGTATGAAAAATAACAAAGGGCAATAACTCAAAAATTATAAAAGGTAGAGTTATCATTCTTGTGCACTGCACACCTCCTGAGTTAGATCTATGCACCTATGAAGTTTCAAAATGATATCTCAAAGACCTTTTGAGTTATGCTCTGGACAAAAATTAATTTTGAAAAATAAAAAAAGGGCAATAACTAAACAATTATGCAGGGTAGAGTTATCATTCTTGTGCACTGCACTCTTCCTCAATGAGATCCATCCACCTATGAAGTTTCAAGTTGATACCTCAAATACTTTTTGAGATAAGCTCCGGACAAAATAGTATGAAAAAGAACAAAGGGCAATAACTCAAAAATTGTACAGGGAACAGTTATCATTCTTGTGCACAGCATTCCTCCTCAATAAAATCTATCCACCTATGACATTTCATGTTGATATCTCAAAGGCCTTTTGAGTTATGCTCTGGACAAAAATCAATTTTGAAAAATAACAAAGGGCAATAACTCAAAAATTATGCAGGGTAGAGTTATCATTCTTGTGCACTGCACTCCTACTCAATGAGGTCTATCTACCTATGAAGTTTCAAGTTGATAACTCAAATACTTTTAGAGATAGGCTTTAAAAAAATCACTCGAGGAAAAATCTGGTTGTATACTGATTATTATACCTTTTTTGTCTATTTAATACGAGTATGCATGAATTCAGCATTTACGTATTTACCTTTCTTTTGTCTACTGAATCTCTACTAATGGCATGTGCATACATGTATATCTATATCCCTAGCAACACTACATGTATATCTATATCCCTAGCAACACAAATTCAACTTTCATTCAATTCACTAGACCAAACAAGAGGGCCATGATGGCCCTGAAGTCGCTCACCTGTATATAGGCCCACAGAGCGAGGCCAGTTTAAACCCCAGGACTTTTATTTGAACAATATTGGTAAACACCCATTAGAAGATGTTTCATGCTAAACATCTAAGGTCTAGCTCGTTGAGTTTTTAAAAAAAAAGATTTTTTAAGTTTTTACTATACACATATAGTTAAAAGCAATGACATCCCTAGGGCGGGGCCAGTTTTGACCCCAGGGCTTTTATTTGAACAAACTTTGAAGACACTCACTAGAAAGTGTTTCATGCTTAATATCTAAACTCTAGCTATTTGTTTTTATTCAAAGAAGATTTTTAAGTTTTTGCTATACACATATAAGGAAAATTAATGTCCCCCGGGGCAGGGCCAATTTTGACCCTAGTGGCAGATGTGTCATGCTTAATATCTAAACTCTAGCTATTTGGGTTTTTTCAAAGAAGATTTTTTTAAAAAGCTTTTGCAATACACATATAAGGAAAATCAATGACCCCCGGGACAGGGCCAATTTTAACCCCAGGGATCTTATTTGAACAAATTTGGTAGACACCCATTAGAACATCTTTCATGCTAAGTATCTTAGCTCTAGCTCTTTGGGTTCTCTAAAAGAAGTTTTTTTAAGTTTTTACTATATGCATATAGGGAAAATCAATGACCCCCTGGGACGGGGCCAATTTTGACCCCAGGGCTTTTATTTGAACAAACTTGATAGACACTCATTAGAAGATGTTTCATGCTAAATATCTTAGCTCTAGCTCTTTGGGTTCTTTAAAAGAAGATTTTATAAGTTTTTACTATATGCATATAGGGAAAATCAATGACCCCCTGGGGCCGGGCCAATTTTAACCCCAGGGCTCTTATTTGAACAAACTTGGTAGACATCCATTAGAAGATGTTTCATGCTAAATATCTTAGCTCTAGCTCTTTGGGTTCTTTAAAAGAAGATTTTTTAAGTTTTTACTATATGCAAATAGGGAAAATCAATGACCCCCTGGGGCGGGGCCAATTTTGACCCCAGGGCTTTATTTGAACAAACTTGATAGATACTCACTAGAAGATGTTTCATGCCAAATATCTAAGCTCTACCTCTTTGGGTTTTTTAAAAGAAGACATTTTAAGTTTTTTCTATCGGTTGCCATGGCAACCAGAGTTCTGCATGGAATTCTTTGAACAATTTTTAAAGGTGACCACCAAAGGAACATTCCTGTGAAGTTTGGATGAAATTGGCTCAGCGGTTTATGAGGAAATGTCATTTAAAGTAAAAGTTTACGGACGACGGACGGACGCCGGACGAAAAGCGATCACAAAAGCTCACCCTGTCACTTTGTGACAGGTGAGCTAACAAAAAAATTTAACGTACAATACAACATGTTACCTTGGAGTTATGCGGCCACTGATGTCTTTTTCATCACCTGGTTCCATGAATCTTGGAAAGTCTGACATTGTTAAATACTGTAAACTGTAGGAAAAAAAATATTGGTTATCAATTAAACAGTTTTACCTCAAATAAATATGGTTTCCTTCATGCATACACTATTGAGTACTAATTTCTACCAACAAAATACAGTAGTAGCAGTGTAACATTTTATAATTTCATTTTCATGCTATATGAATGAAGATAATTATGCCATGGAAAAATTGTAACAATTAATTTCTATGTACAGTCGACTCTCGTTATCTCGAAGTCATCGGGACCGTCCAAAAAATATTGAGATAACGAAATGTCGAGATAAACATATTAGGGTTTGAATAAGGCAGAAACTGATTTTTACAAAAGACATGTGCATACCTTATGTCAAATAAACTATGATATCCCCATGTCTTGTTTTCATAGGCCTAGTAAATAACAAAGTAACATTAGCGGATGTTTACCAGCGGAAATACGGGTGTCTGTGATAAAAATACATAGTGAGGTTTACTCAGTAATACACCAATAAAGTGAAAACATTGTTATCAGGGTGGTTGATCCGGATATCCTCCCGGGGTAGTTATCGGATCTTTCTCGAGATTGTTCGACCGCTGATTGATTTAGTGGTGATAGCGTTTCTATACTTTCACTTTTTCATTTACATTTAAAGTCATAATGAATTGATACAGTGTTCGAATATTTATAAAGAACGTATCATTCACTCATTTTGGACTTAAGTCAATCAACATGTTAATAGATTATTTTTTATAAAAACAGATAAACTTGTCACAAACATAATCATCATTATGATGCTCGCTATTGAGCAATTATCGTCTAGTTTGTGTTTTTCACACGTCTGAAGGGAACAGATGAAAGATAACTATAAGTCGAGATAAACAAAGGAAAATAGTGTGAAAATAATTGTTGGGGCTGAAATTTTAAATCGAGATACTGAAAAAATCGAAATAAAAATATCAAGATAAACAAATATTTCCAATATAGATAAAGAAAGAAGAAAATCGGGACTTTCAAAATTTCATCGAGATAACGAAATATCGAGAAAAGCGAAGTCGAGATAACGATAGTTGACTGTATATCTATTAAATTATGCTTAATTTACTGTGCTCCTCATAGCTTGAAAACCATAAGGAAAGAAACAGAGAATAAACTTGCCATACAAAAAATTGTCATCAGCTTTTTTTAATTACTTTGTGCTGTATGAACAAGAAACAACATCACATATTCAATCAAGAGCAAAAGCAAGATATAGACCAAATGTTGACCATTTTAATACAGTATGGTACATGGCACACTTTCATTTTTTAGCTGAAATTACTACATTTTATAGCTCTAGTTATATATTCAATTAATTTTTCATGTTTTTAACAAAAAGTATTTTTTCTATAAACAGGGACATTTAGAAAATGACTATTTTTTCAGGTAAACACAATTCTAATTAAGTATCAGGACAGTTTTGCAGAAATGAGGAAATTGTTGTTCTGCATGTATTTCACTAATACACTTACAGATTTAAAATATTTTTACTGATAACTTTGTTGTTTATGTGTATGACTAAACTAGGTCAACATTGACCAATGTAAGCACCTGCCACATGTAAATATGTCATTCCTATTTTAGTGATGACGCAAAATTAGTAATGTTCACACACCAACAGGCTGTATCACAGTGGCAGAAAGTGATACAGTGAGTACAGTAAAAATCAATTTCATTGTTAAGTATAATATAAACAAGAGGGAAATGATGGCACTTATATCCCTCACCAAACTATAAAGTCTATACATGACAAGGAACAATTAATATTGATAACCATGAATGAAAAGCAGTTTTAGGTTAGGTCAAAATCTACAATAGGTCAACTGATAACAAAATCAAAATCTGCCTCTAAATAGTGTACATGTAAAAGAAGCCACTAACTGCTATTGAAAAACAACTGTAGCTCATAATGGCAGTCACTGGATGCTATGAAAATTCACTGGTTGCTATGAAAAGTCAATGGTTGCTATCCAAAACATAGCACCCATAAGCATTATTTGACAGCACTTGGTAGAGACCTACCTGCCAATGTGTCATGTCCATCATTTATAACCTCTTACATTTGCCAGTACAGAAATGAGAGAAGAAGTTTTTCAAGATTTTCAGTAAACAAATAACCACCATGTTAAGGCAAAGGCTATATACATGTACTTGAGCAAACTTGTTAGTTGTCCACTATCATAGTTTTAGCCACTGTGGGTTAAGAGGGGATTTTTTAATGTTTTACTGTACATATTTAAGGAAAACCTATAACTGGGTGACAACATCTGGTATAAGGCATTCCAAATGAAACAAGCAATTATCATAGTATTGCAAGCAATCCATAAGTCCCCTACCGGTTAGAACCCCAGCAACATTCTGATGGGCCATTGGCCATTCAATTTTACCGGTGAATGAATGACATAAATGAACTTAAATCTTTTGAGTTCTAAGTTTGTCTATATCATAGTAATGTGTTAAGTTTCCCTTCCTAGTAAGGAAATTATGTTTATGCAACAGATAATCAAAAGGTCCAATTTTCTCAGGATGAATAAGTATCAGTAATGTTTCAACTTTTCTCTTTTTTAAGTAAATTTATTGGAAAAAATCTTAAAAAGGGATCTCAGGAAACAGTTTTTATGAGCATACAGACAGACAGACTGAAGGAGACTCTTAAGTTATTTTTTTTTAACATCCCTGTTACCAAAATATAACATATTTTAATACAAAATTCTTAAAGAGGAGATAACTTTACTTTAAGTTTAAATATACCATTTATAGTCACAAAGAAGATAAGTAAAAAAATAACAATTTTCAAATATAGCATTAACTATAATGTATAGTAAGTAACAAAGATGAAAATTGAAAACAAAAATATAATGTAGGTGTTGATAATGAATGTTTATTTAGAATTTGAAGAAAATCCATGAAGAAATAAGAAAGTTAAAGAATGAATAAGAAAAATTCAAAGTTTAAGGAGGAGATAATTCTGGGAATATGGATCTAGATTTATAAACCTTGTCATATTATTATGATCTGGGATTTTAAAGTAAATCCTATAAGGAATGAAGAAGTTGGAGTAAGAAATACCAATTTCTCGAAAAAAAATCTAAGTTCAAGGGAGACATAATTCTAGAAAAGTTTTGCTAGAGTATTTAACCTTCTCACAAATGTTGAGTGATAATAAGAAACATATAAATGAAGTTTGAAGTAGATACATTAAGAAATAACAAAGTTATTTAAAAAAGACAACATTTTTTTTCATAAAAATTCTAAGTTCAAGGGAGGTCATTCTGATAATTTTTGTGCTACAGTTGTAAACCTTGTCACATATGATGTGGTTGATGACCAGAAACTTACATTTAAAGTTTGAAGTAAACACCTTAAGAAATTAAGAACGTGTAGTGAAAAAGCGTAAAAATTCAAATCAGAAATCTTGAAATTCAGTCTATTTGTTGCCATAGCAACCAGAATTTTCAACATAGGAAGAAAAGAGAAAGGTGTGCATAATTTACAGACTGTCATCTACCCATATTTCAAGTTTCATAAAAATATTTTCAGTACTTTTTGAGTTATCACTGGATCCAGTTTATGTGTAAAATTTGCCATATTTTCAGACTATTTGTTGCCATAGCAACCAGAATTTTCAACATAGGAAGAAAAGAAAAAGACGTGCATAATCTCCATACTGCCATTTATCGATATTTTAAGTTTCATTAAAATATTTTCAGTACTTTTTGCGTTATCGCGGGATCCAGTTTTGTCGACGGACGGACTGACGGACTGACAGACAGACGGACAGAGGGTAAACCTAAGGTCCCCTCCGGTCAAACCTGTAGGGGACTAAAAATGGCCATTGGGAAGAATGACCCTTTGTAGTTGTTGGTAGTTGTTTCAATTTGTTTCATAGTATGGGAATTTAAAGTTGGTCTTGATAATGGTTTGAGGCAGTCTGTAAGGGGACTGTTTTCAAGCTGTTTTGAAACATAATACGGCACTGATAAATGGGTATTTGTTTTAGGTTCCTCCACTCTAGAGAATCAAGCATATGTTTGATTTTAGTCTCTTAAGTGTACTGACCAAACACTGAAAATGTACTCAAGCTGGGATACCACAAGTCTCTTGTAGGGGGACATAATGGACCTAAATGCTACACAGAAGCTTAGAGTCTGGTTTGCCTTTCTTTACAATTCTATAACTGTGAATGTCCTAGGTTAGATTATATGATATTATGCCACCATTGCTGAAGATTACTGTTTCCTGTTTTCTAGGATGGTATTGTGCTGGGTATGTATATTTTGTTAAATTTGAGTTTTACATTTTGTAATTTGGATGATTTAGCATTTTGAAGGACAAAACTAGAACTCTGCTAGTCGGATTTGTCGCCTTGTGAACAATATAGTTTAAGAGAAATGGCAAAGAAAAAAATGAAATTTGAAAATCAACAAAGGGCAATAACTCAAAAAATAAGAAATGCAGATCAGCAGTTTCTGTGCACTGCACTTCTTATCAATAAGATCTACCATCCTATTAAGTTTCAAGTCTAAAGCTTTTATAATTTATGAGAAATGGCCTGGACAAAAATAAAGTATGAAAATTAACAAAGGGCAATAACTCAAAAAATAAGAAATGCAGATCAGCAGTTTCTGTGCACTGCACTTCTTATCAATAAGATCTATCATCCTATTAAGTTTCAAGTCTAAAGCTTTTATAATTTATGAGAAATGGCCTGGACAAAAATAAAGTATGAAAATTAACAAAGGGCAATAACTCAAAAAATAAGAAATGCAGAGTACCAGTTCTTGGGCACTGCACTTCTTCTTAATGAGATCTATCATCCTATGAAGTTTCATGTCCATAGCTTTTATACTTTAGGAGAAAAGGCCTGGACAAAAATAAAGTATGAAAATTAACAAAGGGCAATAACTCAAAAAATAAGAAATGCAGAGTACCAGCTCTTGTGCACTGCACTTCTTCTTAATGAGATCTATCATCCTATGAAGTTTCAAGTCCATAGCTTTTATACTTTAGAAGAAATGGCCTGGACAAAAATAAAGTAGGAAAAATTAACAAAGGGCAATAACTCAAAAAATAAGAAATGCAGAGTACCAGCTCTTGTGCACTGCACTTCTTCTTAATGAGATCTATCATCTTATGAAGTTTCAAGTCCATAGATTTTATACTTAAGGAGAAATGGCCCGGACAAAAATAAAGTATGAAAATAAACAAAGGGCAATAACTCAAAAAATAAGAAGTACAGATAAAATAAGAAATGCAGAGTACCAGTTCTTGTGCACTGCACTTCTTCTTAATGAGATCTATCATCTTATGAAGTTTCAAGTCCATAGATTTTATACTTAAGGAGAAATGGCCCGGACAAAAATAAAGTATGAAAATAAACAAAGGGCAATAACTCAAAAAATAAGAAGTACAGATTACCGGTTCTTGTGCACTGCACTTCGGGTCATTATGAGAAGCATGCATACCAAGTTTGAAGTCAATCCGACTTAAAATGACTGACTTATGCTCCGGACGACAACGACGCCGCCGACAAAAGTAACCCCTATATGTCGCCTTTTTCAAGGCGACACAAAAAGGATTCAAAAGTTTACAGCTGGAATAGGTCTTGTTGTTAGTGGTATATCTGCAATATGTTTCATTGCAGGAAATTTTCAAATAAAATTGTCAAGACAGGGGTATTTCTTTGCTTTGCTTTGTTTTATTTGGTTTTGCCTTACTGGAATTGAGATTTCTAAGAAGCTTCCCAATACCTTTCTCCAATATTTCAATAGCTGGCATGGGTTGGTGGGAGGGATATAGCTTTTGTATAAGGTTATCTATCTCTATAGGGGTATCTGTCATATCCTTCACTTTCATCCATGATTATTATTTAACTTTAAGAGAAAAAGATTTTACTTTACTGTGTTTAGGTTGCAAGACATCACCAATATCCTTTGTAACCCTCTTATGCTTTACTTAGCTTTAAGTTTTGTGACTTCTTTGCATTTGTTGATAAAAACTAGAACTCCATGAGTCGTATGTGTCGCCTTGTGAACAGTATAGCTGTCACTTTAGTGGCATTTGAACCGATTGTAACATCATGATTAATTAACTGTCAAAAATAAAAATACCAAGGAAATGTTTTACATTGACAGATCAAATGGAGGACTCTGTGAAGGATTCTTACGCACTGCACTTCAGGTCAATGAAAAAAGCTTACATACCAAAATTAGAGTCAATCAAACTTGTAGTGTCCAAGTTATGCTCTGGACAAGCCTATTAAGTAAGAAAATAAACAAAGGGCAATAAATAAAAAATCATGAAATGCAGAGAACAAGTTCTTGTGCACTGCACTTCTTCTCAATGAGATTTATTATCCTATGAAGTTTAAAGTCAATAGCTTTTATTGTGAAGGAAAATTGGCCAAGACAGAAATAAAGTATTATAATTAACAAAGGGCAATAACTTTAAATTCATGAAGTACAGAGTACCAGCTCTTGTGCACTGCACTTCTTCTCACTGAGATCTATCATCCTACGAAGTTTCAAGTCCATAACTTTTATTGTTTAGGTGAAAATACCGGGACAAAAATAAAGTAAGAAAATTTGCAAAGGGCAGTAACTCAAAAATCATGGAGTACCATTTTTGTGCACTGCACTTCATCTCAATGAGATCTATCATCCTAAGAAGTTTCATGTCCATAGCTTTTATAGCCTGGAGAAAAATAAAATATGAAAATACCCCAAGGGTAATAACTAAAAAAATATGAAGTGCAGAGTACCCGTTTTTGTGCACTGCACTTTTTCTCAATTAGAAATACATGTATCATCCTATGAAGTTTCAAGTCCATAGCTTTTATAGTTTAGGAGAAATGGCCCAGACAAAAATAAAGTAAGAAAATTAACAAAGGGCAATAACTCAAGCATCATAAAGTACAGAGTATCCGTTTGTAAACATTGCACTTTATCTCAATGAGATCTATCATCCTATGAATTTTCAAGTCCATAGCTTTCATAGTTTATGAGAAATGGCCTGGACAAAAGTATGAAAATTAACAAGTGCAAGAACTCAAAAAATAAGAAGTGCAGAGTACCTGTTCTTTTGCACTGCACTTCTTCTTAATGAGATCTATCACCCTATGAAGTTTCAAGTCCATAGCTTTTATAGTTAAGGAGAAATGGCCAGGACAAAAATAAAGTATGAAAACTAACAAAGGGCAATAACTCAAAAATAAAGTAGTTACCATTCTTGTGCACTGCACTTCGGGTCATTGAAAGAAGCATGCATGCCAAGTTTTGTGTCAATCCAACTTATAGTGACTTGAGTTATGCTCCGGACAAGTAACCCCTATATGTTGCCTTATTCAAGGCGACACAAAAAATAGCATTTGTCTGCACTACAGACTTTTAACTGGATTTTGCCATTCATAAAATGTACATAAAACCTTGCAAAAGACTTAGCTTGGTCTTTTGAAATTTAAAGCCATTCATAAAATGAACATAAAACCTTTAACCATAAAGGGATAATTCCTTTTTTCATTGGTAATTAGAAAATTAGAACCGCATTGACCACACCCAACCCAGGGCTTTTATTTGAACAAACTTGGTTATTTCTGCATTAAAGGTCTTTCAAATTTTGGAGGATCAAGTTGCATTCCATTCTGACACAAGAACCTCGGTATATACAAGCATTACAACCATCCCTTGTATTTAAGTGTGCTAAAATGCATAACCTGGTACATCTTCCTATATAACAATACTTTCAAAGCATTGAAGCATTAATATAGTCTAGAATGTTAGCTGTATGGGCCATATTCTCTTTCTATTCTCATACAAAAAGGCTTATGTGATTTGATTTTACCATTCTGCATGACTTAAAGCAGTAAATGATGTCTTTGTACCCAAAATATGATGTTTATAACTGATAAAAAGAAATTAAGCAGGATTTTATTTGAACCATAATGAATCAAATGCACACACATATATAAAATATATGGAAACAGCATCAGAAGACTTATTGGAGCAGCAGAGTGTTGGCGATAAAATTTTATTTCCCGTAAATTACATAATATTACAGAATTACAGTAAACTTCCTTTGATAATGTGGATTTTCTAACTAGTATTCAATGTCAAACAGATCCATGGCGAATTTAATAGTTGTTTTTACAGCTAATTAACAATACACTTTGACCCATTGACTATCATATACATAATCGGGACGTTCTTGTAAATAATGTTAACTATGATTGTGATAGTCGGAATTTAAAGACAGTTAAACTTCATTCGCTTGAACTCGGATCCTAGGTCCAGAACTCACAGCAGATTTGACGAACCCCTTTGTTTTGTTTGAGCTGCAACAACTGCCACCCAACATAGAGCCATGACTGAATATAGCTCAGAATTTATTATTTAATTCACATTGCTCTGTAACCCTGAGAAATTCAAGGACGAATTTCAATAAAGCAAAGGAGTATGTCATGGTTCAGAACTGCTCACTTTTTAGGGGAGATGTGTAAGCTGCCATATAGCTGCCACAAGGGTTCCAGGTTCAGGTCCCGGTCAGGCAGTGGCGTAGCTGCCTATACGCCAAATACGCACATGTGTACAATTCATTTTGGGAGATAGAAAATAAGAAAATCATTTCAATTCGAAAAATGACTAAAAAACTAGTGCCTTTGTTCTACTTACGCAATGAAAAAATCCTCATTTATGAAAAAGACCATATTGATTGTATTTGATTATAACAGGGCTTTTTAAATAGACAGACCCTAATTATTATGTACTAGATAGTTCTATAAAATTAGTCATTTGTTTCTTATGTAGATATAGATACCTATAATATCATATGGTCTCTGTTTCGTTTTTAAACGTGATCAACTTATGTAATTTACTCGCTCACATATGTAGCTTAAATCGAGCTCTTTCTGTAAAATGTCCAAGTGCTGTTTTACTGGAGTCAATGCTCGGTGTATTTAATTGTTCAGTGCCTATCTTTAAAAGGTTATTAAGAATTGATAAAACTGAGAAATAGATGAACCTGCAGAAATTACAGAACCAATAGATTCTAAAGCAGCAGAATCAGTGGTTGAAGATGAGAAAACAGAAGAGGAGACAGATGTTCAAACTGATCATCTAGAAGGATTTCATTTAATAGAAGAACAAGAAGACTTAGATGTAACATGTAGTGTAGCAGAGACAGAGGATGAAACCACCATTCCAGAAAGTTTAGCTGAAAGTAGGACAGATGAAACAATCGCAGAAGATACAAGTAGAGAAGATAGAACATTGCAAGAGATAGATGGAGAGAAAGTAACAGGAGACAGAAGGAAATGGAGTGAAGAAACGAAAGCGACAACTACCACAACAACCAACTAGAAAGTCAGAGAGAACAAAGAGGATACCTGACAGATATAAAGATTATCACATGCATAGCATTATCAACAGTAGACCATATGATCACAGATTGCAGGCATTGGAATCCATGATTGCCTCAGGTGTGTTGAAGAATATAGAAATAGATACTGCAAGGAAAATTTTTGATGCTATAATGAAATAAATGCTATATTGAAATGATATTGAAAATTGTATTTTACTGTACCAATAAATACAAATTTGAGGTAACTAATTGTGTTTTAATATGTTTTTAATATTGATAGAAGTTGCTAAGATAGAAGTTGCGCATATGTTTTTTTTTCGCAGGAAATATGATTATTGATCATAATTCGTGACATGGCGTGTATGTTTTTTTTTCTCAATAAGTATGATTATTTATCATTTTTTAGCGATATTTTATTGCTTTGAAATAGTTTTTTTCGCGACATTATATGCTAGCACGTTGTTCGCGATAATTGAGAGAAATTTATGTCGTTTGAGACACTATGCAAACATACTGATTTTATATGCTTTAAATTAAAACAATTTTTTTGTTTTTAAATGTATATTGTTTAAAAATACAGCATTGTATTTTTGATGCTGTTACAATATGATGTATAGATATTTTATGGAAGGACAAACATTTTGTTCTTAATTGTAGGATAACCTTTAAAACTGAATATATTAAAAGGGAATGTTTGCTTCCATGAAATGTTGCTAAATATATTTTAACTGACAGACTATTTGACATGACTATTTGACATGACCATGATGGGACGTCATTTTCTCAAAGCAGGGAAGTGCGTAACCAAAGAGAAATAATCAGTTGTAGTTTATTGATTGAAATCTGTAGGAGTGATTTCCCTTGGCTGTTTTATTAGTTAGTCATGCATGTAATTGTTCCCGCCATTTTCTGAGTTGTCAGAAGGCAGACATGTTTTTCAGTAGTTTATAATAATAAGTTGATGATTAATTCTTAAAAAGGATTGTGGCTTTTGGATTGAGGTTAGTGAAGTTTTATATTGGTTGCTTACTTTGTTTAAATGAGTTACAAATGAGCTGTGTGTCTGAAGTTTATTAAAATAAGATGTACATGTATATTGTACATGATTTGTTTACAATGCATCTGATAATGGCAGCATATTTAAAGTTAATATCTATTTGCAGTAATTAATATAAATCACTGTCATTCTCTATTGTGCACATGTTTAATTACAGTATGTTGCAGTAACACCACAAGACTGAGAGTATTTTTGTATGAGTGTCATTTGAGTCCAATCCACAATTGGTATGTATAATTGTACAAGTCATATTATTGTTTTTACTATTTTATAAGTTTACTATATTCATTTAATAGGCCACTGGATTGAATTATTTAATATTGAATATAATGCGGAAAACTGTACATGGAATTAATGTTCATTTATTAATATTAAAGTAATTAATTGATGTAATGGTTTAATGACTGTTATATTGGCTATTTGATGTGACAGTGAGATGCATGTTATAATCATGCTATGACTTAAATTGTATATATTGTGTTGTGTTAATGATCTCAGTATGTTCATATATTTAGTATTGCTATATTTGTTTGTTTCAGGGCTTGATCTTCTTGATACTGATTATATATTGATTGGTGCTTAAACAAGTGCTTGAAGTTGTGATGTGACTTTAACCTCTTGGGTTAAATCTACTTGAAGCTTTATATTATACATTGTAATTATATACTAAGATCATACACTGATGGACATTTCAATTAAAAGTATTGAACAAACTCAGCCTCGTTGATAATTTATACCTTTACATCTTTAAGGGCATAATTTTAACAAAGGTAACAGATTTATATGACTGTTTGTCTTTAAAGTGCATTTTCAGCATGAAATTTGTTTTTGTGACATGTAATATGATTGGCAAATTTGAAAACATGGTTAGAAATCACATGCTGTTAATTATAGATGTCAAGGCCGCTATTGTTTGTGAACAGCATGCTTGGTGAAAACAAGTAATTTTGCAGGGGGGTACAAACTTTCAGCAATAGCAAAAAATCTACATGTACAAGGTCAAGCACCTATTTCTTTGTGATATTTTGCATGTATAGGGAGTTGCTAGAGTAGTGACAGAGTTTCTGTAGCCCATACTGGTCAGGGACCATCAACCGGACACTTTTTGAACATTTTTCCATACAGATTTCATAATGTCAAACCTACATGTAGGTTCTTCTCCTAACTAACAAACTACTTTGTTTATTTCTGATTGTATTGACATATGTATCTGAGGCTCCTCCAGGAGGGTATCAAAATGACCTCAATTGTCCATGTGTCCGGACAGATAAGTACAGGATGTGATTTAATTCAGATAAAAGCTTGGGGTTTTTTTTTGTTATATTTTTTTAACTGTTGATATACAATATTTCAGCAACAAATGCTGAAGTTTTGGATATTCTATTGTTTACACTGCAAATGATTATAGCTGGTATATGAGGTCAGGCATTGCTTTCTTGACGCCCAAATTTCAACGTCAACATTCTTGAAATAGACATTAAAATATTATCATTTACGAGGTTGAAATAATTTTTTTTACTTAAATATAGAAGAAACATGTTTCTATTGTTAATAAAAAAAGTGATTGACAACCACTGAACAAAGAAAATACTAAATTAAGCATTTTCAGGACCGTCCGGGTTTGGTGGTTGTCCGGTTGTGGTGGTCCCCAACCAGTATATGTGCAGGTATTTTTTGCCAGAGGGACGAAATATGTTGTTTTGGGTCTCGGACCACTGTAGATTTTTGGCTTTTACGGAATGAATTGGAACTGCCTGACTTTGCACATGGGTTGTGTAGTTTGGGATCAGATTTATCAGACATATTGCTTGTAGGACATTGACGACAGAAAATTGAAATTGCCAGCACACAGAACTGCTTGGTCCCTGTGGTTAAATACAATAAAATTTAAATCAGTTTAGGAAAATTTACTTTGATTTGGGAAAAACAGTTGTACCTGGATAGATATTGGTGGTAAATTCTTCGTTTATGACATTCAATTAAATTAAAGTCACAGGGGTTCTGTGATAAAAGTAAACAGTCTTATAATGTTACTTTCGGTTTGTAAAAATTGGGGTAGTGCTTGATTAGTAGAATATGGGATGTACTATTCGCCGATCTCCTATCGTTAATTCCCGGCTTGTCCCGGTCCGGCATTATTTTACTAAACGACATTTACTAGAGACATAACGCGGTTTGGGTGTACATATTTTATTTGATATCGTAACAAACAAGATTTTCCCCCAAAAAAATGAATGTTTTTCACTTAGTTTGGTTACAATAAATAATTAACACAGATCATCTCTAAAATTTATTTATTACTATTTATATAAACATAAACATACAATTCTAAAAATAACAATACTCAGTAGGATATTTTATTTTATTTATGTCAGATGAAAACAAATAATATACGTATACAATAATTGAATAAAAGGTACATTTTGTATTGTATTCATATGACACAATAAACTTTGATACGTTATTCGCGTTTAGTAAATTAAGAGATTCTGAGGAATTATTCGATGAATTATTCAATTGATGGATACTGTAATTTAAATAATAATAAAAATTCCCGTTAAAGTAAAAAAAAATATGGATTCAGAATGATCAATATGCTGTATCTCTGGATACTGCCAACCCCTCTTACGAGTGTTAAAGGCAGGAATTTAATGCACGTCGGATTGTTAGTAAAAGGTGAAAAGAAAAGCTATATAGAAAAGAAAAGTCCAAACAATGACATGCTTGGAAGGTGAGACTGAAAATGTATTCTAGTCATGGTTAAAATGTTAATAGTGAAACAAGATGATAAGAGATAAAATAGTTTAGCAAACCCACCACTGCCTGTTTGAACTGACTCAAGTTGGGCAGGGTGACAATATGTTACTAGGAAGTTTATTCCATAGTATAATGCTATGATCGAGGGAAGAAAGAGTACTAATGGTAGTCAGAGGATACCTGTATTTGGCGTTAATCTATGTGGGGTTTGAACATACGAGGGTTGTCCCAAAAGTCCGTGACAAATTTTATAGCCGGTTCATTTGTAACGCCAATAGAAAAAAATTCACACATATAACCTTTAAGTTTATTATTTAACATTACAACAAATCATTTACAAAAAAATTACCCTAGTTACTTAGAAATTTTCAGTATTAACGACATTGGTTTGAGTTGCCGGCGCACGTCAAATAATTTACATTTTGTTATGAATAGGCTGAAATTAATTACGTATATTTCAAATATCTGATGATGTGTCTGCACAATGTCACGTTGACTTCCTCTGCTGCTATGTTTGAATCATCTCTGGAAATTTTAGTTAAATAACTTAAAAAACGAAAAAGATGCAAATAAATGAAAATATCTCATATAAAATAGGAAAGTTAAAATGGCGACGTTCGAAGAATTTGCGGCGCAGTGAACATGTCACTCAGGTTTCTTGACTATTTCGAGATGACACATGTAACTATTTTCAACAAATATACCAAATATAACAGTTTAGCAACATATTCTGAGCATTTGTGTACAAAAGGCATGAACGGAACCAGAGTTTTGCGCTACAAAAAGCGAAAATAAGGAAAACAGGGATAGGAAGACCGATCTTCGTCGCCTATTTCCTACAGCTAAAAACAGGAGTAACGAGACCGGAAGTTCGCGTATATCAAAAATTAATGTATGCCATCCAAACATTCAACAGACATTAACAACCACATGATTTAAGTCAGAAATTGACGATTTATGGGTACCATTATTGCGTTGAAAGCCATTGAGAGTATTTGAGAAAGGCGCCTTATATAGATTTAACGCCGTCTTTGACGTTGGACGTGCGCCGCGATTCAGTTAGTTGCCATGGTGTTTATGGCATATTTTTGTTGTTTGTTGATATTTATCTATGAAAATTTGTGAAAATGTTTAAATTATATGGGTTTATAACATATTAAAATATCAAATTCGTACCTGTTTTATTTAGCTTTTAATCAATCTTGTCACAGAATATTGGGACAACCCTCGTATGTTGGGAGATTAATTGCAACTCGGTTATGGTATATCTTATAAAACATTATCAGTCTGCAGTCCAATCTGCGATGTTCAAGGGATCGCCAGCCCAGTTCTTCCTGCATGACTGTGACACTAGAGTGAGGGGAGTAATCCCTTTTAACCCATCTTATTGCACGTCTCTGGATCATCTCAACCATATAATATATTGAAAGATGAGAATATGATAATAAACTGACTTTTTCCAGTTAATTTTAGAATTATAATCGGCGGTCAATATGAAATTTGAAATTCATATCACAACAAGATATGCATATGATGCCCCCTATCGGCAGCCAATTAGTCACGTGGTCAGGTTTTGACTTTTGACATAGTGACCAAAAATCGATGGTTATGACTAGTTATAGAAGTCACTAGGTAATTGTGACCGTAAAGGTTGTGTGCAGAAATTTTATAACAAAGTTATCAAAAATCCTACCTTTTATGAAACATGTAGGCCTCCTATATGGCAATAATCCCTTTCGAATTCAGTGCCTGAAGATTTTTCAGGTTAACAGTGATCATGGTGCCGTGGTGAGGGTAAAATAAAAATTAACAATAATGTTCGTTTGTCATTTGTGGGTATGAAATCAACTATAGCAATCAATAAGAGTTTAGTCAGAAATAATAGGACATTGCTTCTAGCTTGCCCTCTAATGTTTCAATTATTCAAGACCTGCCGTATTTGCAGGGGCTAAACTAAACAGCTATAGACGGCTACTATTGAGCGTTTTAAATCACTTTTTTTATTCTTTCATAGAATCCCTTTATTCATTTAATTACATGTAAGATAAAAAAGTAAAATTAAAATTATTCTTAATGACATATCTTACATATAATATTTTATTATATACTTACAAATGAAATATTGAGAAATATTTTAAAATTTTAAAATAAAATGCGTATTTTTATTTTTCGTATTTTCACTGTATAATTTTTTTTCACTGCTGGTGTCTTGCCAGACTTCTTTCTTCTAAATTCCGCCAATACACATAATTAATTAAATAGGAATTCTTCTTATTCATAAGGTTAAAAAAGAGAAAAAGTATAAATTGCAAATTTCTACTAAGTCAAGGTCAATAACTCTGATAAAAATACACAAGCGAAAACCCAGATGCACAATTTCACATCCTGTAAAGTGCGCTGATTCTAGCTTAGAGGTACACGTGACACAACATTTTGGAACGGTTTTTACTAAGTCAGGGTTAATTCTCTACAAATTCTGAAGAAACAAAATACAAGTACACAAAAACACGCTGGTCAACATTTCTGTAAGGTTTCATGACTCTAGGTCAAATACTTTTTGGGTTACGCACGACACAAGTTGAACATTGCAATTTTTTACACAGTCGAGGGCGATGATTCTACAAATACTGAATAAATGCACAAGCAAGTCACCAGGTGCACAACTTCACATGCTGATCAACATTTCTCTGAAGTTTGTTGTCTCTAGTTCAAGCATTTTAGAGCTACACGACCTAGGATGAACGAAAGCGCACAAGGGCAAATCTACTCGAGGGGCATGAAAACCATTCTGAAACTGTACTATGCCGACAGAACCATATATAGTAGAATTGTGGAAGGCGAAGGTTAGGCTATTCTATCGGGAATAACCATGCTAATATGCTAATGCGTGCTATAATTATTTCCAGCCACCCAGGTAGATTATGCTTATTAGGATATTTATTTAGCGCCCGTAGTAATAAAACAAACAATTGTCATATTTCATCATCAAGATTAGTAATTCTACAGCAACTACAACAATATATCATATTTTGGACAAAATCACATGCTTTCTAAAGTTAAATATCCTTTTGTGGGCGGATGAAAATAAGGCGTATCTGGGATCAGGAGTGGACTATATTTAGGCATCACTTGTTATACATATTAATATTTCGAAATATATTGGTTGATGCTAGAGCTAACTAGACATTTTGTATTCGATATAAATGGGCAAAATGAAACAACATGTTAAGCCAGAAAAACAAAACAAAAACAAAATAAGAACCACCGTGTATAAATGTGAAAATAATGCACGATTCGTGCAAAAAGTAAAGCAGTATTGTGCAATAAATGACGGATGCCTGACAGGGTAAGTAAACTAGCCAATATAATTTTTATTTAACAAAACTGGAAAAAAGGAATAGCCACATACGGCTGCTAAAACATTATACTAGTACTTTATCCCTCATCAAGATTATTTTCACAAAATTGCTTTCTTTTCAAGATTATTCGTGAAAATGATGGCTGGACCACCACTTTAGTGTGAATTTGACTTTTTGTCGACGCTTATTAGTACAACAATGCATATTATATCGTATAATTTCGATTTTTGGTAGGCAAGTGACATTTACTAAACTTCTGGTGACATAGAAAGTTGAAAATAAGCTCATAAAATGTGATTCAATCCGTTTTTATAAGGTAACGCCGATGTTCGTGAATAGTGCTTCGCAGTAACGCCAAAAAATGTGACTTTTGGCCGGGTTGCACAGGTGCAAACCCGGGTTATAGTATGGTGAATGTCGGGCGGCGGCCGCGCCGGGGAAACTTTCGTAACAGTTTTCTCAGCAACTACTTATCACAGCGTATACAGCATCAACATGTGGTCCCATACCGTGGGATTTGATTTCAGGTCTGTCACTGATCCACTTCCTGTTTGCCGACTTAATTAAATTTTTGACATTTATGGTCAATGGTAGGAAATTTTCGTAACAGTTTTCTCAGCAACTACTTATCACAGCCTTTTGATATTTTGTATAAAGCTTCAACATAAGGTCCCATACCGTGGGATTCGATTTCAGGTCTGTCGCTCATCCACTTCCTGTTTGCCTACTTAGTTAACTTTTCAACATTAATGGTCAATGGTAGGACATTTTCGTAACAGTTTTCTCAGCAACTACTTATCACAGCCTTTTGATATTTGGTATAAAGCTTCAACATGTGGGCCCATACCGTGGGTTTGATTTCAGGTCTGTCGCCCATCCACTTCCTGTTTACCTACTTAATTAAATTTTCAACATTATGATCAATGGTAGGAAATGTTCAATGGTAGAGCAACTACTTATCACAGCCTTTTGATATTTTGTATACAGCATAAGCACATGGTCCCATTATGTGGGATTCGATTTCTGGTCTGTCGCTCATCCACTTTCTGTTTGCCGACTTAGTTTTTTTCGACATTAATGGACAATGGTAGGAAATTTTCGTCGCAGTTTTCTCAGCTAATACTTACCACAGGCTTTTGATATTTGGTATAAACATGTGGTCCCATACCGTTGGATTTGATTTCAGGTCTGTCGCCCATCCACTTCCTGTTTACCTACTTAGTTAAATTTTCAACATTTATGGTCAATGGCAGGAAATTTTCAATGGTGGGAACAGTTTTCTCAGCAACTACTTATCACAGCCTTTTGATATTTGGTATACAGCATTGACACACTGTGGAATTTCATGTCTGTCGCTCATCCACTTCCTGTTTACTGACTTAGTTAAATTTTCGACATTATAATGGTCAATGGTAAGAAATTTTCGTGACAGTTTTCTCAGCAACTACTTATCACAGCCTCTTGATATTTGGCATACAGCATTGACACGTGGTCCCATACCGTGGGATTCGATTTCAAGTCTGTCGCTATCCACTTCCTAGTTAAATTTTCGACATTAATGGTCATTGCTAGGAAGTTTTCGTAACAGTTTTCTCAGCAACTACTTACCACACAGCAACTACTTCTCACAGCCTCTTGATATTTGGCATACAGCATTGACACGTGCTCGATTTGATTTCATGTCTGTCGCTTATCCACTTCCTGTTTACTGACTTAGTTAAATTTTCGACATTAATGGTCAATGGTAGGAAATTTTCGTAAGAGTTTTCTCAGCAACTACTTATCACAGCCTCTTGATATTTGGTATACAACATTGACACGTAGTCCCATATTCGATTTAAGGTCTGTTGCTCATCCACTTCCTGTTTACTGACTTAGTTAAATTTTCGACATTAATGGTCAGTTGTAAATTGTTTTTCGTAACATCACAGCATCATGATATTTGGTATACAAATGCAACCCGGCCTTTTCTGTCTTTGGCCCATTTTTTTCATATATGGTACTGAATCAAAATCACACTCAAAACGGTGGTCCAGTCATCATTTTCACGAACGATCTTGAAAAGTAGTCACTTTCTTGGAAATAATCTTGATGATGTCTTCGCAGCGGCGAGTCGTATGCGGCTATTCCTTTTTCAGTTTGGAATGTATAGAAAAATATATTGGCCAGTTTACTTACCGCGTTGGAAATCCTGTCAGGTATCCGCCATTTTTTGCACAATTCTGTGTTACTTTTTTGCACGAATCGTGCGTTATTTTCACATTCCGGCGTTACTGGATATATACGGTGAGAACAATATTTTTTCAAGATCACTAAAAAGAAATTCACAATATTATAATAAGTAGTAAGGCAATAGGATGTCAGTTAATGTTAAACCATTTATCTATATTCTCTCCCGTTCGTTCTAGTATGCATACCATACATCTGACACGTACCGAATATGATAATTGAAATTCTACATTATGCATCAGCCATGGAAGAAATTATACAATCACACATCTATCAAGCATGCTATACTATTGTGATATCTAGTATACTGTGGTATGAAGTTATTCATAAGGTTTTACTTACATGTTTCGTGTATTTCTCCTTCAAATGATCATACAGAGTTACACGAATATCTAAATTATCCTATACAGAGAAGTATCGATTGATCCTTGGCAAGATCAATAGAGTTATACGTACTGCCCAATCTGATCTAACGCTTCTCAATCGTGTTCAATTTGCCTAAATATAGAAAGTAAGTTAGGAAATGGCAATAACAAATTTGCATGTCCCCTTATGAATTCAATCCTATGTACATACTAGCTGCTATACCCTTGATTTAATATTGACAGATCAATGGTTCAGCAGAATTAAATTTATAGCTTTATCTACTAATATAGGTTAACTTCAAAGTCCTCTAACAGTTGCTTTGCATATGAAATGATACAGTCTCATATGAAATATTTTCAGCTTTCTTTACTTTCCTTTGGATTTGATTTTCATTTTGATCTGATAGTATTCGTGAGAAAATTGTAGACACCAGCTTTAAAGTGGGCTTATGCATGAATTATTTGTTACAAGATAACTTTTATAGAAAGGGAGTCTTATACATTATTGATTACATTTTTCAATGTATATTGAAAAACACTTAAACCTCTCAATTTGTGAAATGATGTTATAAAACGTCAATACAATTCTTTCTTCAGGTGGTCGCCTGCTCACGCACACCTTTATCTTCGCTTCATCAATCGTGCGATTCCTAGTGCCAGTGTGCGCTAAATTTTAGAAAATTCTATGTTCGTGGTTCTCATTTTTAAAGATTTGGATTATTTTTTATAAACTTATAAACTATTAGATCTATATACAAGATAATGACCAACACATTTTAGTGAAACCAAGATAGAAAATACCTTCCATCAGGGATTCATGGAACAAAGGATAAATTACACTTTATATAACATAGCAAAGTGTTTTTTTAGTTTTAAACACATGCAGCCATCTGTCATATTTAATATGTAAAATGAAACATAAATATCAAGCTCAGCTGCTGTGTTATGCCGGATAAACATGGTCGATATGCAGAAACATGGTCGATATGCAAAAACATGGTCGATATATAGTTTATGCAGCGATTTTCAAGATTATGAGTTGATTTCAAGACTATGTTTATGCTACAACACTCAACGCATTTAACAAACATTGCTTACTTGGGACGTAACTGTGATTTTTTATCTCATAAAAAGGATTAACCAAAAAAAAAAGAGTTATAACATTTTAAAGGGACTCCACTGAGGTTTTTTGACATGATGGGACTGAAAATATTTTTTTCCATATAAATGTACCATTTGATGTATGTTAGACTACTAATCTTTGTGCAAATTTTAGATGATTCGCGCACTTCGTTTTTCCAGAATAATTATTCAAATTGTAAAAAATGACCCAAAATACACCGTTTAAACGTACACTATTCACTCAAATCGGGCTAAGAAAAGCATAAAAATACGATTTTCAATTTATTTCAAAGTATATTTCTTAACTATCTTTGCATATATTTCTGTTTAAAGTGCCCCAGCTAATTTATGTAAGAAATTCAAATGTTATGTTTTTAGGCTTTTAAACCTTTAACAAAATCGATGGTGATTACTTTGATGGTAAAAATGATGATGAGAAGGACGGAAACAGCGACGGCATGGGTAATGGTGTTTTTTTTGTTGTTGTTTTTAGCTTTTATGGACATTGATTTCCTCTTTTACGTCCGTCTGTTCCAAAATCATGCGACATGGAATCTCCAGAGTGACACAATTTATATGTGTATGTTACTGTCTACCTGCTTTATTTTAAATGTTCCAGTTACGACAGAATAGTGAACTTTGATTCAATTAAAATTGTGATAATTTTTTTTAGAATATTTTGTTGCTCGCATAGCTCCTTACCAAAAACACAGTGTCAACAGATTTTACACAAATGTTTATCGTCATGTGAAGTTGTACGCACCAGTTCACAAACGCACGCACACGCACACACACACATACGCACGCACGCACGCGAGCGCGCGCTAGCACACGCACGTACCTGTAAGGATAAGCGGGGCAGCTTTTCTCGGCTTTCCCACTACTGGTAGAAATGTTACAGCAATGACAAGGTCATAACCGCTCTACGGGGATTTAACAGGGCTTGGTCATCAAGAAATACAGCCATGATGACACTGTATCTGTCTTCTGAGTCAACTTGTTATTGACTGATTTAAAAAGATATTATTCTAAAAAAAATCCTTCTGTTGCCCTGGTTACCAGAGATATACACTGATGGAAGTTAATAATCGCTCGTTTGCCAGTAGTTCAAGAGAAATATATTAGCTCACGTTATTGTGCATTGACGTAACATATGAGAAAATATAAGTATTCACACTATAACAATAGCAGTTATTAAGAAACACATTTGCAGATAAGTTGAATAGACCGTGCGAAAGGAAAGGGAACGATGGAATCGGAAATGAATCAGGCGCTGGTAGAGGTATGGGTGAACATTTTACAGATATGTGATTTCTATAAAATAAAGATGTGTATATATATTTCGCTAAATGTGTTGAAATAATCGTATGATGCCGTTTTGTCGGATGATAACCTTTTGTCACAATTACTATTACATTTTTGTGGGGTGGGTTAGGCGCACACATGTTTCTGACTGACTACAACGAAATTAACAGCTGTGAATTTATATATGTTGCATAACGATTTCCTTATAACCAGAATGTCTTTTAGTGATGTATTACCAAAACAAGGAAGAGACTGGGAAGTAGAAAAATCAATAACGTTATATCGTTATGTTTTTAATTCAAATCAAAACATTAATCAGGCATTATACATGGACAATTTTTTTATTATTATAAAAATGATGCTATTAGAAATATCTCTTATTTTTGCAACATGAAAAAATATTTATTCATCACGGTTTATATCCTGATCCGTAAAAAAGTATGGAAAAATGCTTATAGCAGAAGAAATCGTGACAATGTCATATATAACAAATAGACATGGACATAGAAACTTTTGTTTTTCTGTAATTTAAGAGTTAAAGTAATAAGAAGTTACAGTGATGCTAACGAGGGTAAGAGATAACAATGACATACTTTTATATAGAATAAATTATTTGTGCTGTTTTCCCCTGCAATTTACAATATCATGTGTTATGTACTGAATAAACACTTTTTCTTCTATCAATTTAGCGCACTTCATCTCCTTTAGATATGTCAAGACATAATGCGTCACTTGTTGTTTCTTTTTTTGTAAAATTACAACATAAACCTTTTTTGTAGTACACAACTTAACTCCAAGAAGTGTAAAAAACATGTACTTTCATTACCCTATTGTTCATAATCTCACCTTACAATTTGTATGAAAACATTATTCCCATATAACTGCAATGCAGAATAACATACATCTCCCAAGTTAACAGAAAAAAAGATCTAAATTAACCTGGGTATAATCACAGAATAGATATCACAGAAAACATTGGCCGCAATTTAAGAAAAACAACAACAAAAGTTATGTACCCTGAACTCAATAATCAAAATAGTTCAAATCTATTACTGTAAGCCATGCATCTTTAGACGGTCATTTTTGGATTATTAGCCCCTACTAAATGGTCTACTTTGCAGCAATAGTTAGTCCTGTTGGAGTGCCGTTACTTGCCTGCTGTTCAGCCTGACGTTGACGTTTTAATTCCTGCTGCATCAGATAAACTGCTGCACGGCATGGTTTCACTTCCGGTTTTTGATATGTCATGTGGGTAACGGTGTTAAAGTCAAAATCTCCTTCTCTATTAACGGGTTTATCTTCAGGGCGAAAGTCCTTAGTCGGCTGGTACTTTTTAGGTGTGAACGAGGACTGAGCTACGCTTTCTCCTGCGAATTTTTCCTGTGGTGGAATATATGGCCTATTCTCGTGAAAATCACCGTATCTTACTCGTGGAGAAGCACCCCAATTTCTAAAGAATTCTTTTGTGCTTGTGTGACCGTCAAATTTGGCATCAGATTTCTGTACCTTTTGCACTGGAACAACGGCACGTGAAATATAAGCTCGTGACAGATCTATTGGGCGGTAGTCCCTCTGAAATAGATGAAGAAAATAAACATGTACAGTGGAGAAATTAGAATTAGGTAAAGTAGATGCAAATACTAGTAAGACATTTTAAAGCTTTATCACTGCTGCCTGCAGTTTACAAATTTTTGTTTAAAATTTGAAAAAAAAGTAATTCCAAACCTGTTTAGAAGAAATATGTTGGTGTACAAAGTTGTTGCTTAACGGCTAAAAACCTACTTAAAATAGCAGCATAACATTTTGTTCTGCAATATTTTATTCCTTTTACAACATGTGTTCTAAAAATCAAAAACATTAAATTATGTTACAACTCTTACGAGAATTGACCATAGAATTATCAAAAGAACACAATTTTACCGTTTATAAAAATACTTCATTAGATAATTGGATCAGGTGTTTTTGATAAAGTGACATAAAGATGATTATTTAGTATTTACCATGTTGCTTGTTAAATTGTCAACTGTTTCACTAGGTGGTACATATTCATCCTCTAGTTTACATGACTTTGGAACTGGATTCTTTATGACGTCATGGCCCTTGTATATCTTCCTCTGTTCTGTTTCAAAGTGACGGCTAGAAAAAAGTAAAAAGTATACATGTTTATATCACAAAAGTTTCAATCAAAGGTCACAGAAAGAAATATCTCTTCTTAACGAGAAACGTTTCGGTTGTTACTGTTATGCTTTTTTATATATAGACTACTTCTTGATATTGTTTTACAATAAAAAAAATACTTCACTGGAGTATTTAGCGGTAATGCAGAGCGTTCATTTTTCTAATGAACTTACGCATTATCGAACTTGAGGTCTAACGTGTCAGGTGCAGGCTGTGCAGGCGGTGGTGGCTTTGGCTGACCTCCAGTATATCCGGGGAAGTCGTGTCGAAACTGAGTCTCACTCTGGAATTTTCCACGTGGCTTATGTTTAGCAAGATCTGATTGGCGGACAATCGGAGATGGTCTGTGATCTCCCTTAACGTCCTTGTATGTCTCCATATTTGTTGTCATCATATTGTGATCGCCTGTGAATATCAAAAAAGTTTCAGGAAATATTAGAAATAATTTCACCTTTAAAGGTTTAAAATAACGACACACTACATAAGTGAAGAATTATTATGCATTAACGATACTTAAAGGAACTCCAATGAGGTTTTTTGACATGACGGAACTGGATTTTTTTCAAGATTAATGTTCTATTTGATGAAGGTATTTATAAGTAACGTGTGTGCAAAGTTTTAGACCATTGCTCACTCCGTTTTCCCAGAAGAATTATTCCATGTATGAAAAATGATCCAAAATTGAAAAGCGTTGCAACACTTTTCAATCAAAACGGACCAAGAAAAGCTCAAAAATACGATTTTCAATTTATTCATGAGTACATTTCTGTAGTTTTCTGTTTTAAGTGTCCCCGTTGATCTATGCAAGAAATTCAAATTATATATTTTTAGGCTTTTGATACTCAGTGGAGTTCATTTAACACTCTGTTATTTTTATATTACTATTGTTTGAAAACATACCTTCCATTTTGATATGAGCATCAGCTAGTCTAATAATGTCTGGGCGTTTAGCAAACTCTCCTTGGAAAGACTGTTTAGTCTCACTGTCACTTGCCATCTCTTTTGATGGGAACAGTATTGAACCTTGAATACAAACGTGGTAAAATGATTAAAACATTCTGTGGATATTTTGTTAGCCGTTATTTGCACAAACTACTCAAAGTATGTGATACTTAATTATTTAATAATGCGAAATTGTTAAAATTTAAGTTAAAGTAAAGTCATGAAATCATGCAAAATATAGGATCAGTTTATGTGTACTTTTGAGAAATGTGTCAATTTCGTCCGTTGATGTCAACAGTTTCCTCATTTATAACGAAAGTGATATCAAATGACCAAAAACAACAACAACATACGACTTTTCACGTGAAACACAAAGTTTTTTCCTTTTTTTCTTATAAAAATAATCGTTTTTAAAGCTTTTCAAGCTCATACAATTTCCTTAAAATAGTTAAGATATTCCCTAGTTATATTGCATTGACCTACTTTAAAAGTTCTTTTTTTTTTAAATTGTGCAGGTATTTTAAGCATGTACTCATATATATCACTAACAACTTTATCTATTTTTTCCTAATTTTAGATCAGTCCAATCATATAGGAATTGCTGATCAAAGGATCTGCACACGTACAATAGTGCAATCTAAACGTACCGACGAAACTAGGGAGTTCTCCAAACGGTACTTGTTTCTGACCAACCCAGTGCTTGTGTTTTTCTTTGTAAGTAGTTCGTCCATCAAACTTAGCATCAGTTCGGCAAAAGTTCTCTCGTCGTGGCTCGGCAAATCGCCGGATGTCCGGTAGAGCTTTCTTCTGCGTAAACTCCTGTGAATAGAACGTGTTCTTTTCTAAGGGCACAGACGGTGCTTCATAGACGTCTTTCTGCAAGAAAAATAATATGAATAAGTCTCAAAGCGAGCTCTTTGAAATAATTTATAAACATTACACTATATATAAGTATATAAGTATCTATTAAACCCACCGGCGACTGCACAATATGTGTACTGCACTTCACAATTGCATTTCTGATTTTATGAATAAGTAACGTACAAAGGTAATTATTTTTACTGTTATTTGTATATTTTAAATAATTAAACTCATTCAAATTTTAAGTAAATAACATTATTTTTGGATCGTACTTTATCCAACGATCGTGAACGCGCTAAAGGCGAAACTTCGTAAAAGGATTGAAGGTAATTGGCAGGATGTTCCGAATGTAATTTTCGGATGCTCTGATCCAGAGGGTAAACAACAAAAGACACCACCACCGTACTTCAGGCCAAACTTTCCTAACCCATCGTTATAGTTATGTTCACTGTGCTTGCAGGCCCTGCTTTTGTTGTTGATGAGTTATTTAATTATTAAATAACCCCTACATTTTAATTATAATCCTAGAGATAGTAACGATAAATAAGTACCTTAATACTTATAAGTATTACTAAAAAAAGTATTAATAATTTACCGGTGCATAGTCTGGGGGTCTGCCCGTCTCTCTAGGAGCTCTAAAGTCTTCCCTCTGGTTTGTGGAGAAGACCATAGCGGGAGGATTTGGATCTCTCGGTGACGGCGGGGGCCTCTTGCTAGACCTTGGACGGATGTTATTTGGCTGTTTAAAAGTGTCCCTATAATCAGATACATCCGGGTAAGATCGAAGTCGTCGGGGCTTTGGAATAGCCTCCTTCCTTCGCTTATGACGCCTGCAAATAGTTCAAACAGAAAACAAATTCAAATATTTGATTTAAAAGAATGAGATTCTAAAGGTACATATTTCTTAAATACTACTTGTATGTTTTTAAGGTTTACTTTTGTTTGACAATATAGTTTCCTATAATCACAACACGTTGAAGTTTGACATAAACTTCCAACAATTAAAACCCTTGAAAGACAAATTTTGTGTCAGTACTGCCATTGTTCTACGTATCCATATAGTTCATGTACGCATTGTATAAAGGTACTTTCAGTACAGTTATACATGTAAATAATCTCTTGACCAGAGTGACCTTATTTTGGTTTATATATGGCTTATCCCGATCAATGTAGAGATGGTGATTTAAGGTATCTGACCAAACATATCAAATTATACGGTATATACTTGATAAACAAAAGTGAATGTCTTTGGTCCTAATATACGCAAGAAATCAATCCCAGTTAAACTCCTCTGCAACGCAAGTATCACATACCCAGATGAAAATCACATGATTTACTTTATCTAGGTAGAAACTTATTTGAATACTTGTAAAATCAAAGCACAGATGTTTGGGTCTCAGAATGTCAAAAAGGTGAAGGTTGTGAGATTATAAACCAATTTGTGTTTGTGTAGTGCCAGCAATGCTGTGTCCAGTGTTATAACTGTAGTAAATTGGCTATAAGACTAATTGCAACACTGATATTCAATTCAATGTTTATTTGGCTTCAAGAAAAAACAACAAAATGAGTTGCCTTAAGTGGGATTTGAACCCCTGACATCTGGCTTCCTAAACGAGCGTGTAGGACCACGGAGAAGTTATAAGGAAATAATCTGAAGCAAACCACAGTATTCTAAATTAGGGTTTGTAATCCTCATTAATTTCGAATTAAATTGAAATTGATTATCGATCGTCGACTGCCTAAAGTCGTCCCTGTCCTAGAGTCAACATCCTTACTTTATTTTTCAGAAAGTCTAAATAACAAATGTTCATTTAGGCGATCACAATAATCCGAAGCTTTACGGAAATAGCCGAGCAATTTTCATTGATTAAAATGATATTCACCCGAGAAGGTTTGAAAATTAATGCGCCTATCATTTGACAACCTTTTACGCAGTGATCTCCCCTTAACTTTCGGCGTAAGTGTACTCATAAAGGGAAGTAACCGCTTCGAGGAGTTCGTGACGGACTACTTGCGGATTTTGCAATTAAGCATATCAGGGTCTGAGATTTCGCTACCATTATTTGTTTGGTCTCACGACTCAAACAAATAACAAACAACAATTTTATAAACGTAAGAAAAAAATAAACTTATGGTGATTTAATTGAAATTTATAAGTCAATTAACGGAAATGCCATGAAAATGTCAATACATAAAACATTTAACAGATCGTGTCTTTATTAAAGTGTTAAGGGAGCTGTCAATAAATCTTGCAACAATCAATCCTCGGATTAACATTCACCAGCAGTGAAATCAATAAATGTCTGATGACGACCATATTTATAACTCTACTTTTCCTATTTAGCAAATTTGAATGATACCCCGGTGGTAACATTGGATGATATAAATGAATGGCGCATGAGCATGTTTCTATCATGAAAAAGTACTTATATTAATCTTTATCTCACACCTTATAAAATGTAACAAATGAACTTACATCGTTTGCACCATGTAATCTTCAAATATAAATTATTATCGGATTAAATCTTTGTTAATTTTGAGTGTTTTTTTTATATCTAATGTGTTTCCTCCTTATAAATGCTGGTGTAAAGTAAGATTTCGTACAATACTTTATTCTATTGGACTCATTCACAGCTGCAAAATCTATTGAACTCGGCTGGCGCCTCTCCCAATATTCCATAATTCAGTTTTCTACTCCACAAGGTAAAGTAACCTCATAATATAAACTTATAAGTTATAAAAGATATAAATATAATAAAGAGATGAAGTAATACACAGGTAGAGGCCTACATAGTCATACCTCCTGTGGCCAAAACTATGTATAGATTATACAATATAAGTTCATATGTTTCGTATTTTACAGAACACTTCACAGAACTGCAGTCATATGAACGAGAAGTATTATAAAAAATCTTTAAACCATTTTGGGCTGTTTTAATTCAACATTCTGAATTTACTGTGACTCTACCTTTTATTTCAAATATTTTCATTTAACAATATCATTGTATTATTTGTCTTTTAAAACCACCCCTCTGTGCTACAGGACTAATTTGTATCAGCAAAATAAGATATAACATTAGGCGGTTGTCCAATATTCGAGGCTATATTTAGAATATTTGATTTATTTGTCCATAAATTTTAAAATTGTATGGACCTGAAAAGATATTTAAGACCAATCGGATTATATCCCGAGCCAAGGAATAAATTGTATAATAAAATGCAAGATTAATACGAATATTTGTTGACTTTACTAATCTAATCGGCAAAATGCAGCGAAATACCTTACAGCGTATTATGATAAATGATAAATTATTTTAAAAACTGGCATAGAAAGATCAAACAAACCAAACGACGTCTACTTTAATTCTATCTTTCTCATAGTTAATATGCAGTTTATCAAGTTAACTAGTTTGTTCAATTGCTATCTATTCAAACAATTCTTTGAATGCGCTCCATTTTTAAATCAAAAACCTCTTCTGTAAATAGCCATTACATTATATTTGTAGCCATTCATATGGTCAATGTTTAATTTTTCGGCCGAAGGCCGTCTGATTTCACCTTGACTTCCGCTAAAATTAACAGCAGGCAGAATTTTCATTGGTCATTTTAACACTAATAGCCTGTTCGATTGATACTTTAGAAGAGCTCCCGTTAAAGGTACGGGTCTGTTCGATTGCGCGATGGCAAAAAGTGTTGGAAAAATATATAAGCCAGAATGAATATAAAAAAAACAATAATGATATTTTCTAGATGTTTCTAACAGCTTTTCAATAAATATATCAAAATAAATATGACAGATCGCCTTTTTGATACTTTTGCGTTCGATTGGGTTTCTCTTCTAAGCTGTTCGGGCATAAGATGATTGAAACGAACTTTCGAATAATTTACATGGAATTAGTGTACAGTATCTACTAAATCTTTGTTTTATTATAAATTCCTATTCAAATCAAATTCTATTTTGATTAAAATCAAATAATGTAAGTAATATTGTTTAAATCTAAGATGACAATTAATGGGGAAAAACATTGCGGGTAAAAATGAACTGAAAAAAAACTATTGAGGACGAATAAAATGTTCTGTTTGCGGTAGCATATCCTATGCAAGTTAACAAGTTTGACTTCGGCCGAGTATCTTTTTAAAGATACTCCTTGTTTTTCGTGCAATTATATACATTTCTAAATTCGTTGAAGTATTTAATACATTTTATTTCTATTGTGAACGATCCTTTTATGACGTCTTAAGATCCTCGCTCAATGATTTATTTATTTAGCCTATTGAAGACATCAATTGACTCCTTGGCATACATCAGGCATATTGAACTATCTGAAAGAGGTGTAATTATCATGAATGTATAATACATTCAACGGAAGGAATAATTTCCAGGTTTAATATGTATATATTTATCAATGGATGTTTGATATTAAACGTTGATTCAAATAGAAAAGAAAAACAAACAATCACGAAAAATTAAAACTTGTAAGATCACCGGGAAAGCACGCTTCTAACCGCCTTATTTAAAATAAAAAAGAATCGTTTTGTAAAATCGTTGCATAACAAAATGTGTAAATCCTAAATTACACTGTCTTCTGTGATGTTATCATAACTTTACGTCAATGCCCCAGAGTGGTTTATGTACAGTATTGGAAGAAGAAGAAGAATGTAATCTATGAAAATATAAATAGTAAAATGCGAGATTATCAAGTTATTCACCAAGCATTCTGTCACATTAGTACAGCGGACTCTTACAATAATTTGCTTAACTTATGAAAAACTTCTCCATTCATTTTTTTCTATTACATTTGTATATTAAAAACACTCGGTGAATGATTTTTTTTATCTCTTTTAGACTGATGTTGGAGTGGACTAATAAAACATGAATTGCTATATGGGCTACTTTACTGTATTTCCTTAGGCTCCACGCTTCGGTATGCACATAAATAAAATCATCCTTTATACTAGTATTGAATTCCATTTGTGAATGGTTTGAAATGAATTTTAGAAGACTTCTTTTGTTATCTTTTAAATCAGGTAAATGGATTTTGTTGTCCGTATAATCCATAGCTATCCAGGAGTTAACTTTAACGTATAATGTAATAAAGGCGAATTTAGACATAACGTGCAACGTTATCCATCATGGATTAATATTTTATTTGTTTAACAAAGTAGTTTGACACTTAAAACCTTTCGAGATCGATTTGTAAGTCTGTAAGTCTAAAATTAATAGTGTTTACTACCTTGTTTTTGTATAAATGGAGATACATGTATATAATATTTGCGTACTTAAAATACAATCCTTGGTTTTTATCATTTTAGCAAAATGAAAAAATAGGCCATTTACAGTATTATTTATATTCGTTTAAATAGCAAGATTTGTTTTAGTTATTAAAGTATATAAACTGATAAATAAAAACGAGGTCTGCAAGATAAGTATTGTTGTCTCGAAATTATATAGACTACACTCCAATGTTTAAAACGTTGTAACAAACATGACTAAAATTGTCAAAACTAGTCACTCTTTTTTATAATATTAACTCATATGAAATCAGAAATCAGAATAAGAAAATATTGCCAACATAACCAACAATTTATAAAGAACATTTACGAGACATTCTGAAAAGCTTGCACAATAACTTATTGATTAAATATCAATATACTTCAGCACCATTTAATAAATTAATTTTCATGATTCAACTCGTTATGATATTTTTTATTAAATCTTTGAATACATATTATATTTACGTTTAACACTTGCGATCAAACGCTTAGATATAGCAATATCTTAAAAGAATGAATTGTTAACACGATATGGGCAAAGAATTATCACAAATGAATTAGGCACTAAAGTATGACAATACATACATATTGTGCAAAGATTTTCGTCTTGATAACCGTACAATATCAACTAATCTTTACAAAAGGGTTTACGTCGCGCTATATATTTGTGTTTTTAAAAATGTCGATTAAACAATTTCAAAACAATGTTGTACAAAGTTCCGAATATCTACGCTACAGAAACAAAGGTAATGGTATTTGCGTTGACGAATAAGCATCGATTTTATTTTTGTAGCTAGGAAGTTATGTTATTTCTAATGAAAATAATATATACAAAATAAAAGTAACAGCATACGAAACTACAAAACACACATAAAGATGTTAATAATATATAATTTATTGGCTTATTGATAATCATATATTATATTTTAAATTAAAAATGCATAAGAAATATTTTGTTAACCATTACTTAATATCTAGTCTGCAAACGTTTATTTTGTTTTCATTTTGTTTGTTTATTTGGGTTTTTTAAATACCGCTTCAGCTACAGCTGATCATCAAATAAAGACAACCGTTTCATCAGATCATACTATGAATTTGATCGTATAGAAAAGTTCAGAAAAAGTGTTGAGAATGTTAATACTAATTTTCAAATCATTAAATACTGACTGATACATATAATGTTAATATAAGAAGCTGACTGATACATATAATGTTAATATAAGAACATATAATGAATGCAATGTTAATATGATAACATATAATATAACCGGGTGGTATTAAGGAAATGGGTAGAACAAAAAGACGATGATTAAACGGGTTCATGGAGCCTCACCTTCCTTGCTGAGCAAAACATCTTGGATTTCTGAAGAGTTAATGATATCATAAGATAAAATGCAAATTAATGAAGCATAAAGACAATAAATATATATCCATTTACTTCCATGGAGATGACAGAAATTTCGTGAGATTGAAAAAGGTGAGTTTATAGTTAGAATGTCATTTAAAATTACAATTAGACAATATATCAGTACAATTACATCAAATTTCGACTTTAACAAAGTTTTAGATTAAGCAAGTTTTTAAAATGAACTGAAACAAGATTTTAAGAGCCATTGTAAATGTTTAACTTGCGAGCCGGTTTCAATATAATTGTTTTGACATATTTGTACAATTTTCGATAAGAAATCTATACACATTTTAAATTAATGGCAGTTATAACCGAATTCAATAGTGTTTGTGTCGTTCAAGTTAATATATATCTACCATGATTTAAGTAACTATCTCACAAATTCCACCTTAAGTAGTTAAAAATAATATTAAATAATATTTACCCGCAGTCACATAACTCGCTGATAGATATATTGTCTGGGAACTTCTCCGACAAAATCGCCGCTTGTCTACTGGGGGATGCCATGACTTAAATATTATTATTCCGTGTCGGCTTTAACCCCATTAATTGAAATATAAACTGTTTTAAGTTCACAGCATAATCCAAAATGTTTAAAGTGTAAATAACCTAAAATTGAAACCCGACGTTGGGTTTCAATTGACGTGTGTACTATTTCCGATATTTAATGATAGTATATCACAATGAAGAACAAACAAATATCGTAAGCGTGAAAGCTTGCACCCGTTGAGTAACCAAGGCTTAACCGGTAGTTAACAGCCTGGCGACGCTTGTAGCAACGAGCTGTTCCGTTATTCTCCCGCGGTGTTATACGCCGATACATGAATTATGACATTAAAAAAAGAATACAGGAATAATCAATAGCAAGAAATGTGGTAAAATAGCTTAAAATAATCGATTTATTATTTAGAATATCATATTCATATATTTAAGTTATGAGGAAGAGATACAGAAAACATCTGTTTATGACATATTTGCTCTTCACTTCATTTTGAAGTTTAAATCCTTTGTTAGATTATTTATATAATCATATGAACCTGATAACATTCTCAATTATTACGATAAATACACGATTACACAAAGATACATTATACATGAACGCATTTCATTATATGTCCGTGCTATTTTGTTTTGTCCGCAAATGCTGGCATTATAAACATTTGTGTGTTTTTAATTTAACAATTTTCAACCACTTACATGTATGTTTCGTTCAGTACAATTTTAGACTATACCCAATGCCATTTCTCATACTATATTAGCTTAATAAAAATATAATTACACAATGTGATCTTCATTTTCCCGAAATGAATATTGAGAAAGAAATTTAAGTTATAGATCTTCAGTGACATTAGTCTTGCTCTTGATACAGGCAATCTGCTAAATGGCATAGCATTGCGAGATGATATATCTGCCGCTATGTTGGTGCAAAAAAAACCATCACATTGACCCAGAACGTGCCGAGATGTAATGCAAAACCATGGCTCATATCCACCGCCATCATCACAATACTCCCCTGGGGTTCGTGAAGTTTTTTACAGCTGACTAGTACAGTTACGAGCATTAATTATCCAAGTGACATTGGTCTTATACAAATGTAACACAACACTAGATTTTGTTGACATACATTTATTTTATTCTTTATCATAGTCTCATCTATACACATATATACATATAAAACATTGAAATTGTATATAGCCATTCTCGAAGACTTGTTATAGCTAATACTAAGAGGGATAACTCCACAGTCCATATTATAGAAATGTATAATATGTACTGTAGATTTACCACCCTTATTTACGTATTCACGTTCTCAACATTTACATCATATAACTCAATTGCAAAACGATTACATAATTTCACTTTGTCATTATTTAAAAAGTCATTTGAAACATTTCATTGCAAATTTTTATGTAAATGAAATAGTGAAAGTATAGAAACGCTATCGTTGCAATATTGTTTCACTTCATCACCACCAAATCAATCAGCGGTCGAACAATCTCGAGAAAGACCCAATAACTAACCCGGGAGGATATCCGGATCAACCACATTGAAAACAATGATTTCACTATATTGGTGTATTACTGAGTAAACCTCACTATGTGTTTTTATCACAGATACCCGTATTTCCGCTGGTAAACATCCGCTAATGTTACTTTGTTAAATATTGACTAGGCCTATGAAAACAAGACATGGGGATATCATAGTTTATTTGACATAAGGTATGCACATTTCTTTGTAAAAACCAGTTTCTGCCTTATTCAAACCCTAATATGTTTATCTCGACATTTCGTTATCTCGATATTTTTTGGACGGTCCCGATGACTTCGAGATAACGAGAGTCTGTACTTTGTGATAAAAGCACTATCACTCAATATAAATCAAAGCACAGAAGGCGCTGAATTTGTTTGGGTCTCAGAATGTCAGAAAGGTGAAGGTTGTGAGATTATTAACCAATTTGTTTTTGTATAGTGCCACCAATGCTTTCCAGCGTTTTAATTGTAGTAAATTGGCTATAAGACTAATTGCAACACTGGTATTCAATTCAATGTTTATTTGACTAAAACAATTTGGAAAAAAAATGAGTTGCCTTAACTGGGATTTGACTCCAGAGCTCTCGCTTCCTAAGCGAGCGCGCTAACCCCTCGGCCACGGTGAAGTTGTATGTTTACGGCCTGAAGAAATCCATATCATTCTAAATAAGAGTTTGTAACCCTTATTATTTCGACTTAAACACAGATGTAAATAATCATGGAGCTTACTATAAGCTAGCCTAGGTTCCAGTCTGTCGATTTTTTGTTATGTTTCTGTTTGGCAAATCGACATTGATACTATCAAAACAACGAACGAATACGGAATATTTTAGCGCATATGTTATGAATAAAAAAATTGTTATAAATAAGCAAAAACTATCAACGCCTGAATATCAGGTTAACTATAAGCATGTATATCTATAAAGAATAAAACAATACAAGAAAAGCATTGATGCAAAGCATCAAAGGGCGTCCAAGCAAGAAATGCAGCAGGTGAAGATGAACTAGTAGACATATGATGACAAGATATTCTTATAATCTTTTCAATAGTTAATTGGTTTTTACCAGAATTGTATATTACTTATGAATGAACGGACGAAGGACATTGTTCGTTATGAAATTTGATTGGCATGCTAGAGATTAGAATATAACTTGTTATTTCCTTATGATCGTTATTATTAATGGCAACGGATATTTACACATGCATACAATCATTTATAATCCATATGTGTAACGCATGATCAACACCACACTTGTAATTGTCCCTTATTATGTTATCGCTATTAGCGAAGAACCCCTCTTAAGGTATCTGTTCACACTTAGTAAAAATATGACACTGGTAATAATCAATAGTAATAAGATTGATGTGTCCCGTGAATGACCAGAGCGAAAGAAAATTATAAAACAGTGTTTTTCTCAATAAAAGTGATATTTCTATAAGGAAAATTATTTGTTTTGATTCGTACTATAGTTATCGTTTACACTAATTTAACTTGGATTTATATGCATATCTAGCAATTTTGTCGAACTTCTAACACCATTTGTTAGCTAGTTAACAATATCATTCAACCGGGACGTTTTAGTACCATGACATAGTTAATCAACTCGTAATTTAAGAACAGAACAGTACAGAAGTTTATTCAACAAATTGACTTGAACACATAAGTTCATCGTCATTCACATATACAAGTAAAAGTACATAGCGAGAGTGAATATAATATTATCAATTATTTACTTTACATATCATATGTACATGTATACAAATGAAGTACCAAAACCAGAGAATATCAGCATACATATTTAGCTGTATAATCATTCACTTTAACTTATTTTTATAAGTTAAGGTTATCCTGCCTTTGCTTAAAAGCTTTAATACAGAAAAGTGCAAGTCTTTTTAATTT
The DNA here is from genome assembly GCF_026571515.1 of Ruditapes philippinarum. Lineage (NCBI taxonomy): Eukaryota > Metazoa > Mollusca > Bivalvia > Venerida > Veneridae > Ruditapes > Ruditapes philippinarum. Next base: position 310,561 of record NW_026856025.1, read on the forward strand.
TACAGAGCTACCACATTTTAGAAGTTCTATAAATTTTGCCATACTTGGGCGCGTATAATAATATTTAGGAATATACTGTATTCTTAATAATCTATATACAGGACATATCATAACAAAATGGTATTCATAATCTATATTATTTATTACACATAAGTTACATTTCCTTTCAGCTCTTTCGACATGGCTATATTTAATTGGTGTGATGATAAAAGTAACCTAGCAATAATATTTCTATGTTTTACACAAATAAGGTGATAATTAAAAACAGTTAAATTACTTCTTTATACAGGGATAGTGATGATCTATTATCAACATCCTGACTCCATTCAATTGTTGTGAAAATACAGATATACTGCTTAACGTAGACGTCATCAGCCGAGTTCCCATCTGTCACTGGATGTTTCGCCCCTTATCTCGGAACATCCTCTAGATGGTGGGGCAGGTAGTGTTGATCAGGTACTACCTCGTCTACGATGGCTGCCAGGTTGGTTCATTGCGTCTTAGCCAGAGCCAACTGGACGCTCTCTCTGCAGCTTTGCCAAGAGCATGTGCTGCGGTATTCCGGGCTCCTCCTTTAATGCCCACTGCTCCCAGCATTTTCCAAACTGACTGTGATGGAAAGCCTCTGCAACCAACTTCTACTGGGAAGACCCATGTCTTCCATCCTCTTTCTTTACATGTGTCTGCCAAGTCTGGGTATTTCCCCTTCTTGATCTCATGTGACTCTTCTACTCTCTCTTCCCAAGGAACAGTGAGTTCTACCATCACCATCAACTTCGGAGACCTTGACCACATTACTATATCTGGCCGAAGGGATGTGTGAGTCACTTCCTCTGGGAATTTTAACTTCTTCCCAAGGTCTACCAGCATTTCCCAGTTCTTTGAATCATGTAAAATGCCAGTACCTGTTGATTTTGCAGACTTCTTCTCCCCCTCTTTAACAAAGTTGATAAAGTGTGGTCCAGTCTTTTTCAACGGTCTATCTTTCTTTCTCTCTTTCTCCAGGATGTCCGCCATTTCACGAAGAACTTGGTCGTGGCGCCATCTGTATCGTCCCTGGGACAGTGCAGTATTACATGATGACATGATATGGCGTAATGATCCTACATTTCCGCAAAGTGGACAGCTGGGATCTTCTGACAACTTCCACAGTTTAAGATTTGTTGGGGAGGGTAGTAGGTCGTAAACAGATCTAAGGAGGAAACTCAATTGAAGTGGCTCATAACTCCACAGCTCCTGCCAGGTTAACTGCCTCTCTGGCAAGTTCCACTTCATCCAGCTTCCCTGAGAACCAAGTTGGACTGATCTTGATGACCGTGTTTCATCTTCTGCTCTCCTTAGTTCTGTCTGCACCATTGATCTTCTCTCCACTTTATCAGAATCTCTCCATCTCTGTTTGAACCTGATACCTAGTCCTTCTCTGCCCTTGTTTGTTGTTCCTACAATATCCTGGAGATTTAAACTACTTTCAGCTTGGTCTATTGCCTGCTTCACTGACCATTTCCTCCCAGTTCTTACTTCAATTCCTGCTCCACTGATCTTCTCATCTGACGAGTCCCTAAGTGTAAGCAGCAGACGTGCCTTAGCAACTTTGTATTCTTCGACCAGTGAGTTGAATGGCATCTGTAGTTTTGATGACCGGCTATATAAACCTAAACTGGTGAATGATGGAGGGAAGCCTAGCCATCTCCTTAGATGCTTGCTAACTGACTGCTCCAGCTTCTCGACCAAACTGATAGGATTTCATTGACCATCAATGGCCAGATAAGTCTAGCTAAAAGACCGTGCTGGAAGATCCATGCTTTGTACTTTCCAGGGAGTTCTGACTTGTCTATTCTCTTTAGCCCTTCTTCGACTTGCTGTTTTAGTCTTCCTTGGCTTTTGGTGTCCTTGAGTGTAGAATCAAACCACTTTCCCAAACACTTTACTGGGTTGTTGACTAACGAAGGAATCTCTTCTTTCTGTATAGTTAGTTTGAATCTGTCTGTTACCTTCCCCTTCCTCACTACCAAACACCTTGACTTTCTTGGCTTAAATAACATCCTTGCCCATGACACTGTTTCATCAAGTGCGTGCAGAATCCATCTCGCCTGGATGTGGGTTTCTGTGGTGATAGTCATGTCATCCATGAATCCCCTATTGGATGGGAGACGAATGCCGGCATTTGTCTGTGGACCTCTTGATTCCCTCTCTGCTGCTCGGATGATCATGTTCATACCCATAACGAACAATATGACAGAGATGGTGCATCCTGTGACAATGCCTTTCTCCAGTGGAACCCAATCTGTGGTAAATCTACTGCATGAGAACCTCAAATGGATGTTATTGAAGTAGCTTGTGACCAAATTTCTTGCTTGTTCTGGAACATGGTAGTGCTGTAGTGCCTCAAGAATAAGTTGGTGGGGTATAGAGCCATAAGCATTTGCAAGGTCAAGCCATACTACTGTAAGGTCTTTTTGGTTGATTCTTGCCTCGTGTAGCAGCTGTGTGAGCGCACTAGTGTGCTCGACGCAGCCAGAGAATCCTGGGATTCCACCTTTCTGTACAGACGTGTCGATATACTTATTTTCTATCATGTAAGTTGTCATTCTCTTGGCTAGGATGGAGAAGAAAATCTTTCCTTCCACACTCAACAATGATATGGTTCGGAACTGTGTTATATTCTTTGAGTTCTTCTCCTTTGGGACAAGACAGCCCTCTGCTGTCTGCCAGCAATTTGGAATGCTTCCTTTCCTCCATACCACCCGTAAAAGTGACCATAGTGTTCTTAAAAGCTTTGGGCATTTCTTATACACCTTGTATGGGATGCCACTAGGGCCTGGGGCAGAGCAAGAGCGTGCTTTCTTGACCACATCGTTTATTTCTTTCCATGTGGGCTCCTTCATGTTTAGCGGAATGGCAGGCTCGTCTACTGGTTGGATTCTTCCGCATTCTCCCAATGATTCGCTTCGGTGTGGGTCAGAATGGGTTTCCTTAAGATACTCTTCCACCTCATTTCGACTACTCTCTAGCTTACCACATTTCTCCTCGCCCAATAGTTCTTTCGTAAATTTGTATGGGTTTGATATGAAAGCTGTTCTTTTCTTTGTCTTTTCCCTCCTTTTTCGTCTAAGTCTTTCAGCATTGGTCAGCGACTTGAGTCTTGATCGTATCTGCTCTCTGAGTTGCTTAATCCCTTCCTTCTCAACCATACTTGATTGCTTGTACTGCTTCCTGAGAGACCGCAGTTCTAGTCGGATCTTCTTTATTTCACACAGTCGTCTGTTAGGGACTGGAGGCGGTTGGGGGAGATTGGTTTTATTTTCTAAGCCAAATCTTTCCTTCCCAAGTGTGTATATTAGTGAAGTAAGTGCCTCCAATTTCCTTCCCACTGCTCCGATGAGTGTTGACTGTAGAACTAAGTATAAGTCTTCGTCAAACAATGCCCAGCCTTTGTCATTCATCTTTGGCCAAGCAATCTTCTGTTTCCTCTCACTATAAGTTGGCTTACTTTCATTGACAAGGTCGTGTGTCACCCTGGTACTTCCTGCAAGTGGTGATGTTCGCCATGACTCTGGTAAGGTAAGTAGATCTTCGGTACTATTTTCTGTGGCTGAGACTCTCTCACTGGATTGGGTTAAACTTGGCCCAAATATAGGCGAGTCCTTCCTTGTATTATTCAGCCTGAATATTGGTGAGTCCTCTTCTTCATCTCGTACATCATTTTCTTGCTCCTCAGGAACAATAACATGTATATTTTCCTGCATACTCAAGAGGTCATCTATGGACTGTGTTACCTCCCCCGTCAACCTGCTACCAGCCATCGAAAAAACAGGAGCTAGGAGACTTCTAGTACTGTGGTTGGAAACCTGACCAGATATCTCCCCCGTCTCACCAGGTAAACCTGTGCGTTGCTGATGTTTTCGCTGTGACTGACAACCGCTCTTCGTCTGATGGATCTTCAGTCCTCGATGATTCTTACAAATCTTTCCACATTGACACACCACTGATGTGGTTTCTCCAGTCAAAGTCCGTTGTACGTTTCTGTTCGTTGCCATAGTATCCGTCCTGTTGGGCCTTTCATCCTCCCCCCCTCTCGGATGGCCCTGGGGGTATTTACTCTTTTGTTCTGTTGTAGCGTACTGTATGGTTGCCTCCTCGCAGAGACTGCATAACGGGGTGCCGACCCATTATACACCGGTTTCTAGTCTTTCCTAGATGTCGTCTGTCTCTCCAGCGTCATCATTCTTTCCTGGTTGTCATCCAGCCTTTCCTGGAAGTCACTGGTAAACCAGCATCAATGATGTGAAAATACAGATATACTGCTTAACGTAGACGTCATCAGCCGAGTACCCATCTGTCACTGGATGTTTCGCCCCTTATCTCGGAACATTCTCAAGATGGTGGGGCAGGTAGTGTTGATCAGGTACTACCTCGTCTACGATGGCTGCCAGGTTGGTTCATTGCGTCTTAGCCAGAGCCAACTGGACGCTCTCTCTGCAGCTTTGCCAAGAGCATGTGCTGCGGTATTCCGGGCTCCTCCTTTAATGCCCACTGCTCCCAGCATTTTCCAAACTGACTGTGATGGAAAGCCTCTGCAAATATGTCTAAAAGCCGTCATCTTAAAATTGGAATAAAAACTTTAATATCAACCGATTATGGGAATATTAAACCAGACATCATTAAAACCAGCACTTTGAAGTACAGAACAAACATTCGATGCCCAATTTTAACACCATTATTAGTCCCCTACCGGTTTACCGGAGGGGACTTTAGGTTTACCCTCCGTCCGTCTGTTTGTCTGTCAGTCCGTCCACAAAACTGGATCCCGCGATAACTTGAAAAGTACTGAAAATATTTTTATGAAACTTGATATATGGGTAGATGGCAGTATGGAGATTATGCACGTCTTTTTCTTTTCTTCCTATGTTAAAAATTCTGGTTCCTATGGCAACAAATAGAGTGAAAATATGGCAAATTTTACACATAAACTGGATCCAGTGTTTACGCAAAAAGTACTGAAAACATTTTTATGAAACTTGTAATATGGGTAGATGGCAGTCTGGAGATTATGAACGTCTTTTTCTTTTCTTCCTATGTTGAAAATTCTGGTTGCTATGGCAACAAATAGACTGAAAATATGGCAAATTTTACACATAAACTGGATCCAGTGTTAACGCAAAAAGTAATAGAAATATTTTTATGAAACTTGTAATATGGGTAGATGGCAGTCTGGAGATTATGCAGGTCTTTTTCTTTTCTTCCTATATTGAAAATTCCGGTTGCTATGGCAACACATAGACTGAAAATATGGCAAATTTTACCCATAAACTGAATCCAGTGATAACTCAAACAGTACTGGAAATATTTTTATGAAACTTGACATATGGGTAGATGGCAGTCTGGATATTATGCATGTCTTATCTTTTCTTCCTATTTTGAAAAAATATTGGTTGCCTTGGCAACAAATAGGCTTAAAACATGGCAAATATAACAATATTTGTGATTAGTCAAAAAGAGCTGAATTTTTTTTATGAACTTGCATCTTTAATTCAAGAGTTATTTCCTCTTTAAGAATTTTGCTTTTAAAAAAATTATATTTTGGTAACAGGGATGTTTCAAATATTAACTTTAGAGTGTCCTTCAGTCCGTCTGTCTGTCTGTTCATAAAAACTGTTTCCTGTGATCACTTTTAAAGAACTTTTCCAACAAATTTACTTAAAATAGAGAAAAATTGAAACCTTAGTGACTGGCAAATGGCCCTTCAGAATGTTGATGGGGTTCTAACCGGTAGGGGACTTATGGATTGCTTGCAATACTATGATAATTGCTTGTTTCTTTAGGTACATGTTGACATTTTTACGATTAAAATCCATTTTAGAAATTTTTTATGAACCCTTTCAAGATTTTCAGCTTTAAGTAATCCCCAAACTGCACATGAATAGTTAAGTATAGAGGCAACAAATGAATTAAATAGTGCAAGCATAAGTCTAACAGGTACTTTTAATTGCTTTGTCATGGATAATAATGAGCTCGTTGCCCTGAGACCTTTTCCGGCCAACGTTTTTGTTGCATTCATGTATGAACCGCCACTTGATGAAACAATTCCAAAATAGTAACTATTTACAATTGCTACATTCTAACCACCGTATGTAGAATTTTTCTACCGCCCTTTTTAACAAGGGCCACCGCCGGGTGGGGGCAACGCTCGACTTTTTCTAAAGGCAAACAAAGAAATGTTTGAACAAATCTTAACGTTTCCTTTCTATAAATTTAATCGGTCTGAAGACAATCCATTTAAAAATAACAAAGTTACAGCCAATAATAGCCAAAGAAAATGAAAATTTCAATAATTTGACCTTCAAGGTCAAGGTCATTTATGAGTGGAGGTCAAGGTCTGTCTGGTTAATTTAAAGGGACTTTTGACCTTGAAGGTCACGGTCATTTATGGATGAAGGTCAAGGTTAGTGTGGTCAACTGAAAGGTTTTGTCCCAAGGGTTGCTGTTGCCAAGTATGAAGACAATACACCAAGAACTAAAAAACTTATGATACAGGTACAAGTTTGCGGACGGCAACGGCAGCGGCAACGCCGCCAGGACTATATCAATACCTCTACTTTTTTGTACAATACTTTTTCAAAATTGTCTAATGATTGTTGTAAATCTTCTTGCTGTTTCAGAAAATATAACAACATCATCTGCAAATAATAACCAATATATGGAAATTTGATCTAAAGTAATACATGCTGTTGATCTTGCTGTAAGTACATCATAAATAAAGAAAAAAGCAGAAGTTATTTCCCCTTGTAATATTCCAATATCACAGTTGAAAAAAATCTGATAGATTATTCATATATTTAACACACAATTTGATATCTTCGTATAATGAACGAATAATCTTAAATAGTTTTCCATTTCCACCACTCTATAAGTTTTGCCCGAAGCCCATTTCTATAAATAGTATCAAAACATTTTATAAGATCTATGAAACAGCAAAATAGATTTTTATTGCTTAATCTGTTTTTCAATCAAAGCATTCAATATGAATTCCGATAGGTACAACACACATCCAAAGGTTATTTGCTAGAAGTCCATGTCCCACTTCAAGGTTCTAGACTTGAATCGGCACCTTCTCCTGGCAATCGTAAGGACAGTTTTACAGACTAGTATTACCCGGGGGCAGTTTTTGTGAAACATGGGAAAGATATTTCCCTGCTCCCCTAAAACATTGGGGATTTTGAAAATCTTAGAAAGTGATCTTCCCCTTTTAAAAACACAAGTCAAACTAAAATCCCAAAAAAAGGGCATAAAAATTTTAAATGAACCCCAAAAAAGGGAAAGTTTTAAATCAAATCCCAAGTGCATTTCATGGAAACTTGAAAATTTGATCGCTTAATGTGTGCGGCTTAAAAACTAGGCTAAAGTATCTTGAATTCATAAACATTATAGAACATTATTCAATTTTGTGTGTAACTGAGACTAAAATTGATAAAAATGACATTATATTTGTACCAAATCCAAACCTAGGACTGAACAAGAGCTGTCCGTAAGACAGCGCGCTCGACTTTTTTATTGCTTGCCAATAAAAAAAGTTTTTGCAGTAAAAGGCAATACAAGAATCTCTGTATTTTTAAAGTGAACAATGGCCATGAGCATTAAGATATTTAGTGAAGAATAATTTTACTGAATTGTGTGATACCCTTGAACACTGCAGGTTCAGTGGATAGGAATGAATTTTTTTAGATTTTTTAAGTTTTTTAGTGCTTGCCTATAATACAAAACATTGACAGTTAAGGGCCATAATTCAAATAAAATCTTTGACAGAATTACCTTCTCCTGGACATGTTTGGGAATCATGATTGTAAACAAGTATTCCAACTTTCAAATTAATATCTCAAACAGTTCAGTCAAAAAGTGGACTGGTACTAAAAACTTAACCAAGATTCTAAGGTTGATAAAAGGCCTTAATTTTTAAAACAAATCCTTGACAGAGTTACCTTCTCTTGCGTACAGATGGGGGTAATGATGTGAAATAGCATTAAAAGTTTCAAAGCAATATCTCAAAGGGTTAAGGCAATAAGTGGATTTTACCCATATTCAATGTATTTTCTAAGTCAAAAAGGGGCATAATTCGGTCAAAAACCTTGACAGAGTTATGTCCTCTTGTCTGTTGATGAAGGTCGTGATGGTAAACAAGTATGGTCAGTTTCAAAGCAATACCTCCAATGGTTTTGAAATAAAGTGAGGTGGTACAAAAAACTTAACCAAGCTCAATACACTTTCTAAGTCAAAAAAGGGCCATAATTCTGTCAAAAACCTTGACAGAGTTATGTACTCTTGTCTGTAGATGGAGGTTATGATGGTGAACAAGTATGGTAAGTTTCAAAGCCATACTTGTAATACTTCTGAAATAAAGTGGGGTGGTACGAAAAACTTAACCAAGGTGTGACGCCAACGCCGACGCCGACGCCGACGCCGACGCCGGGGCGAGTAGGATAGCTCCCCTTTTCATAGAAAAGTCGAGCTAAAAATCTGCAAACGAAAATCTGGCACAATCGGTTTTTTTCGTACATGATTCTTATGTTAAATCAGTCGGCTGTTTTTACACTTCGACTAATTGAGATGAAAATATGTTGGACTTTAATTGACGGGACCAAATTTTCTTTTCGACTAAACAGGAGTCTCGGTAAGTCGAAATTCGACCTAAGCGAAGTTAAAATACAAAGATAAAGAAGGAATTGGATGGGACTTTAGAAATTCTTCGACTAACGCGGAATTTCGAGTAAAGCGATTTTGACTTATTGAGAGTCAACTGTATATAGAGATTTTAGACTCTAAAAATTAGTACATTTAATGGTTAAAAGTTAACACATATTATCAAAATCACCAAAACAATCACGCTTCTTTAATGATCAAAATGATATTTCTGTTAAATGCAGTAAATACGAAATTGTATTGATAACTAGAGATTCAAATGGACATACTTCTACATTACCAGATTATCTAGAATTTGATGTTTTTTATCATCCTATCTTAATTTTGATGATGCTACTTTGGATTCATTTACTAGTAGTCGAGTTTGATTCCCTGTTCTCAGACGGACATTGTCTCCTTTCAATGAATAATCTTATTCCCATGCCAGAATTACCCCATGTTTTACCCAATGAACCCAGTATTAGGAAATCACAAAATAAATAGCCAAAATGGGATGAGAATACTTGGAAAATATTGATTAACAAGCTGTTAATATTTATGTTAGATAACAAACATTCTGATCAAAACAATAAACATATAACATCAATACAGTTGCCGAGAAATTTTCAAAGATATTTCTTAACTCCAAAAATTTCACGTTTCCAACAGGTTTCACCAGTCGACCTTCCACAACTAATGTTCCAAATGATCATAAATTAAAGTTTTTGGTTACCTTATTCATAAATGTTTGACTATTGTATGTTTACTGACTTTTTTTTTATTGTTGTTAGCTTCTTAAGAAGTCAAAACTCTGTTTTTTTACCGCTTTTAAATAAATACTTCAAATATTGTCCGCTTTCTCCATCGAATACAGAAACACTAAAACCCAAAACATAATTAGTTAGAATATTTTTGATCATGTTGTTACCCATACTAATTATTTATGCTACTCTTCGTTCACATGTTATTGCTTGATACATGTTAAATGTATACATGTATTATGTAATCTGTGACAAATGAAAATAAAGTGATTTGTATTGTATTGTAAAGCATCAACTGTACTATAATTTTGTTTAAACACAAATTGAGCATCAGATATAACATCATTTTGTTTTGCCCAGCTTTTCAATCTTTCATGGTAAACAACTTAGCAAAACAGCTTATTAAAGTAATACCTCTGTAATTATTTGTATCATTATTACACCCTTTGTCCATTACCTAGGATTAGAATATTTAACGGTTTATCGAGTATGTCTATACCCTCTTTTAAAGTATTCATATATAATACTATCTAGTGAACATGCTTTGTACCCAATAATTTTATTGCTTTTCTAATTTCTTCTATAGAGAAACGTGCATCGAGTTCCTGAAACGAGTTCCTGAAACGTACGTTCTAGTATGATTCAGAGAACATGTTATTATCGAAATCATTCAAAAAAACCACACATTCATCATCTTCTTCAAAAACAAGAACCGGTTGAACCGGATGATGCTCCCCGAGAAGGTTTTGGACACAGGAAAGTATAAAATAATGAACAAAGGGCAAAAACTCCAAAATAAGGCAAGGCAGAGTTATTTTTTTTTTTGCAGTGCACTTCTATTCAACGAGATCTCTCTATCTATAAAGTTTCGTGATGATATCTCTAATAGTTTCAGAGTTATGTCCCGGGTAAAATTCAAAGTGTAAAAAATGAACAAAGGGCAATAACTCCAAAATTAAACAAGGCTGCGTTTAGGTTCTTTAGCATTGCAGTTCTATCCAATGAGATCTATCTACCTACAAAGTTTCATGTTGATATCTCTTATACTTTTAGAGTTATATCCCGGACAATGTTCCAATCGTAAAAATAAACAAAGGGCAATCATTCAAATATTAGGCAAGGCAGAGTTACGGTCTTGTGCACTGCATACCTAATCAATGAGATCTATCTACCTACAAAGTTTCATGTTGATACCTTTTGTTGTTTCAAAGTTATGTCCCGGACAAGAAAAGCGGACGGACGGACGGACAAAGCGGCGACTATATGCTCACCCTTCTGGAAGCATTACAAAATTTGAACTTAAATTCTTAAAAAAATGATTAGAAAATTCTGATATGTTTATATTGTCACTATTCTACTTTTTCTTTATTTTTCTTAAGTATTTTCCAAAATTATACAAATTAACTGATTTACAAAACATCCGGAAAAATGTACAATAAGTAGTACTTAATCTAAATAGAAAATGACCTGTGTGTAGTAATGATTTTGGTAAGGTATCTGTAATGAGCGCATTTTTTTGCGCGGAGCTTCTCAATTGCTGCATTGCAGCAATATTTGTACTTGTAGTTTTAGAGTTATGTCCTGGACAAAGTATAAAAAATGAACAAAGGGCAATAACTCCAAAATTGGGCAAGACAGAGTTATGGTTCTTGTGCACTACACATCTACATAATGAGATGTATCTACCTATAAAGTTTCGTATTGATATCTCTTGTTGTTTCAGAGTTATGATCCGGACAAGAATAGCAGACGGACGGACAGACGGGCGGATGTTCTAACGGGACAGTAATAATGTGGCTATTCTGTTGTTCCCTCTATTGTTCTTTTTAGCCACACAAAAGAAAATAGTCACATAAAAGCATTACGGAATGAACGACTCTCTAGCCACATTATTACTGTCCCGTGAGAGCGAACGGACAGACGGACGGACAAAGCGGCAACTTTATGCCCACCCTTCGGAGAGCATAAAAAGAAAAGTTTCACATTAACTAAATGTATACATACATGTATGTATTTACTGTAAAGAAGGAATACCCCGGTACGATTTTTTTTCATTTTCAGATAGGATATAAATTTAACGGTAATATAATTTGAAATCATGCACAGTTTGTCAATTGATAGATCCCTATTCTGACCTTTTGTTTGAATAACAATACATTTAACCACAAACATTCACATGTGCTCTTTTGTTAAAAAATAGGTTGTGGTGAAATTCATATTGTATCCACTAATATGTTTTTTCATATATGCCTTTTTGTGCTTTGACTTTGATGACCCTTATTCAAACCTGAACTGGGAATCATTCAAACAAATTTTCTGACAAATGTCCAGGATATTTGGGCTAAAATAAAGCCTCTAGAGTGACAACAAAGTTTTTTCCATTTTTGGTCTGTGTGAACTAGATTTTGACCATGGATGACAAAACAAACTTTCTGACAAATTTTCAGGATATCTGGGATGAAAATATTATCTCTAGAATGTAAACAATATTTTTCTGAAATTTGGGTTGTGTGACCTAACTTTTTTTACCCAAGATGACCCATATTCAAACATGAGCTAGAATTCAACTTAATAACCTTTCTTACCAATTTCCAGGATATTTGGACCTAACAGTACGCTCTGTTAGTAAGGTTCTTCCATATTTGGGCTGTGTAACCTAGTTTTTGACCACAGATGAACTAATATTAAAACTTGAGCTAGAAATTATCTTAACCTTTCTAGCCAATTTCCAGGATACTTGGACCAAAACAGTAGAGAGGTTGTTTTTTTCATATTTGGGCTGAGTGACCAAGTTTTCGACCCCAGATGACCCATATTCAAACTGCCCTAGAAATCACCAAAACAACCTTTCTAACCAATTTCCAGTATTTTTTTTACTGAAACAGAATATGTTTTTTAAGTATAAACAGAATATGTTTTTTTAAGTTTAGAAGGAAAATCAATGACTGCCTGGGGCGGGGCCAGTTTTGACCCAAGGCCTATAATTTGAATAATTTTATCATTTGATGATACTACAAAATATTTTAACTCTAGGCTGAACTTTGAGAGATTTTTTTTAAAGATTTCATTTTTAAAATCTATTTTTTGTCCTTCTGACCCAGCTGTTCAGTTGACCAGAACTATTTGAAAAATTTCAGTATCTAGAGAACATCACAGGGAAATTTCATTAAATTTGGCCAAAGAAGTCGTTTGTATAAAATGTTAAAGGACAACGGACACGATCCCCCATCCTAATAGCTCACCTGCACTATGTGCATGGCGAGCCAAAAACCTATGACACCCAGGGTGGCGCCATTTTTGACACTAGAGGCAACATAAGCACATTTTTTGGTAGAGGACCTATATGTGATATTATATACCAAATATCAAAGCTCCAAGCATTGTTTGTACCTTCATTTAAGTTTTTACTATATGTACATAATGAAAATCAATGACCCCTGGGGCCAGGTCAATTTTGACCCCAGGGATAAAATTGGAACAATCATGGTATAGGTCCACTACACAACAAATAAAAAAGAAAAGCATTCAGATAATGCTGTTATTGCTCAGGGAATTTTCAGACCAATATATTGTATTAAAAGTACACTTACTTACAAAGTAATTGTTTGCAATGTGGTGAAGTTGTTGTGCACAATCTACAACTTCATTGTAACTGACATCCTGTTGTGTGACCTAAATCACAGGCTTGTCATGTCCTTTGCAAAGTTGTGAAAATTGGCTTGTTTTAACTGTGGTCTACATTACTATACGAGTTGTTTTAAATTTAAAACCAACAATTTCTTCCCGCACTGAAGATATAAATGTGCGACTGTCGCAAAATTTAATGATACTGGCGTGATGTACCAAGTGTGAACGCACGGATATAAATTTCTAATATACGTGACATCAGTCATTCTGTGCGCAGGTGACTACCGTTTTGAAAATTTTTCTCGGATTTTAAAGGCGTAAGTAACCAAATTATTTAAAACGTAAAGAATGATATAACTCAAAACTATTTTAGGGATCGATATGACCATTCAACTGTCAAAAGAAACTATTCTTTTAAATGTTTGTGTTAAATATCAATTTTACTTGACTATTCGAACTCGCTTGATATATACAAAGAACCAAATTAAAAGCTTCACGTTATAGCGACGAAACTGGTATGTGGGAATGGATGTCAAAGAAAACATAGCCTGGGTTGACATTGATGTTCTCTACAGAAAATGATCGAGGTCGTAAGGCCGAGGCCATTTTCTGTAGAAAAAAAAACACCTGAGAGACAGCCTAAGACCATGATATTTCCACATAACAGTCGAGTTCGATATAACAGTTTCGTCGTATGATACACAAAAAATGAGGATTTTGAGAGTATACATACAATCTTAATTTGTATTTTTCTTGATTTAAACATATTTTATTTCTCTTTTTTACACACCTATATTTGTAAATTTTCTACCGAAATACCGTATCCGTTATTTGTATTCTTACTATTGTGTTCGAAGTCCTTAATTATTCGAAGACTGACGGAAAGGCCCGAAAAGCGATTGCTGTGTATATATAGTGCTGTGTTCTACAGAAATTAGAAACTTCGACGGGAACGATAGCGGCCGAAGACTGCTTCTAATATCTGCAGAACAGCTACGGATGAATACCTAACATAATTATTTAGTGTCAAACTTAATTTGGCTTTATTACGTCACTACCAGTCCGCTTTATTAAACAATTACCTGTTGTTGTTGTTTTCCAGACAGACAAAACAGTTTACACAAAATAAAAATAGTCAAGATTTTTTAAATTCAGGCCTCCTCACATGACATAAAAGTAGGACAAGGACTTATTTTACACCCTTTTAGAAATTGAACAATAATTAAACAGTTTATATATTTTTCTTGTTTACTTTCTAGAAACATGTCGAATTTCTACCTACTTTTGAGCGCTGTTGCCCTGGTTTTAGGTAAGAGTACATGTATTTCTTATTGTTTGAAATAAAAATGTTTAATAAGAAGTCAAAATGTTATAATTTTATATACCAGAAGAAGAAACTGTGCATGTGCATAATGTTCATATATCGCTTAACCTGCAAGTTATGTATACCTCTCAATCATGCTACACTTTGCACGGACAATTTTTTTGTCTGCTCAGCAGTCGGTCGCAAACACGTTAGGCTCATACTTGTAAGTCATAAAACTAGCCTTATTTTGAGAAGCTACTTTATTTGATGTTAAGTACAGTCAGGTAAATTTATATTTAGTATAGTTTCTCTTTTCCGCTAATACATGTATATATCGGCCTATTATTATCATCTTTAGTAAATGGAAATGCAGATTTGAATCCATTTATATATATAAAAAAACAATGATCATTCAACAATCAAAAGAATTTATTTATTCCTATCGTCCGAAAGATTCTTTTAGATATCAAATCTACTTCAAAAAGTACCATTATTTTCCGACAATTGTGATATGATATAATCATCTGAAAAGCCCGAGGATGGCGGCTTGTGCATATGTATTCCTGAAAGACGATGCTAGTTTCCCCCCATGACTTTGACAATGTAAAGAGTACTCTAAATGTATTATATAATTTTATTATGTACCCATTTTCAAAACAGCGCAAATTGATTATACAGTGCAAATAGATCTTATAAATGTAAGCCTACGTGATTTATTGGTGTTGCTGGTTTGTAAGATTGATATATTGATGACAGATTTCGAAATTAATACGATTCAATGCATATTTATATATATAATTATTACATATATACATACGGATCTTGTTTTATCTTAAAGAAAGAGTCAGTGCAGACTATTGGGACAGTACTACATCGAAGAACGCGATGGCTGAACCTGGCAACACTTACTACGATTCGGTAGGTAAAATTATTTTCCTTAAATCCATTCTAAATGCAGCAAATCATTAATTGTAGTTTATATCAATTGGTGAAATATTGATGAATTTTCAGTCCAAGCATTAGTTCAGACAGGACAGTTATTAAATGACAAAAGATGTACATGCGACTACAATTTAAAGTAATATCAGTCGTTTTCAAAATTCACAGTTTAATAATAAAATGAAATTCCAAATATACACAGAGGGTAGTTAACATACTGAGCAATCTTATTTCTGTTGTTTTTTGTTTTTTTTGTAAACACTTATTAAAAGCTCCATGATAATGAAAATGACTGATGTAACGGGCAACAATCTTAACATTGCCGATATACAGAGGGAACTGTTTTGATATTTTGACACTGATAAATTAGTTAAGTAGAAAATATGCAATTTCTGTCAACTATCAAAACAAGAGCTCAGTAAGGGTGGAAGGATAGAACAGTTTAGCCCAAAGAGACCAAAATTAACTTTGACCAAGGAAGAGATTTATTCATATAACTTATTTGAAACATATGCTGTGGGAAATGTAGTTTAGAAGAAAATTTTAAGACATGTTTCCTTTATTTCCTTAAAGACTGCAATAAAGCACTTTACCCATTTCATATTATTTCATTATGGTACCAAATCATATTAATTGAACAGGCATGTGACACCAAAGACTGTATGTTAGATCCCAGACATTGCAACTTTAAATACTTTTTACTATTTTAAAGTAATTCTAATGCGTACTGTTATGCTGCAAGGTGTGCTCTCATAAAAAAGTTGGGAAAAAATAGAAAACGAGAGTGCCTGCCTCATTAATTTCACTTTGCTTTGGGCTTACTCATAACAAAAACGCAGTATTTAATTGTTGTTGTTATTTTCTTTAGACAAGAAGACAAATATTGAACCCTCTAGCCTTTGCCAATTCAAAGAATTTTTTAAAAGTTTTTACTATATACATAATAGGACAAGAGGGCCATGATGGCCCTTATATCGCTCATCTGATTATTGAGGCTCTGAATTAATATTATTGGCAGATATAATGCCATCAACTTAAACAGACAACATTCATATTTGCAATCCTGAAATATATAATGTTTTTAATCCATGGATAAAGCTGTTTTGAAATTATGAAAACATTTAATTTACATGACAATGCCTTTTCTTTAATACATAAAACTGCTGTTTACATGATGAAACTTTTTAGCCAGATTTGCTAAAAAAAGTAGCTTTAGTGCACAAATCTTAAAATTTGGATGTCCTTTCAAATTAATATGTAAGGGTTTAACAAAAAAAAGTATTTCTGAATGTTATATTTATCTCTATAGATGTATAGCACTGGGTGTATGAAAGCCATCTTTATACCATTGGTGGTCGCCTGCCTTATGGCTATTCGTCTAAGCCGCCAATAAAATGCAGACAAAGGTAAATGCTTACATATATTGTTACAGCACAGTTATCTGAATTGTATCAGTTCTATTTCCATACTAGTACAAAAGTAATTTCCTTGTTTGTAAAATAAATTTAAAATAGTACCTTATAGGATCTCCATTATGGTTATAAAGCCGAAGGACATAATTGGAATTTTTTTACAAAGATCAAATGAAAAATCTATGAATGATATTTTTAAAAGAAATGTACTAAAAATGTAATTGAAAATCAAGTTTAAGCCTGATTTGAGGAAATATTGTTACAAGGCTTTTTATTTTGGAGCCATTTTGCACAATAAAAATGACTATTCTGGAAAACCTGGATGAGGGAATGATCACAAGTTATTTGTCCAGACTATCATCAAATAGTACACAAATCATGGAAAAATATTTCCAGTCCCGTCATGTCAAAAAATCTCAATGGAGTTCCTTTAAGCTTAATTCAAGATTTAAATATTATAGTTCTTCAACCAGCAATTGTAATATTTAGCTCACTGGAGCTTGCTCAGGGTGAGCTTTTAGGATCGTTGAATGTCCGTCTGTCGACATTTGTTTGTTAACACTCCAGTATTCAATGAGAATTCCTATCTATAAAGTTTCCTGATGATATCTCTTATAGTTTCAGAGTTATGTCCCGGGTAAAATTCAAAGTGTAAAAATGAACAAAGGGCAATAACTTCAAAATTAGACAAGGCTTTGTTTAGGTTCTTTAAGCATTGCAGTTCTATCCAATGATATCTATCTACCTACAAAGTTTCATGTTGATATCTTTAATAGTTTTAGAGTTATGTCCCGGACAAAAGTAAAATAGTAAAAATAAACAAAGTGCAATAACTTCAAAATAAGGCAAGACAGAGTTACGGTTCTTGTGCACTGCAAACCTACTCAATGAGATCTATCTATCTGCAAAGTTTCATGTTGATAACTCTTATAGTTTTAGAGTTATGTCCCAGACAAAGTTCAAAGTGTACAAATAAACAAAGGGCAATCATTCAAGTATTAGGCAAGGCAGAGTTACAGATTTTGTGCACTGCACACTTAGTCAATGATATCTATCTACCTACAAAGTTTCATGTTGATACCTCTTATAGTTTTAGAGTTATGTTCGGACAAAGTTCAAAGTGTAAAAATAAACAAAGGGGAATAATTGAAAAATTAGGCAAGGCAGAGTTATGGTTCTTGTGCACTGCACAACTTCTCAATGAGATCTTTCTACCTACAAAGTTTCATGTTGATACCTTTTATAGATTTAGAGATATGTCCCGGACAAAGTTCAAAGTGTAAAAATAAACAAAGGAGAATAATTAAAAAATTAGGCAAGGCAGAGTTACGGTTCTTGTGCACTGCAAACCTACTCAATGAGATCTATCTTTCTACAAAGTTTCATGTTGATACCTCTTATAGTTTTAGAGTTATGTTCCGGACAAAGTTCAAAGTGTAAAAATAAACAAAGGGCAATAATTCAAAAATAAGGCAAGGCAGAGTTACAGCTCTTGTGCACTGCACACCTTCTCAATGAGATCTATCTACCTACAAAGTTTCATGTTGATACCTCTTGTTGTTTCAAAGTTATGTCCCGGACAAGAAAAGTGGACGGACGGACGGCCGGCAGTAATTATGTGGCTACTCTATTGTTCTTTTTAGCCACACAAAACAAAATAGTCACATAAAAGCATTACGGAATGAATGACATCAAAGAGAAAGAACAGTAACCTATTGTCCCTCTAGCCACATAATTACTGTCCTGTGAGTGCGGACAGATGGACGGACAAGGCGGTGACTATATGCTCCCCCGAAATTTTTTGGGGAGCATAAAAAACTAGGTCACAAGAGCTAAAAATAGAAAAATCTTGTTAACACTTAAGTGGCTACTGTTTTGATCCAAATATCCTGGAAATTGGTCTGACAGTTTGTTTTGATGATTTCTAGATAAAGTTGAAATATGGGTCACGTTGGGTAAAAAATTAGGTCACACTGCCCAAATATGAAAAAAAGCTTGTTAACACTCTAGTGGTCACATTTTTGCCTCAATCATCATCAAATTTTGTCAGGATGCTTGCCGAAGTAATTGCTCTGACGAGTTCGATTGGTCAGGTGAGCAATCTAGGGCCATCTTGGCCCTCTAGTTTCTTATTAGACTTGGTTACTCAGAATTTCTCATACACTTCTTTTGCCAATTACATTTGAGATTCAAATACATTTGTTTATTTACAGGTCAAGCAGAGGGAAACAATGTGACATACAACATAATTATGCTTCATCATATATTACATTTGTGTATTCAGAATATCTTCAGCTTGTTGTTATTGTTACTTTATTTTGTTTCATTGTATTTATTCTTCATTTACTATAAATACATCATTATCACATTGTATTGTTCATATTTTTTTAAACAATTTTCTTTCAATAAGTGTTGACATATACTATCTTTGGGACTTTGAAACGGTATATAATTCGTAATGGATATATTTTGATGCTGGTTATTAAAGTTAAATGTTGTAGATATGTTCTAACAGACTGATTTATTATGTGTTGGATGTCTAAAAAAAGAAGCATTCCATTATGAAAACAGGACAGTGATTTTTCAGATCTCTATCCATATCTAATACCAAACTCCAGATTAACAACATTTTTTTTTAATCCAGTATAAAACAAAGTGTGACAACAAATTTCATGTAACAATTACCTTTCTATTCAGACAAAAAATAATGTTAATATGTAGTACTGTAAATGCCTACTTTGCATAATAAATATAATTGCTCCTACTTAAATCTTATCTTATATTTCATTTGAAGCTGATATAAACTCCAGGCTGTATTTTATAATGCCTTTAATCATAGTGGTTAAACTATTTCATTACATACAGTATATGACAATGTATACTTAAATGGTTACTCTCACGAGATACTAGAACAAAATCATAGCCTTTCAAACATTTATATAGGAATTTGATATCATGAAATGGATATAGATTTAAATTCTTTTGTCATCTAACAGAAGAAATAACAAGATGGCCATAATGGCCCTGAGACGCTCACCAGAAACAATTGCTTTTCAGTGTTGGAAATTATCCATTGTCAATATTTTCTAATATTAAATTTAAGCATAGAATATGTTTAAACAATAATTTGAAGAAATGCCATGGCCTGTGGCATTTAAGCTTTAGCTTAAACGGAGCCAATCAAATTAATATGAGCAAACTTGATAAAAGACTACCTAAGAATGCTACAAAGTTTGGTGATCATCCATCAATTAGTTCTATAGAAATAGACGTTTAAAGGTATTTCTATTTTAAGCTTAAGCAGCCCCTAAAAGGCGCCAATCAAATTAATATGAGCAAACTTGATAGAAGACTACCCAAAAATGCTACAGACAAAGTTTGGTGATCATCCATCCATTAGTTCTGTAGAAATAGACGTTTTAAGGTATTACTATTTTTAGCTTTAGCGGCCCCTAAAAGAGGCCAATCAAATTAATATGAGCAAACTTGATAAAAGACTACACAAGAATGCTACAGACAAAGTTTGGTGATCATCCATCAATTAGTTCTGTAGAAGAAGATGTTTAAAGGTTTTTCTATTTTTAGCCCTAGAGACCCCTAAAAGGGGCCAATCACTTTAATATGAGCAAACTTGATTAAAGACTACCAAAGAAAAATACAGACAAAGTTTGGTGATCATCCATCAATTAGTTCTGTAGTAGAAGATGTTTAAAGGTTTTTCTATTTTTAGCTCTGTTGACTTCTAAAAGGGGTAAATTGAAATGACATGAGCAAATTCAAGTTTGACTGTCACAAGGATGCTACAGACCAAATTTGAATTTAATCTGCCCAGCAGTTTTAGAGAAGAAGACGATTGTTGACGCATGATGACGGACGCCAGAGCATCCCCCTTTGATACTAACAGCTTTGCCTGAACCTTCGGTTCTGGTGAGCTAAAAAGATGGTAATCAAATCTAAACAATCAAAGTTGTCAAAGTATTTAGATTTTGTTGCATACCCTACTGCTGAAACTCTTCCGTTAAATTATTCGACAGCAGCTTTAACAGGGTGTATTGTAACAACTTTAGAAGGACTTAATAACACTAGTCGAAAAATTAAAGTCAATGGTATAAGGTCCACCAAATTTTCTTTTATCAAGCAAAATTATCATGAAGTATATTAAACAGAGATTATGATTTCTCATTCCAATGCACAAACACAAAAACTGTACATAACCTTCAAACATTTTATCAAATGTTTGCACCTGCCCACAATTTTTCATTCAACTTCCTTACATATAATCCCACAATATATGCTTTAACTGGTTCAAAAACTAGACCAAATACTCCGACTGCCAGCAGGAAATAGCACATCCACTCCTGTAACTCTGTTGTAGTAAACTGTCCTCCTACAATAGTTATGTACACAACAATGAATATCTGCAACAACATCATCAAACTGACAGTGATCACTTTCACCCATGATCCAAGTGGTTTCCTGTTTTCACCAGTACAGTCATATTCAAGCTGATATAGTCCAGACTTAGTTAATGTTTCACTATCATCCCCCTCATCTGTCATAAAGTAAGAATCTATGATATTGTTAATCTGCACAGAATGTAGATAGTCCCGCTTGCTCTTCGCTCTGTCAATATAACCCATCTGTGTCACCATCTTTCTCAAAACCTCTCCATGTTTTATATACTCCAAATATCCTTTCAATGGTTTCAGATCTAGAATAAAAAAATAAATAAAAAGATATCAACTGAAACATAACACAGCTAAATTAAAGCATTTCATACATCAAAGTGCCTGCTAATTTTTATAAAAATTAGGAAAGTGTTAAAAAAATTCTAAAACTGTTGTCAAGTTAACAAATAAAGTACATTTTTGTAATTTGAACTGGCCTAAGGCACTTGTAAATCTCAAAATTATATGCCAGTGTTTTTTTTTTTTTAAGTTACTTAGCCTTTTGATATTGGGAAAAAATATCGCGAAGATTGCTAATTTAGGAAATAAAAAAGCAGGTGTAAGATTTTTGGGAAATTTGCTTGATTAAAGGAAAATTACAATTGGGAAGAGACCTTTTATAGGCCTCTATTATATAAGGTGAAAAATCACTGTATAATGCATGTAGGGCCATTCAAAGTAAGCAGAGGTGATATGTCAGGTTGGTGTGCTAGGGTGCATGAGCCCCTAGCTAAGTGTGACCTTGACCTGAGAATGGTCAAACCTATGCTCTGCTCATTGTCTCATTATGGTGTACATTTCTAAAGTAGTTTGAATTTCCTTCTACCTGAGTTCAAACGATACAGACCAAACACAAAAACTCCTCTATAAGTCTATATAAATCAATAAATCCCCGCGGTAGGGCCAATTTTAATTGTAGAAAGTCTAAACTTCTTGTCTGCACCACAGTCTCAACATACGTAATATTTCTGCCAAAAAGTTTTAATTTCCTTTGATCTGTTCAAAAAATACAGAGTGGACAAAAAATTTTGATATTAAAGCAAATCTAGAACTATCACTAAATGAGCCACGTCACGACAAAACCAACATAATGGGTTTGCGACCAGCATGGATCCAGACCAGCCTGCGCATCGACACAGTCTGATCAGGATCCATGCTGTTCGCTTACCAACCCTATTACAAGTAGAGAAACTGATAGCGAACAGCATGGATCCTGATCAGACTGCGCGGATGCGCAGGCTGGTCTGGATCCATACTGGTCGCAAACCCATTATTTTGGTTTTGTCGTGATGCGGCTCAAATGTGATTAATACCCCCGCAAGACTGCTTCGGAAATGAAGAAGTTACTAGTAACAGAATACCTTGCAAAAGGATTGAAATAGAGTTATGGTTGTGGGCAATTAAAGCTAGTTGTGGTTCTTGTTGTATGTTGCATTCCCTTCCAATAAAATTGACCATTGATGAAGTTTTATTGAATTACTCTGTAGTAAGTCCAGAAAGAGTTACGCTTCTTGAGCACTGCACTTCCTCTCATTGCGCTTGACCATATTGTATGAAGTTATATTGAATTCCAACTAGTAGTTTTCAAGTAATGCTCTGGACAAGGAAAATTAACAAAGGGCAATAAGTCTGTAATTAGTGAAGATGGAGTTATGGTTCTTGTGCACTGCACTTCCTCTTAATGTGCTTGATGCTTGTATGAAGTTGTATTGAATTCAAACAAGTAGTTTTCAAGTAATGCTCCGGACATGAAAAAATATTAAAGGGCAATAACTCTGTAATTAGAAAAGATGGAGTTATGGTTCTTAAGCACTGCACTTCCTGTCAATTTGCTTGATCATTGTATGAAGTTGTATTGAATTCCAACAATTAGTCTTCAAGTTATGCTCAGGACAATAAAAAGCAAATGAAAAAGTAACAAAGGGCAATAACTCTGTAATTACTTTAGATAGAGTTATGGTTCTTGTGCACTGCACTTCCTCTAATTGTGCTTGCATTGTATTAAGTTGTTTTAATTTTCCAACCAGTACTTTTCAAGTTATACTCAGGACAAGGAAAAGTAACAAAGGGCAATAACTCTGTAATTACTCAAGCGGAACGTGCCCATGATGTGCACAACTAGGGATGTTACTGATCACCCCTGTAAAGTTTGGTTGAAATCCCACCAGTAGTTTGACCTGTGAATGCCATACAAGAATTTTCTATTTTTAGCTCTGGTGGCAATTTTTTGCAGCGAAGCGGAACGTGCCGGTGATGTGCAAAACTAGGGATGGTACTGATCACTCCTGTAAAGTTTGGTTGATATCCAATCAGTAGTTTGACCTGTGAAGGGTAGACAAGCTTAACGCGGACAGATAGGCCACTTAAATGGACTAAAGGGCCATTTCTTTTGTTATTTTCTTTTGTTTAATAGAGGGCCATAGCCCCTTATTCTATTGCAGTCTGTGCGAAAGTCCGTCGGTCCTCAGTCCTGGCTGAATAAAAATCATGCAGTTCGAGATAAATTTCCTTTCCGTCAGTCCTCATGTCCGAATAAAATTTCAAAAAGTTAAAAATATCAATGACCTGATTGATAACAAGTTCCCCTTGATGCAAAGAATTTATTAAAGAAGATATTGACCAACCTTAACTCTATTTTGTACATGTCAAATAAATACCAGTCAACTCTGTCTTCAACAACAGTAAATTTTGCCATAAATTACAAATTTGAAAATTTTGTTTTACGATGTCTGTTGAAATAGCCGATGAGTAACAATCTTAAAATAATAAAAAAATATCGAGGGGTGAAAGCGAAAAGGTTCTAAGTGCATTTTCCAAAATTTTACAGGAGAAGCAAAAAACTGTCTCAAATGTTTGTAAAATAGCAAAATTCCACAACACTTTGATTTTACACATAATAAAGTTAAAGAAACCTGTCAATGATAATAAAAATTCTAGGAAAGACTTGGCAAACAAGATATTTAATCAAATGTAACTTAGAACTGTTTCACACTTAAAATTTCTCATATTTTGATTTTTATGTTCAAAGCGAAAAGGTTCCAAGTGACATTTTGATAGAACAAAAGCATGTTTTCTTTCTTATTTAATGAAAGATAGAGCAACATTTTGGCATTTCTAATTTTTTAGTAAGAGATCGAGTATAAATTGCCAGATAGGACTGTTTCGCACTTACTTTTTATTTTGATTTCATATTTTAGGTGTGAGACATTCGCTTACTGGACAACTTTCAAGTTCATGAAATTTTAAGTTTGACTGTGTTTAAATTAGAAACATAAATAAAGGTCATAATTGATAGTGTACAAAACTTTTAAAGAACATGATGGACATTAATTACATGTGTACACCTGAAAAACAAAAAACAAATGCCAATTAATTTGATAATCATTTTTAGCTGAACTATACTAAGTACATGGAGAGCTGTCCTCCTTGCCATGGTGTCCGCGTCCAGATTTCAGATTAAAGTTTTGGTGCAGTAAAATACTTAAGGTATCAGCTTCAAACTTCAGTTATATGTCATTGGCCTTGGTGGTCAATTCCTATGCATCAAAACTCCAAACCGGTGTTAAATAGCCAATAAACACCGGTAAGATCGATTTCTTGATAATTACGTGTTGTATGACATGGTACATAACTCTAGCGTTACTACCTCCAGAATTATTCCCCCGTTAAATTTGAATTTATGTTAACAAATATTATTTTTTTACTACAACTTCTTGTCGTATGGATAAGAGTTATAAAATGCAAGCTCCTGTATTCCCAGAATTAATTAATTATCCCCATTTAATTTTTGAAATTCATTTGTAAATTGATTTTTAAGTATTATCTTTATTGTTATAAATGGTATCTGCTCTAGACTTAAGATAAATGATGGTTCTTTGTCATTAGTCACATCATGCATGACAAGGTTCATAACTTTAGCTTCTTTTTTCAAGAGTTGTTTCCAATTTGAACTTATAACTTACTTTAAATTCTTTTTGCTTTTATCATTTTTGTTTTGAAGGGATTGACTTCAGTCTTTCCATTAAAGTAACATTAATGTTATTGACAAGATCATTATGTTGTGCAAAATATAGAACATTTGAATGCTTTCTTGATACTGATACAAAACTATATTTATATCATAATTGATTTTTCTTTCATAGTTTCATCTTCCTTACTGCATCCAGTATTTGAAGAGTCAAGCTCCGCTGTCTCAGTGTCTCCTGTGACAGCTCTTGTTTTCTTGCATTTCCTGTGATATTCTTTAATATTCAAAATAAAACAGTTATATTCATATTCTTTCATAATCATATTTAAAATGGTTACCTTCAATAAGATCATGGAAATTAATGTCATTTCACCCACAACTATTTTCTAACAATAGTTTATGTATTTATTTTTAAACAATATGATTATAAGCGGCTTAATGCGGTCATCCTTAGCCCATAGGTCCATTCTAAAATGCGCCAAAATGACACTTTTTTTTTATGCTGTTCATAAATAAAATACGCTTAAATGACGCAACTTATCTGGCATCACCATAGTATATGAGTCTGATTCTGATTCAGATCGGGGAAAATCCGATTCAGCCAGTAAATATGATTTTATAATTTGTTCTGATTACCACTGTTTGAACCAATGAGATTACAGCTATTTTGAAATCATAATAATAGTGAACAATATTCTCTGAAAAACTTTTTGGACTTGTCTGAAACTTCATTCAAAGTGCAAGAATATCTTTGCAATAAACAGTTTCACAAAAAGTCCCAGAATATATTTGAACTGAAAATATATTTTACAAATTGTGCACACTTGAGACACCCCCATGTAGCAACAATGCATAGAAGAGATGATATGTCTCAAGGCCAAGTCCCAAAGGCCACCTTCATTAGCATAAGTGTGACCCATAACTATACTTTATTTAAGATCCTTTATATACATCAAAGTCACCCATAGCTCCACCTACATTAAAATTTTTCAATATCTCAGAGGCATACATAGCTCCACTTTCATTCACGTTACTTAATATTTCAGTGTCACACAAAGCACCTGCTATATTTACACAACTCAGTTTCTTGGACTCACACATAGCTCCAAGTTCATTTGCAATGCCCAATATATCAAAGTCACAATATCTTGTAATTTTGTCTATAACCTTTCCTACCTTATCATAACCAGATTTCTGATTATCATCAAAAAATCGCTTTTAACCATTCTAAATATCTCACTATCACCTGTAGTCTCACTTTCAAGAACATCACCTGATATCTTATTGTCATCTAAAGTTGTGGTCTCATCTACTCCTGGCAGAGCCCAGGACCACCCAGGTAAGTTACTTGATCCGGGTTGAAATTTTTGTTGCGGTCACACTTACCCCGGCAGCACTACTGTAATTCCCAACTAACACACAGGATGCCCCCGGACCATCCAGGCAGAGCCCAGGTGAAGCTCTGGTTCATGCCGGTGCTTACCTGGTCATTCCTGGATGACGCGGGCAGAGCCCCAGTTGACCAGAGCAGATCCCCAGTCGTTCCTGGCAGAACCCAGGACGATTTTGGCAGAGCCCCGGTAGCACCCCAGTGGATTGAAAACGTGCAAAAATGATGAAGTTGATACATCATTTTCATTAGTATAATTCTAAATAATATTTTCTCCTATCCAATAAGTAATTCATGATGATTTTCAGAATAATCCTTATGCAAGACTGGACAGAAGGGAATTGGGGAAAGGGTTTTATTACAAACAAGTGCAATCATTGCAAATTGCCTTAATTTTTTTTAAATGAACTGGGCTTTGCCGGGGCTCTACAGGAATCAACAGTAGCTCCATTGTCATCCTCTGGGGCTCTGCCGGCTTTCACAGGGGCTCTGCCGCATTCACCGGGGCTCTGCTGGCATTCACCGGGGCTCTACTGTAGCTCTACCGGCTATATCATACCCCGACTCATCCCTAGATTGTGTCAGCAGAGCTACAGTGCTTCCCTGGCGTAACCCGGTCATTCTGTCATTCCCGGCAGGGCTAAGGATGAAGCTGGTAAAGCTATACCTTCCCGGATCACCCCGGTGATATTAAATAATTTATCCCATCTAGGGTCGAATGCCGAAGGTTCCGGATCATCCCGGAGGTTGCAGGCAGAGTTATGAATGTATCGCGCTTGTTCCTTGATCATCCCCAGACGTCTACCAGGGCTCTGCCAGGGTGTGAGACCACAGCTTAAAGCTAAAATTTTCTTCAATTATGTCCCTGGATTAAGTACAACCAGCTAAAGCATCACTTTCTGTAACATTATCAGATTTCTTACCATCATCTATAGCCCTACCTTAAATATCATCACACAAAACCCTTTAAGATAGTGCATGATCATTACTTTTCATGTACACTTAGAACTGTTTCCCTTTTAAAAAATTGATTATTTCATGAGTGGAGTTAACTGCGAAACAGTTCTAAGTACTTAAGTTTTCTTCCAAAATCAAGACATCTACTCTGAAACTAAAGAATTTCTTATGTGATATTATTTAATTATGTACAATAAAAGGTTTAGCTTTCAAAATTGCTTTGATTGCTCTTATTTTAATGCAGTTTAAGTTGTTTTTATTTAATCTTGTACATTTTATACTCAATGAAAGCGAAAAGGTTCTAACTGCCATTTGCAGTTAGAACCTTTTCGCTTTTCACAAAAAAGGTTAATTTCACTTAGAACCTTTGGACAATTTTTCATTTCACCTTTTATAAGTAAACTAAATCTTATATATTTTGACATAAGATGTATATGAGTGTTTATGTTACAAATATGTAAAAAAGTGAATTTTGTAAAAAAAGTGAGTTAGAACCTTTTCGCTTTCACCCCTCGATATTTAATCTAATATAATCAAAATCAACAACAAGTAGATTTGTGTATGTTTCTGCAGGAAACAGACAAATATCCAATTGTCACATATTTTCGCAATGCCACTTTTTATAATTAAAACTAGAAATGTGTCCATAGGACACGGGTGCCCCCAAGGCGCCACTGTTCTGTCAATCTTATGACTCTAGGTCAAATATTTTTTGAAAACTAAAAATCTTTTACTAAGTAAAGGGCAAGAACTTTACAAATACTGAATAAATCCACAAGCAAACCCCAAGGTGCATAAGTACACATGCTGACTAACATTCTTGTAAACGTTCAAGCCTACAAGTGAAATACTTTTTGAGCTATGCATGAACAAGTTGAAAATTGCAAATTTATACTACTGTAAGCCAAGGGGAATAACTCTAACAAAACTCAAAAAAATCCACATGCAAAGTCCCAAGGGCATAGCTTCACAGTGATGTGAATCATTATTCCTGTAATTTAGTGTTGTGATCATTATTCCTGTAAAGTTGGTTGATTCTAACTCAAGCACTCAAGGAACAAATAACAACATAATGAAAAGGTTTTTACTAAGTCAAGGGAAATAACTCTTCAAATACTGGATAAATTCACACGAAAATACCCAGGTGCACAACTACACATGCTGATCAACATTCCTGAAAAGTTTCATGACTCTAGGTCAAATCCTTTTTGAGTTACATTTGACACAAGTTGAAAATTGCAAAATAATAAGTCAAGGGCAATAACTCTTAAAATACTAAATAAATCCACACGAAAATACCCAGGTGCACAACTACACATGCTGATCAACATTCCTCTTAAGTTTCATGACTCTAGGTCAAATCCTTTTTGAGTTACATGCAACACAAGTTGAAAATTGCAAAATTTTACTTAGTCAAGGGCAATAACTCTATATATACTAAATAAATCCACATGAAAATACCCAGGTGCACAACTACACATGCTAATCAACATTCCGGTCAAATACTTTTTTAGTTACATGCGACACAAGTTGAAAATTGCAAATTTTTACTAAGTCAAGTGCAATAACTCTTAAAATACTAAATAAATACACACGAAAATACCCAGGTGCACAACTACACATGCTGATCAACATTCCTGTAAAGTTTCATGCCTCTAGGTCAAATACTTTTTGAGTTACATGCGACACAAGTTGAAAATTGCAAATTTTTACTTAGTCAAGGGCAATGACTCTAAAATACCGAATAAATCCACACGAAAATACCCAGGTGCACAACTGCACATGCTGATCAACAATCCTGTTAAGTTTCATGACTCTAGGTCAAATACTTTTTGTGTTACGTGCGACACAAAAGAGAACGGACGGACAAGGGTAAATCTAAATGCCCGCCACTAAAGTGGGGGCACAAAAATCGTAACCAAAAGGAAGATATGTTTTGTTAAAATGTGTGTCATAACACTTAAAATGTAGTTTAGGAATTAAAATTACTAAAGATATTGTTTACTTTAGTTGAGATGGAGGTATTTACCAGTATGTGTTTGTCACATAATTATAATAAATATTTCCATATGGGAGGGGGGGGGGGGGAGGGTGGAGTGAATCTGGAAGAAAAGAGCATAATGGTCTGATGATGTAGGGTTTTTGAAATTATATTTCAAATCTTTTCAATCACTTTTATGGTACAGTGTTTGGACATATTACCATTTTCCTGACTAAGCTTTTTCTCTGTTCAAACTCCAACACCCCAACCCCTTACTCTGCTCATATACATCATAATCGTCAACTGCATAAGTGCAGGACAGATGGTTTAACATATTCAAAGTGATCTGGAACTCCTACATTTTTGTGCTTGGGAGTCTCAGGACTCCTACTTTGAAAATTCTAGTGAGAACCCTGCTTAA
Source organism: Ruditapes philippinarum (assembly GCF_026571515.1). Lineage (NCBI taxonomy): Eukaryota > Metazoa > Mollusca > Bivalvia > Venerida > Veneridae > Ruditapes > Ruditapes philippinarum. The sequence goes on from NW_026856025.1 coordinate 340,443, forward strand.
GTTATTTCAATTGGTCAGCATCTTCTTGTGTTTCTATATGATGGTCACACTAATTTAAAGAAAGACGATCATTTTTACATTCAACTGAGTTATTATAAAATAATGCTTGAAATGTCTGGGCCGGAAAAATATCATCTGGGCCAGAAATAAACCTAAGGGTCTCGGTCCTTGTGGCCTGAAAAAAAAATTGACTTTTGCATAGACTGCTATTGTTACGGAATGAACTGTATTGTTCTCTTTTGTTCTGTTTACAGTTAGATGGCCCCCTACTTCTCTTAAATAGCCCGGACAGACAACTGGAGGGACATTCTTACGGGACAGTAATAATGTGGCTACAGTTTAGAACAGTTACCTATTGTCCCTCTATTGTTACATTATTTATTTATTACTGTCCCGTGAGAGCCAACGGACAGACAGACAGCAAGGGCAAAGCCAAATATTTTGGGAGACATAATGAATCCCTGTATATAAATGAATGTTTTATTTTGTTGTTTTTATACCTTTGATCCCTAAATGTGACCTTGACCTTTGTCACTGGAACAGAAACAACTGACAAGCAAATCCAGCTCAACTTTTACTTGCCCCTCTAATTATATAGTTTCCCCACACTGTTTTTTCTTATAATAAAAAAATGGAATCTTTCACAAATGACCAAAGTTTATTGTTACTGTACATCTGGCAAGTAAAGCATGCCAACTCACGCTTTCTGATTTGCTTTACATACTGGAGCCATTTTAATTCTTTTTCTCGTTTAATCAATTTTTAATCAGGATAACAGTTTGGCCATTAAACAACTCAAAAAGCAAAAATGGGAACCCATCACATTTGAGCAAACTTGAAAAAAACAACAACAAAGAAACATCTAAGAAAGCTACAAACGTTGGTGGTAGTCCATGTATCAGTTCAGTAGGAGATGTTTACAGTGTTTTTCTATTTAAAATTAATAGTTATTTTTTAGTATAATTCTTCTTGTTCCGGCACTTCAATATTGTCCATGTGAGCTAAAAATGACTCTTGGCAGTAAAAATGCATGAATGTAAGAACTACATCAAATCTAATCTTTTAAGGAAGTTAATCTTTTGGACATTGAGATTGATACAAGAAAACTTTCAGTATATTATATGCATAACAATTGCAAAGGCAAGTGCAAGATGAGTTCTTTTCAACACTTAAGTATTATGTTAGAAAGTAAGTTAGAGAGACAAAAGTCAAAGACACGGTGCGTAATAGTTTCGGGCTGTTTGCTACTACGTCACTGACATGTGAAATTTGTTTTTCGATTCAAACTCATAAAAGACTGTTAACAAACCTTAAAAAGTTGTATATCCGTGCAAGTAGAATATTTAAAGACTAAAAGATGTAAATGTGTTTATTTTATATATTTTCTTACCTTGTCAAGCTAAAAATCCATTATTTTTCATCAAGCCTTCGGCTTCACATGTACAAAATAGCATTTCATTTTGAATTTATGGTTTAAGTCGCGTATTCAAAGGTTTAAATTTCCCGCTATATCATGGACATGCGCGTGACTACCGGAAGTAATAACCGGAAGCATGAAACACATGTTTTCACTTTTTGTTTTGGCGTTGTGGTTGTCGCGTGTTTTTGAAAGTTTTAGTTATTTTAAAAGTTATTTTGCGTTTAACCGCATTATTATGGCCCAAGAGGCTCTTCTCGATAGGATAGACCTTCATGCTTCGGGTGAGGAGGGAGATTTTTCTGGGTTTTCGGACCAAGAAATTACCGGTAAGAAAGAGAAAAAGTCTTCGGACAAAAAACGGTTAAAATCCGTCGTGGTGAAGAAAGAAAATAAACCCCCTCGTGGTAAAGGCAAAAAAAAGTCAGGTAAAACTTTGAATACTAATTCTTCGGAAATATCGGACAGAAATTTATCCTCGGATAAATTTGATTTGAAAAACTTATCTAATAAGGATATTGAAGGTCTTAGGACTCTTCTTGGTATACAGCCTGTTGTTCAACAGAATCCTCAGTTTCTCCCTGATTGTGATAACTATGACTATAATGAGGATAATTATGATTATATGGATGATGAATCTGTGAATGATAACTATTCTGCTGTTCCTGCAGCATTAAAACCTAACCTTAGGGTGGAGGTTGCTGCCCAAGATGTTGATATTGAAGATACAGGGATTCGTAATCTGTCAAAAGATTTTTCTTCGGCTTTTGACGATGGTTGTACTGATAATAGACTTGAGTCGGATAGTGATACATGGGATCTTCCCAAATTAAAGATACCAGAGAAAGGTGAGCCAGTGAATGAGTCCTTGGCCAATTTAATCTAGAACTATCACTAAATGTGATTAATACCCCCACAAGTCTGCTTCGGAAATGAGGATGTTACTAGTAACAGAATACCTTGTAAAAGAATTGAAACATAGAGTTATGGTTGTGGGCAATTAAAGATAATTGTGGTTCATGTATGTTGCATTTCCTTTCAATGTGGTTGGCCATTGGTGAAGTTTAATTGAATTACTCTGTAATAAGTCCAGAAAGACAAAGAAAAAGAACAAAGGGCAATAACTCTATAAATACTGAAGATAGAGTTATAGTTCTTGTGCACTGCACTTCCTCTTATTGTGCTTGACCATTGTATGAAGTTGTTTTGGATTCCAACCAGTACGTTTTAAGTTATGCTCCGGACAAGGAAAAGTATCAAAGGGCAGTAACTCTGTATTTTGTCAAAATGGAGTTATGGCTCTTGTGCACTGCACTTCCTTTTAATGTCCTTGACAACTGTATGAAGTTGTACTGAATTCCAAACAGTAGTTTTCAAGTTATGCTCTGGACAAGGAAAAGTAACAAAGGGCAATAACTCTGTAATTAGTCAAGATGAAGTTATGGTTCTTGTGCACTGCACTTCCCCTTATTGTGCTTGACCATTGAATGAAGTTTGTTTTGAATTCCAAACTGTAGTTTTCAAGTCATGCTCTGGACAAGGAAAAGTAACAAAGGGCAGTAACTCTGTAATTAGTCAAGATGGAGTTATGGTTCTTATGCACTGCACTTCCTCTCAATGTGCTTGACCATTGTATGAAGTTATAATGAATTCCAACAATAAGTTTTCCAGTTATGGTCCGGACAAAAGAAAGCAATGGAAAAGTAACAAAGGGCAATAACTCTGTAATTAGTCAAGATGGAGTTATGGTTCTTGTGCACTGCACTTCCCCTTATTGTGCTTGACCATTGTATGAAGTTGTTTTGAATTCGAACCAGTAGTTTTAAAGTCATGCTCTGGACAAGGAAAAGAAACAAAGGGCAGTAACTCTGTAATTAGTCAAAATGGAGTTATGGTTCTTGTGCACTGCACTTCCTCTCAATGTGCTGGACCATTGTATGAAGTTATAATGAATTCCAACAATTAGTCTTCAAGTTATGGTCCAGACAAAAGAAAGCAATGGAAAAGTAATAAAGGGCAATAACTCTGTAATTACTTTAGATAGAGTTATGGTTCTTATGCACTGCACTTCCTCTCAATGTGCTTGACCATTGTATGTAGTTATATTGAATTCCAACCATTAGTCTTCAAGTTATGGTCCGGACAAAAAAAAAGAAGGCAATGGAAAAGCAACAAAGGGCAATAACTCTGTAATTACTTTAGATAGAGTTATGGTTCTTGTGCACTGCACTTCCCCTTATTGTGTTTGACAATTGTATGAAGTTGTTTTGAATTCCAACCAATAGTTTTCAAGTTATGCCACGGACAAGGAAAAGTAACAAAGGGCAATAACTCTGTAATTAGTCAAGATAGAGTTATGTTTCTTTCGCACTGCACTTCCTCTCAATGTGCTTGACCATTGTATGTAGTTATATTGAATTCCAACCATTAGTCTTCAAGTTATGCTCCGGACAAGGAAAATGCAACGGACGTCTGGACCGACCGACCGACCGACCGACCGACCAACCGACCGACCGACCGACCACCGGGTGACTCCTATATACCCCCCCAAACTTCGTTTTTGGGGGTATAATAACACGGCATTTACTGCCCAGTGTGACTTAGACTCTATTTTGAATAAGTACCAAGTACCTAAGAATTGTGACAGGGCCATTCCGCCCATTGTTAACCAGGAAATATGGAAAACATTAGACAAAAGAGCCCATTTTCAAGATAAGTTTATGGTGGACATACAAAATCTTGTGGTTTCGGGCCTAGGTCCAGTTGTTAAGTTGCTTGAGTTTGTGAAAAAGAACAATCTTATGAAAAATGAGGCAAAATGTATCTTCTCTGACCTGTTTACTGTTCTGGGTCAGGTGCAATACAACCTCAGTTTGAGGAGGAGATATCTTATAAGACCGTATTTGAAGAAGAAGTATTCTTCATTGTGTAGTATTTCGATGCCTATAACAACCAAACTTTTTGGTGATGATGTTTCAAAAGAAGTCAAAAGTTGTGATGCTTTATCGTACATTGGTAAGGATTATACTTACAGCAATTATAGAGGTGTCCAGCGTAGACGCTCTGGTCGAGGATTTGTTAACTCAAATTTTAGTAATTACGGCTACCAGTCATCTACATACAATCAGCGTTCTGGTTTTAGGACTAGACCGTATCCGTTACGTGGACAATCTTTCAAGATTGGTCTAGGCGGACGAGGAAGAGGTATGAGAAGAGGTGCCTTGGCTTCTGCTACAGCCAGTGCCCCAAACGATCAGGAATAAATGAAAGGGTAAGTCAAGTTGGACGTACACAGTATTTTTTAAGTGTATGGAAAAAATTTACTTCAGATCCTTGGATCTTGAATGCAGTTTCGGGGTATAAGATAGATTTTAATGAAAATCCTTTTCAAAGAAGCATTCCTCATGAAAATTCCTTTTTGTTCAGATCAAAAAGCAATTGTTCATAATGAAGTTCAAGATTTGTTGAAAAAAGGAGCAATTATTAAATCAGAATCAGAGATTGATCAATTTATTTCAACAATATTTATTGTTCCTAAACCTAATAATAAATTTCGACCAGTTATAAACTTGAGATTTTTAAATGAGTTCTTACAATATAGTCATTTTAAACAGGAAACATTTTCTATTGTTTTGGATTTGATTAAACAAAATGACTTTATGACAAAAGTTGATTTATCTGATGCATATTTCTCTATTCCTATACATCCTTCACACTGGAAATATTTGAAGTTTTCATTCAATTCTATTTTATACTCATTTGTATGTTTACCATTTGGTTTGAAAATAGCCCCATATTTGTTTACTAAAGTATTACGTCCCATTTTTGCTTGGTTTAGACAGCAAGATATACGCTGTTCTTATTATATTGATGATTCTATTAATTTCAATGAGTTGTCACATGTGTGTTTGAATAATACGGTTACTATTACAAAGACATTACAGAGTTTAGGATTTACTATAAATGAGAAAAAGTCTGTACTAATCCCTTGTCAGAGAATTATTTTCTTTGGTCATATTATTGATACAGTTCAGTTCAAGGTATTTTTGACTGATGAAAAAGTGCAGAAAATTATGTCGAAAGCATCCTATTTATTGCAACATGAGGTTGTTTTGGTCAGACAGTTGGCATCTTTTATAGGTGTGATAGTTAGTTCTTTTTATGCAATTTTAGAAGGGCCACTACATTATAGAGCCCTTGAAAGAGAAAAGTTGATAGGTTTAGGTCAAAATATGAATTTTGATAATAAAGTTAGTTTATCTACGAAAAGTATCCATGAAATTCAATGGTGGTTAAAAAACGTGAAGAATAAAAATGGTAAAAGAATCAGGCCTATTTCTGTATCCAGAAGGTGTTTTACAGATGCCTCGATGGAAGGTTATGGTGGAATAGACCTGATTTCTGGTTTGCACACACAAGGCAGATGGAAAAATCAGGAATGTGGTCATCATATTAATTATTTGGAACTCCTTGCAGTTTTTTACTGCATGCAAGCATTTTACAATGAATTTTGTGATATTCATATTGAGATTCATTCAGATTCTGTTTCAGTGGTAACTTACATAAATAATTTTGGTGGTATGAATTCTTTGGAATTAGATGACCTTTCAAAATGTTTATGGGAATGGTGTTTAAGTAGAAATATATATATTTCTGCTGTACATGTCCCTGGTAAATTAAATAAAAGTGCTGATTATTATTCTAGAAATTTTTCAGATTCCACTGAATGGACATTGAAAAAAGATATTTTTGAAAGATTATGTAGACACACATTTATGCCTAACATAGACCTTTTTTGCTTCTAGACTTAATAATCACTTACCTAAATTTGTTTCATGGTTTCCCGAACCAGGGGCTTACGCAGTTAATGCTTTTTCATTATCATGGAAGGATATGATACCATACATTTTTCCTCCATTTAATTTAATTGGGAAAGTACTAAATAAAATTGTTATTGATGAGGTTGATAGAGCTCTAATGATTGTTCCTTTTTGGTTCACACAACCTTGGTTCCCTATTCTACTTGAAAACCTTTGTGATTTTCCTATCAGGTTACCCAGACACAGAGATCTTCTAGTGTTGCCGCACAATGGAACATTACACCCATTAGGAAGAAAATTAAAAAATGATTGGAGTGGTGTTATCAGGGAAAGCCTGCAGAGTAAGGGAATTTCATCAATTGTTGCAGATTTCATCGCAGAATCTTGGTCACAGGGCACAAGAAAACAGTATAGCAGTGCCTGGAAAAGATGGTATATGTGGAATTCTATTAGATGTTCCAGTCCAATTTGTTCGTCTGAAGGTGTAGTCGTGAGTTACCTGTATTTTTATTTCAATCTGGTATGTCTTATTCCGTTATAAATCTTCATAAAGCGATGTTAATGCAAACATTGTCCTTATTGGGAAATACATGGTGCAGTGACAACAAAATGGTTGTAAGATTCATGAGAAGTGTATTTTTACATAAACCGGCTAAACCGCGTTATATAATGATTTGGGATGTTTCTGTTGTTTTGTGTTATTTACAAAAGTTAATGCCATTATCTAGGTTATCTTTGAAATTATTAACTTTTAAAACCTTAGCCTTGTTTGCTCTTGCAACTGCACCAAGAGCTCAGACTTTGTGTTCTTTAACTTTAGACAATATGTTTTATTCAACAACAGGCAGTTGTTTTCACATTCACGGATATTTTGAAGACATCCAAGACAGGTCAATATTACTCTATAAGGATAGAGCATTATCTGGAAGAAAATATATGTCCAATGCATACTCTACTTTATTATGTTAAAAAGACTGCTGATATTAGAAAAAGTAAAAAGGTGTTTGTTTCATATGTTACCTTTAATGCTGTTTCTTCGAGCACTTTGGCAAGATGGTTAAAAAATGTGTTAAGTTTAGCAGGGATTGATATAACTAAATATAAGGCACATTCTTATAGAGGAGCATCAGCTTCGGCTGCCTAAATAAAGGATGTTCAATAAGGGAGATTTTAAAAACTGCTGATTGGAAATCATCTAAAAATTTTCATAAGTTTTATTGTAGAAACTTAGAATCTGGTATTTCTTATAATGATGCTGTTTTTGGAACATAGAATATTTTTTGGGGTATTAAACTTGGAAAATATTTGTTTTTTGTTGCCTTTAAAGATGCTATTTTGTACATGTGAAGCCGAAGGCTTGATGAAAAATAATGGACCCCCATCCAAGCTTTAGTGCAGGATGGAGGGCATTATTTGAATAAAGCCGGAGGCTGAGCATGTACAAACCCTCCCTTGTGTATAGTATCATAGTATGTGATTAATGTCTTATTATATAATATAGAGAGGTTTTAACCCTCCCTTAGTTGCTTTATTGCAACAAAAAACACTCTTTAAATGAGTGAAAACATGTGTTTCATGCTTCCGGTTATTACTTCCGGTAGTCACGCGCATGTCCGTGATATAGCGGGAAATTTAAACCTTTGAATACGCGACTTAAACCATAAATTCAAAATGAAATGCTATTTTGTACATGCTCAGCCTCCGGCTTTATTCAAATAATGCCCTCCATCCTGCACTAAAGCTTGGATGGGGGTCCATTATTTTTCATCAAGCCTTCGGCTTCACATGTACAAAATAGCATCTTTAAAGGCAACAAAAAACAAATATTTTCCAAGTTTAATACCCCAAAAAATATTCTATGTTCCAAAAACAGCATCATTATAAGAAATACCAGATTCTAAGTTTCTACAATAAAACTTATGAAAATTTTCATTTTATCTGAATCAACCGGTGCCAATAAATGCAAATCATTTCAGGAACGGAAAATAAATATTCCAAATCAGCCCGGAACGATTAAGCACCGTGATAGAGGAAATCAAACATTACCTTCCATGATATCTGTCAGGGTGATTTTTCTAGCATCAACCTCTAAGTTTATTACATCAGGACTGCTGTTATTGTGATCCAGATAGGTTCTGTTCTTACAACGATTAGGTATTTCCTGGTTTCTTATAGCTGTATCTTGCATTTTATTTGACTTCAACACTTTAGATGGTGTACAGCTCTACATTAAAAAACGCATTAACATTTCATACATAAACTAAATTATACTTATCACTGGGTCCTGACGCAAGTAACGACAATTTTTAAACGAAAGTGCAAGAATGTTTCTCTAAAAATAAAAATCCAAATACATATAATATTTTCATTTCACAACCTTGAGCATTCAGAGATACACATTATCTAATCAGAAATCCAGTTAAATACACACTTTTAGTGCAATCAAGGCTGTAATTTTTATTGTTTAAAATAACTGAAAGAGATTTTGCTGTTTAGATATTTGCAAAAGACAATTTTGAATGAGTGTATGAGAACTGTGTTGAAAGCAATTTTTTGATTAATTAAATAACATATGCATTATTGCTTGAAGTATTTATTCTAGAAAACCATACCTGTATAGTTTATGTTTTATAGATAAGCATTTTTTTTTAAAATAAAGTAACGCATTGACTAAACGAAAACGATATCTGTGAGAGTGTTGCTCACAGAGAGGGAGCATGTTTAGTACAGACAACAGCTTAGCTATTTTCCTTACATTTCAGGATGGCTTAAATTTAAATATCTAAAAAGGATTGGACACTTTTAACAGTGTTTTCAAGTTAATGTTTCATGGCTATGTTTAATCATGTTAATGTGTTGAAAATTTTGAAAACTTAAGCTTAACTAAGGAAAATCATGTCAACATTTATAGAGTATACACTACTATAAGCCTTACATTTCTTAGAACATTGTTGAAGCTTTAAATTCTCCTTGTAATAAACTATGTCTCAAATTGTATTCTGCTGTATATACCATGAGGAAAAGAAAGTCACACAAATTACATGTTTTTCTTTCCTTGCTTCATAGACTAGTGAACATGCATGTCAATTATCCTATTGTGTTTTATTTCCTAAGGCGTATTTCTCGATTCAAATACCATTAATTCATTAAAGGCCCTTGAGCCCCAAAAGTGTTAAAATTCATATTTTTCAAAAGCCTTTCACTCTTAATGTTTTGTTTTAGTTTCCTAAATAGAGCTTATTAGCCAAATAGCAGTCGCCTTTTGCTTCTATGGCAAAGAAGTAATTACCATAAAATCCCGCGTTTACGCCCTCGGGGCGTAACATTTTTCAAAAGGGGGGCGTTTAATAAAGATAAAATAAAGATTATAAAAACAAATAAAAACAATTCTCTCTCTTCAAATGATGTAAAAAAATCTAGCAAATCTTGTTTTAACACATCATCATTCTGTCAACCCATGATACCTTTGATCTACACCTCCCAAAAATTTCCAAAGATCCTGCTTGCAGTTGACACCTTTGATCTCGCAGACAATCTGACGTCATCAATGCTACTTTCCTAATTTACGATATGTCAACAGGCCCCACTTCCCTATTCTGTATTTATTTCTGACGAATAATGTGCCTTTAAACTATATAAAAATTTACAGTGCAAAAGATTATTACAGTGCATTCCGCATACAACGAGATCGACGGGACTTTGCATAGTTCCAAGTTATAAGCGGGTCTCGTTATAACCGGTACAGAACAAATTGAGAAATCCAACACCATCAAGCATTAATTATTTCTACTTCCATTTTCGCGTACATCCTATTTGAAGAGTACATAATGGGAGTTAACACTTTGCACTAAGAAGTTTTTGTTTAATTTAAATGTACATTTATATAAATATATGTAGCTATCATTGAATTTAAACAAAACATTTGAAAAAACATACTACGCCTTTATTAATATGTCCATTTTAAATTTCGTTTTCAAAATTCATGCAGTGAATTTCTCACGAACACCGAATAACACTGTAAGAAATTAGCCGCTTCCTTTGTGCTTATATGTGCGTTATATTATACTCTTGATAGACTTCTATTATCTTGAGAAAATAAAGAAAATATTGTCTTATTAAAACTCATTTATACAAGCTGCTGACGGTTAAACGGGAAAACATAGCCTGACTGACATATAATATTTGACTAGTGCCTTGGCCTATCTTAATTACTCTCATCCATTCTATATTCTCCTGTACATCAGATAAGCAATTTGTTTAACTAATACTATTATACAACTTTGGATCATTTATATGTTTACAAATTGTTTTTCTAACACCTGTATGATGTGATAATTAAGCCCATGTTGTATGTGGCCGAAGAATCTGTTTTGTGGAGCTGTCTTACTGGCTGGTTGCCTCCTGATGGCATTCTGTAGACTGGTATGTTGGCCTATTTTCTTTTTGGCTTCCTTATCACTTAGGAATGTCAAATGTATGATACATAGAACTTAATGATTTACCACTTATTTTATCAAATGTCAATTCCTCTGCCTTTGGAGCAACATCTGGGGTAAATATTTTAAATCTTCATACACTCTTTGCTAATACGGCACTTTATAAGCCCTTCTGACTCAATCATGTAGTGAAGGTAGTCCTTGGGGTGCTCATAAGCTCTGTGACGTAAAATTGCTTAAAATCAGGCTTTTGAATGAGACTGCAATGAGGGCAGACTCGCAGCATGGCCAGGCCTCTGAAATATGAAATGTTTTCGTTAATTTACGTCCTCATGAAAACTGTTTTCGTTGAGCAACATACACATACTCTGTGATAAACTTACTCAAGGCAAAAAAAACGTTTCTTAGCTTTTCTAGCAAAGAAATTAAATAAAACTTGTATATTATTAGTATTTTTCCATATTTCCAACATCAAGAAACATTAACAATGAATTTCATCGTGGAATATGTTACTTATACTAAAATTAAAGTATCAAAAAGCATGACATGTTTATTTTGTATAATATGACTGTTTAACGTTTAATAAATAAGACAAACAAAACAGTAATAATAGATATTTACCATTATATCACTTTTAATACAATAGTTGCTCTAAGAACAATCCATGAACCTCGAATACATAAGCAACAGATCTAAGAAATCGGGACACGCACATCTACCGGAGATATGTAAACAAACTTTCGAAGGTCAACCTTCACATGCTTTCGTTGTGGAACAATTTTCGTTACTTGTGTCAGGACCCAGTGCTTATGCAAATTATCAAATACAGTGCTAGATAGATATTTATTCAGGTTAAAACACACATATAAATAATACAAACACTTATACATTTTATATAAAACTGATGACACAATTGTAATTAAATATTTCGGAAGTTTGTCAAACATAAATATCACAGGAGGCTCATTAAATAATAAAATATAATAATAAAGTACAAAATCTAAAAATCTTTCTTTCCTATGACAAGATATCAATTTACCAGTTATTAAATATAATGTGACGACGTAAGTGGAAGCATGTATATAGTAGTGTGCAATAACCTCGGATTTCCCATGAAAGCCCGAAGGCTTATTTCCAATGGGGTCCTTGGATATATACTTACTAGAATATACAATATAATAAACAAACTTGAAAAAAAAAACTTTGGAAGCTAAAGTGTCAAATGAAAGGCAAATATAGATATAAACTACAAATTAAGAGTTTTGCCAGTGTGAAATGCAAATGGATGATGTATTATAAATAAGGAATGGCAACACTTAATGTATTGTTATCAGAAACAACAAGAGAACCATATCCATCACAAACAGTCTTAATATGCTGTCGTGAATATTTACATTAGACACATTATATTCATGATGACAAAAATATTCCATACACACAATTTTTTTTTCAATCTCTGCATGTAACCTTGACATTAAGCCACAGGTATGTGAATTTTTTGTATAACACTCCATATCAATATGGTAAACATTTAATTGTGCCAAATAATAATAAAATCCATCAATTCATGTTTAAGTTTAAGTATGACCTTGACCTTTTACCTAGAGACCTGGTGCATGTGAACACTTGTTTTCAGTATTACAGTACTGTTATGACTGTCACTTTTATATATTATAACCCTGCCAGTTAATGGTCTGTTTCAAGATGGGCATCAAAAAATTCTATTATAAGTACCCTATATATTATGTAATCCCGTCGGTGGCCAGTGTAATACAGTGTGCTATTACCTTAATACCAAGTGACTTTGATGTCATGATTTGGTAACACAGCCAGAAGAAATAGTAAATAAATCTCTCCATTCAAATATTAAAACTCATTAAGTTCTTTATTTATTTATCAAATATGACCAAACAAAGTGGAGGCTAAGGGGAAAGATGTGTATCATAAGTGTTTGGTTATGATTTTTTTAGATGGAAACCTATATTTTTCCCCTTATGTGCTTACCATACAAATGATAACAATGACTGTTGCAATTATAAAGCTTGATTTTTTTTGTAAAAATGGAAAATAACTGGGGGAAAAGGATGCAAATGTTTGTTAACTTGTCACATCCCCAGGGGCAAAAAAAGCGTCAATGTCATGGAAGTTCTACATACTGTAACATCAAGATCACTCCACTTCTGTAGAACTGATGTCTGTAATAAACGGTTGACAGCTGAATTAGCAGCTGCCCTTAATTGTGAGCGACCAATCAGATATTGTTCCATCTTAACACAGTCATGCATCACACTCTCAATGTCATGATATAGTAGCTGTGCCATTGTATCTGCCTAAAATAAATATTTACTGAAATATCACCTCATTATAACTAATTTACATTGTTTACTTTATATAAAACAAATGAGTTAAGAAAAAGCTTAAAAAGTTACAACAAAACAGATTAGAACTTAAAGTGTTCAATAAAGAAAACAATGATCTTTTGTTTTGCTGGTTCAAATCTTGACTCAAAAGTAAGGAATATTCTAGAGCTTATACCTTTATAATGATGTCATTGAGAACTGTATCAGGATGCTTAAGCTTTTCACTATTTAACTTATGGTCTTTTATACAAGTAGTCAGCAGAAAAGACATCAGATCTTTCCCTACTGCCTCATAAAACTGGGCCAGTATCACCTCTGTTCTCTAAATAAAGAAATGTACATGCATATATAATTAACAACAACATGTATATAAATATAAAAAAGCTCAGCATGAATGCAATGAAACTGTTTAACAACACAGTTATCAACAAAAAATTAGTATTAAGAAAAGAATGATGAATACAGTAGAACGCACAATTAACTTGCTTAACTCAAAAATATGGAACATTTCCACTATGCCCCAATTTATCTCCTACATAATCTGATATTAAAGTCTTTGTTTACAGTATACTTGCTAAGTAAAACAACAGGGCCATGATGGCCCTTATATCGCTCATGTGATTCTTAAAGCTCTTAATTAATATTGTTAGCAATGAATGAAAAGCAAATAAAATGTCTGGCCAGTTTAGTTATTGGTTAGACAAGCTTTTTGTGGTCAAAGCTATAGACTTTTACCTCAAAAGCAATGATAAACTATCAAACCAAATCTCAAGACTGTTGGCCAAATTGTTCTCTAGTAATTGGCCAGACAAGCTTACAGGGGTCAAGGCCATCATAACCTTGACCTTTAACCGATTGACCTTAAAATCAATAGGGGTCATTCACTAGTTATAACCAACCTCCACACCAAATCTTAGGAAAAAAGTAAAGTTATTGCTAGTTATTGGTCTGACAAGCTTTTATTGGTCAAGGTTACTGGGACTTTGACCTAAAAATCAATAGGGGTCATCAACTGGCTTTGGATAATGTCCCTACCAAGTAACAGAAATAAGCACTAATTCCTCTTTAAATTACTGATCAGACAAGAAAGTGGTGACCTAGGTGTGTATTTCAGTATGTTCCCACTTTTTAAGTGGGGTCTTAATAGAGTTTGTATGTCTTTACCAGTATTTAAAATAAGTAATGGATTTAGAACTGAATTTCAAACATAAACAAACCTTTAGGTTAAGATAATTGTCAAATGTGTACATTCCAGGCTCATTAACTTTACCAGGCAAGACAATTACATGTGGGTGCAAAACTGCTTGAGCCAAAATCTCTGATGCTTTTATTGCCTGAGACACTCCCTGCCTTTCCATCAATCTCTTTAATTTCTTATATACACATGTCAGATTCTCTTCAAACTGACCAAGCTCTTTTGAATGTTTTTCAAGGCATTCTTTACTCTTTACTGTGTCATAACTATCTTGTTTTAATTTACTCCATTTCACATGTTTAATTCTAACATCTGCTGGTTTTCTTCTCCTTTCTAACAATAACTGTAGCCTCGATTTTGGTTCCTTTGGCAGAAGATCATGTGTTTCATCAAATGTGTATTTGATTTTGCTTATTTTTGTAATTTTACTCTTCAGTGTCTTCAGCAGTTGTACTTTTACTAAGATAGATGTAAAAAATGTCTTTTCTTCATGTATTTCATCCCATGCCTCTTGTTTGGAGCTTTCCTCAACAAAATTACACAATCTAGAATAACAATTGTTTATTATTCAAATATGTCCTGTGTATTAAAAGTAAATTGTCTTTATATTGTTAACATTTTGTACTAGAATTCTTACTTACAACCAATGATCAAAAGTTTTTGCAAATTTGAAAAGCCATTTCAAATGTTTTATTTTACAAGTTTCATCTAATGCTTTCATAGAACTACAGAAATATATAAGTGAAATACTTCATTGAGAGTTAAAGCAAAACAGACCACTGTAATTTCCCTCGATCATTTTCTCTCTATATCTTTACTGTGTTAAGCAACTTTTGCTCAACGCCACCGCTAATTATGTAAATAATTGAGATCAATCTTTTTATCAAGTGACCACTTTAACCTGTCAAGTGTTTGCGTTTTTGTAGAACGCTGCCTCATGATGTCACAAATGTGTGAAAACCTTTATTTCCTTAACCATTTTTTGGCTTAAGTATGCTTATGATGCCGCATCATACGTATTATCCAATAAAATCAATAGAACAAACCAAACTGTGCCTCTATTGTGATGGTGTATACACTTCTCTGTTGATATGTAGACTGCATTGAATTGACCTTAAACTTCATTAGCCGTTAATTAAATTAATCGTTACAATTAGACAAAGGTTGTTTGTTTCAAATAAACAAGAGGCCCATGGGTCTTAACGGTCACCCGAGTATTCTACAGCAGAATACAGGTATATAGTGTCTTTTTTGCGTAAATAACTTTAATACATTGATTAAAACCATCAAACATCAATAAATATTTAAATTTCAATGCACTGTCTTTAAATAATATTATGTATAATATTATATATATTATATTATATTGTGCAACATATCCTCTCCCTGGGGCCTAAACCCTAAAAACAAAGGGGTCATGCATACCACAGTGTAAGGACTCCCTACTTGTTGTAACTAGAGCTATGACTGAAAGTGATTAATACCCCCTCCAGCCTTGACTTTTCGGAAATTTAAGTTGTCTAAAGCAAAATTTTAACTCAGCCTATAATTCTTAAGTATCAAATATGTAAAATAATTCTTAACTAATTTCTAATTAATTATTATTTTTAGTAACAATGACCCTTAATCCCAGGGGGTACAAAAGCAAACCGAGCCGGGGGTCTTCGTATAAGCTTGCTAAATACCAAATTTAATTACAATATCTCATGCCTAACTGTAGTTATAATTCTGAAAAAACTATTTTTCTATTTTAAGTGACCTACTCCCAAGGGGATCAAAAAGCAAAAACAAGAAATGTCGAACGACACATATGCTCCCCCTTTCTAGCCCTTGACTCATCCTATTGGTAATTTTGTTACAGAAACATGCTATAAATGGGTACATGGAAGTGTTCAGTTATAAATGGAAAAACAATCAAATTCGATGAATTTATATCCCCTGCCCAGTACTGGTTATTACTAACACAACAATTGAAAACATAAGGCTTTATTTATATAAACTTATCATGGCGTAAACAATAATATTCTTTGTACAGGACAAATATTCAGGGCAATAACAGAGCCATAACACCGTGTTAAATAGTAACATCTGGACATGCCAATGAGATGTAAATTGCCTTTTTGTATTGATGGTTCCCATAAAGTTTTGTTGAAATCAATACAGCAGTTGCAAAGAAATAGCAATATTGCTTTAAATAGATACTACATAACTTATCAAGGGCCATAACTCTGTAATGATAGGTCTGGTCTGAACAATGCAACAAATTATGCATATCTCCTCTTGGTATTAATGATTCCCATTAAGTTTTGTTGAATTCCAGCAAGTAGTTAATGGAAACAATTATTGCTCTATATGCATACTGCATAGCTAATCAAGTTAAAGTGTCTGACCGGAAAAAGGCAACGATATGCGCATCTCCACTTGGTATTGAAGGTTCCCATAAAGTTTTGTTGAATTCCAGCCAGTAGTTGCAGAGAAGAAGGGCGAAAACGATCATTGCTCTATATGCATTCTGCATAACTAATCAAGGGCCATAACTCTGAGATAAAGGGTCTGACTAGAACAAGCCGACAATATGCGCATCTCCTCTTGATATTAAAGGTTCCCTAAAGTTTTTTTGAATTCTAGCCAGTAGTTGCAGAGAAGTAGCGCGGAAACAATAATTGCTCTATATGCATACTGCATAATTAATCAAGGGTCATAACTCTTAAGTTAAAGTATCTGACCGGAACAAGGCGACAATATGCACATATCCTGTTGATATTGAAGGTTCCCAAAATGTTTCGTTGAATTCCAGCCAGCAGTTGCAGAGAAGTAGCGCGGAAACAATTATTGTTCTATATGTACTATTTGATTGCAATATTATGTTATTATGACTAGTTGTATTTTTTTTTTATGTATTTGAAACACAATAAACATTAAAGTATACAAAAACATACATGTTATAACATAGTTATACATTAACCCTATGACACATACTGCATAACTAAGCAAGGGCAATAACTCTGAGTAAAAATGTCTGACTTGAACAAAGCAAATTGATATCCAGCCAGTAGTTGCAGAAAAGTAGTGCGGAAACGATAAAATATAATGAACTAGAAATTGTCAGAATACACCAGACATGTGTTTGTCAGAAAACATGCTTTTTAGTTAATGATTTTGCACATTGGGAGAATGCAGTAGTTTATACATTTTTTTTTTCAAATGTTTTGGATTTATTTGTCCTACATCAATAAGATAAATCAAGTTTGGATTTGAAGTTTACATGACTTCTTTGAAGGGCAATTCGTTCTTTATCCCTGAGATTTCTGCACTTATACTCAGTGGGATCTATCTACCTGCATAGTTTCATGTTGATACTTTTCCTAGTTTTCAAGTTGTGTCCTGGACAAAGTTCAAAGTGTAACAATGAACAAAGGGCAATAACTCCAAATAAGGGGTGCTTCCGCACTGCACTTCTACTCAGTGAGATCTATCTATCTACAAAGTTTCAAGTTGATACCTTTTATAGTTCTCAAGTTATGTCCAGGACAAAATTCAAAGACTAAAAATGAACACAGGACAAAAACTCCTAAATTTGGGATGAGAGGGTTAAGGGTCTTATTAACTGCACCTCTACTCATTATATACCTATAAAGTTTTAAGTTGATACCTTTTATAGTCCTGGACAAAGTTTAAAGTGTAAAAACACAAACAAAAGGAAATAACTCCAAAATTAGGGAAGGCAGAGTTATGATTCTTTTGCACTGCACTTCTACTCATTGAGATCTATCTAACTACAAAGTTTCTTGTTAATACCCCTTGTGGTTTTAGAGTTATGTCCTGCACAATTTCAAAGTGTAAAATATACAAAGGGCAATAACTCCAAAATTAGGCAAGGCAGAGTTACAGTTCTAGCACTGCACTTCTACTCAATGAGATCTATCTACCTACAAAGTTTCTTGTTCATTAATTAATACCCCTTGTCGTTTAAGAGTTATGTCCTGGACAAAGTTCAAAGCGTAAAATTAAACAAAGGGCAATAAATCCAAAATAAGGCAAGGCAAGGTTACGATTCTTTTGCACTGCACTTCTACTTACAAAATTTGAAGTTGATATCTCTTGTAGTTTCAGAGTTATGTCCCGGACCAGAAATTTGCATCCGACGGACAGACCGACCACCAGCTGACTCCAGAATACCCCTTAGACTTCGTTTGTCGGTGGGTTTAATAACCTAAGCAGGGTTTTTTTTTCAATTATTTTTACATTAGAATATGTTTAAAATATGATAAGAGGATACTTGAAGTGTAACATGAAATTTTAAAAGTTGTTTGGCATATTAAATTATGTAATTCATAACATGTTAAACACTCTAGAATATTTGCAGTATTAAAACAATTTTTTTGCTTTGAGCTCTGATTTAAGTATCCCTTTATTAGTAATAATTAAAATTGCTAAATGAACTCAAGTTAATAAAAAATGTTAAATGCAAACTTGATATAAACTGTCACTATATGCAAGCTTTGGATTACCAACGTAAAATGAATTTTTTCATTGTTTGTAGAGAATAATCAGCTATATTTTGACATTTCCCCAATTGAGTAATTATGATATTGCTAAAAGCACAACACAAAGACAGATTAGTTTGGATTGGGATTTAATCATCTGATTAATCGCACTAGAGTGAATTTTACCAGGGATATTAGGATGTCTTCACTATAAACTCTAGGTAGTTGCTATGTTTAAAGTAGGACAGACGTTATTACAACCAGAAAGACATATTTTAAAGCAGAACATTGATAAAAGCATATACCTGTATATGCTCTATGTTAAAAATATCTTTGTTTGATTAAATTGTGAGTTATAATTGTCAGCAAATAGTAAGGGTGTGTAAGTTGGATTTATTCTTGCATATCAGACAGGATTATCTACCGTTTACACCGGTGCTAAGAAATCCCTGTCTTACACACCCCATGTAAGACAAGTCGGGCGCTTTAATGATGTCATTGCCGCGCGCATTTTATGAATGAATTGCGTTCTTAGGATGACGTCACTTACACGTAACCGTTATGAATGAAGTTGTAAGTTCATACGCTACTATAAGAAACAAGAGCTGTCGGTAGGACAGCAACGCTCGACTATTCTTAGTGCTTGATAGTAAAAAAAAATGCTTGATACAGTTACCTCCTCCTGTTTACAGGTTGGGGTCATGATGGTGAACAAGTGTGCAAAGTTTCAAAGCCATATGTCAATGGACTTTGAAAATATTTGAACTATTACAAAAACTTTAACGTAAATTCTAAGTCGAAAAAGGGGCATAATTCTGTCAAAATGCTTGATAGAGTTACCTCCTCCTGTCTACAGGTTGGGGTCATGATGGTGAATAAGTGTGCAAAGTTTCAAAGCCATATGTCAATGGACTTTGAAAATATTTGAACTATTACAAAAACTTTAACGTAAATTCTAAGTCGAAAAAGGGGCATAATTGTCAAAATGCTTGATAGAGTTACCTCCTCCTGTCTACAGGTTGGGGTCATGATGGTGAACAAGTGTGCAAAGTTTCAAAGCCATATGTCAATGGACTTTGAAAATATTCGAGGTATTACAAAAACTTTAACGTAAATTCTAAGTTGAAAAAGGGGCATTATTTTGTCAAAATGCTTGATAGAGTTACCTCCTCCTGTCTACAGGTTGGGGTCATGATGGTGAACAAGTGTGCAAAGTTTCAAAGCCATATGTCAATGGACTTTGAAAATATTTGAACTATTACAAAAACTTTAACATAAGTGGTTACGCCGACGCTCGGGTGACTACAATAGCTCTACTTATTCTTATCGAATAGTCGATACAAAAACTTTAACGTAAATTCTAAGTCGAAAAAGGGGCATAATTGTCAAAATGCTTGATAGAGTTACCTCCTCCTGTCTACAGGTTGGGGTCATGATGGTGAACAAGTGTGCAAAGTTTCAAAGCCATATGTCAATGGACTTTGAAAATATTCGAGGTATTACAAAAACTTTAACGTAAATTCTAAGTTGAAAAAGGGGCATTATACTGTCAAAATGCTTGATAGAGTTACCTCCTCCTGTCTACAGGTTGGGGTCATGATAATGAACAAGTGTGCAAAGTTTCAAAGCCATATGTCAATGGACTTTGAAAATATTTGAACTATTACAAAAACTTTAACATAAGTGGTTACGCCGACGCTCGGGTGACTACAATAGCTCTACTTATTCTTATCGAATAGTCGAGCTAAAAAGTGCATAATGAGAATATCAGTTTTCGAGTTTCTGTTCTGAAAATAATTGATATGTAATATGCAAGAAAAAGAATCAAACACCGGCTTTCGGTGCAGACGGGAATATCTAGCTCTCAGGTAACTGTTTAGCGGAAACTCGGCAGCCTCATTACCGCCGTAAACGGTCACCCTCGAGCTAGATATTCCGGTCTGTACCGGCAGCCGGTGTAAGATTCATATAGGCCTTGCAACTTGTAAATCTGTCTTTTTGTTTAGAAAAGACATGGCCAGGAATTTCATGAAACACCTTGAGCGCAGTCAAGATATTTCATTGAGTCCACATATTCATTAAATCTGTAAATGAATGATAGTGACAGAATAGGGATAAAGCTGAACCACGATATAGAAAAACTCACTTTTTCAAGACAATGTTTTCAGTCGTTACATCACGGATGTTGCCATCAACAAAATCACTGAGATGGGTGTAGCAGGATTCATCTAGGCAGTCCTTTAATTCCATTTCTACTAAAAACTAAAAAAAGCAAATTAATAATCTCAATTATTGCAAAGCAATAAGAAGAACAATCGCTGAGTAGGGGTCACACTCATCCTTCTCTTAGTCCCAAAGACAAACACATTAGAGGAAGAACATACCTATTTAAGAGAATTTCAAAGAATTAATGTCTTTTTTACAGGGTTTTACGGGACGCAGAATTATGCGCCCCTTTACGCATAAATTTTGACATGTACGCATATAAGTTATCCACTTGCGTCCAAGTGTACGCACAAAAATAATCTTAGACAATATTTTTTATTGTTTCTGACCCCATGTGATTTTATCTCTATCTTCTTGAAGCTCGCAAAATTCCAGTTAAAATCTAATACAACAAGCAGAAAATGCTCGCATTTGTTCATTTCTGAAGGTAACATAATTGAAGTCTACTGCGCATGCTATTGGCAAGTGCCAGCTGCAGAACCTGATTACGTTTACCATGCAAGCTACAGTAACTGATGACGTTTACTGTAAAATCTATTTTAATGCTCCCCGAAAAATTTCAGGGGAGCAAATAGTTGCTGGGTTGTCTGTCCGTCCAGTACTATTCTGTGCAACTGTATTTACGTCCCGAAATTCACATTTTAGACATGCGTTGTTCACCTGAAGTCACACAAATATTAACTTTGTTATTTGAAGTCGGATTTTAAAACTTTTTCACAGAAATGATAACCATATTGAGACAATGTGTCGCACGCAACATTTGGGTTGCTACCTTGAAGGTCAAGGTCACAGCATGACCTTGCAGCAAAATCGTGTCCTACCCACAACTTCGTTATTTGAAGTCTGATTCATAGAAATGATCACCATATTGAGACGTGTCACGCGCAACATTTGGGTCGCTACCTTGAAGGTCAAGGTCACAGCATTACCTTGCAGCAAAATTGTGTTCGGCCCATAACTTCGTTATTTGAAGTCTGATTTTAAAACTATTTCACAGAAATGATCACCATATTAAGATGATGTGTTGTGCGCAACATTTGGGTCGTTACCTTGAAGGTCAAGGTCACAGCATGACCTTGCAGCAATATCATGTCCCGCCCTTAACTTCATTTGAAGTTGGATTTTACAACTATTTCACAGAAATGATCACCATATTGAGACAATGTGTTGCACGCAACATTTGGGTCGCTACCTTGAAGGTCAAAGTCACAGCATGACCTTGCAGCAGCAAAACCGTGTCCGGCCCATAACTTCGTTATTTGAAGTCGGATTTTACAACTATTTCACAGAAAAAACGTGTAAAAACGCTAAAACGTGCGGTGATTTAGCGCAAGAAACACATTGACAGTAACAAAAGTTATCATAAGAACTCGAGGACATATTTTGAACTCCGGAACATTTGAAAAATCGGGTATAAATTTGTTAGCCGAGGCTTTATGTTTGCAATTTTGCAGTATAATTAGGTAATTATGTAATTTAGCACCTAAAACTCACTTTTTAAAGATGGAAATTACCATTTTTGACGAGTGTTTTTGCAGAATATACAATAGTTTTTCGACGAACTTTGTGACAGTTATCACAAGAACTCCATCCCTCGTGTAACATTTCCTCCCCCGTGATAATAACAACCAAACTAAAGTGATAACAGATATTGAAATCATGTACTACTTATAAAAACAGTACAATATAAATGTACATGCATATTTCTTACTGGATAAAAAAATGATTTTGAGCCTTCATAGTCTTTTTCAGTGAACATAATTTTGGACCCGTAAAATTTAGGCCTGGACCCCTACTTTTCTAGGCTGTGCATCCACTGGACCCCTAAAATATCAAAGAGATGTAAAACCCTGTTTTAACAATTTAATAAAATTTCATATTTGACCTCGACATTTACAAATCAATGTAATACGTTTATGGATTTGTGGTGTTTTTTTTATTTTAAAGTATGTATCAAATATGTACAACCAAACTGTCATAACTAAACATATTTCTATAACTTGACCTTGACAGTCAAGGTCATTTAAAAAAGTTGTATTTGAGTAATTCAGTATGGCCAAAAGTGTTATTTTTGTCCAAGTATGAATAAAATAAAACAATAAATAACAAAGTTATGACAATTTAAGCAATTCAATAATTTGACCTTGACTGTCATTGTCATTTAGAGGTGAACGGTCAATGTGATTTTGACCTCTGACCCCAAAAATCCATTGAGGTCATCTTCTGATCAAATGAACTGTGAAGTTTGAATGTCAAGGGTTCATGGGTTGTCCAGTTATTGATAGGAAACCGTTTTGACATACAGGGTCACTGTGACCTTGACCTTTGACCCCCAAAATCAAAAGGGTCATTTACTTGCCAAGACCAGTGCACCTTAAAAATTTGAGGGCCAAAGGCCCAGGGCTTGTCAAGTTATTGATAGGAAACAGTTTTTACCTACAAGTTCAATATGACCTTGACCATTGACCCTTAAATCAATAGGGATTATCTACTGGCCAAGACCTATGCACCTGTGAAATTTGAAGGTAAAAGGCCCATGAGTTGTTGAGATATTGATCAGAAAGCGCTTTTACCTAAAAGGCCAATGTGATCTTGACCTCTGATTACTTGACCCAAAAAATCCATTGAGTTCATCTTCTGATCAAAAGAACTGTGAAGTTTAAAGGTCATGGGTTGTCCAGTTATTGATAGGAAACCGTTTTGACATACAGGGATTGAACCTTGACCTTTGATCCCTTGACCCTAAAATCAAAAGGGGTCATCTACTTGCCAAGACCAATGCACATACAGAATTTGAGGGCCAAATGCCCATGACTTGTCAAGTTATTGATAGGAAACCGTTTTTACCTACAAGTTCAATATGACCTTGACCACTTGACCCCAAAATCAATAGGGATCATCTACTTGTCAAGGCCAACGCACCTACAAAGTTTGAGGGCCAACAGCCCAAAGCTTGTCAAGTTATTGATTAGAAGCCCTTTTACCTACAAGGTCAATAGAACCTTGACCAAGGTTATCATCTACTGGCCAAGTCCAATGCACCTACAAAGTTTGAGGGTCAACTGCCCATGGGTTGTCAAATAATTGATTGGAAATTGTTTTTATCTACAATGTCAATGTGGCCTTGACCCCAAAATCAAAAGTGGTCATCTGCTGGTCATGAACAATCATCATACCAAGTTTGAAGTTCCTAGGCCTAAGCATTCTTTAGTTATTGATCACCTACAAGGTAAATTTGACCTTGACCTTTGACCCCTTGACCCCAAAATCAATAGGGGTCATCTACTGGTCATGAACAATCATACCAAGTTTGAAGTTCCTTTGCCTAAGAGTTCTTTAGTTATTGATCACCTACAAGATTGATTTGACCTTGACCTTTGATCCCTTGACCCCAAAATCAATAGGGGTCATCTTCCTGTCATGAACAATCATCATACCAAGTTTTAAGTTCCTCAGTTATTGATCAGAAACCATTTGGTCTACGGACCGACAGACAAACAAATGCAAAGCAAAGCAAGTGAAGATTTCACCTCATATGATACAAATAATATTGAAACTATTTAATCAAAGGGATGCAAGCTCTGTGGTATTTTCTGATCTTTGCAATCTAAATCATACTGACTATCTGTATGTATTTTCCTATATAGGTTTATTTTTATATACTATAATCAGAGCTGCATTACTGGTACTGGTACTGCAGTACGTACTGCAGCGATTTTGCAAGTACTGGTACTGATACTGAATTACTCTTACAAAATTTTGCTACTACTGGTACTGGTACTGCATTACTGTCTTAAAAAGTGGTACTGCTACTGCATTACTAGGCAGTACTTTTGATTTTGATAAAAATAGCATCAATTTTTCTCATAAAATAAAGCTGTAAATTACATTATTTTACTTTTGTGAAAAAGTCTTATAGATCTATAGATAAATTGCTGCAATATTCCTTCAAATGTTAACATTGTATTCATCATAAAAAGCACCAAAGACTTTTAAGTAAAAATTAGATTGAGATAAACAGACTTAATAACTCTTTACCCTAAAATATCCTTATTAAAATATTTTATTACTTTGTATTTACTAGTAAAAGAGCAAAATAATCACTAATTAATTGCTTCTATTCTATATAATCCTACTTCAAGTGATATTGTTAGCACCATAAAAAGTTGTTATTTACTTTTGTATAAATTGAACAGAGGTGTGAAGGTGTGAAAGGCAACAAAAGACTGTTGTGTTTTAAATGAAAGATGATTGCATTGTATTACAGTTGACTGGTTACTAAACAATAAGATATGACATAAATATATGTTGTAAATATTGTTGGTAAAAAGTATGTTAAAACTATAAAGTTGTAAAAATGTTATGTTAACTTTAAAGTAAATTATGATTATATTTCTTTGCTGAATAATATTTGCAATTATTTG
Organism: Ruditapes philippinarum; assembly: GCF_026571515.1. Lineage (NCBI taxonomy): Eukaryota > Metazoa > Mollusca > Bivalvia > Venerida > Veneridae > Ruditapes > Ruditapes philippinarum. The sequence goes on from NW_026856025.1 coordinate 365,808, forward strand.
TTTGACACTGTGTTTGATGCAGCTCTGACTATAATTCATCTTACGCAGCGACTGCGTTAAGATTTTTTTCTATAACAGTTTGAGATTGATACATATGGAATTTTGCATGACTAGAGTTGCATCAAAAATCATTTTTTATGACAGCCACACTTTATCCTTGCATATCGCACGGACAGACAGACAGACAGACAGACGGACAGACAGACGACGGAGAAGTGATCCCTATATGTCGCCACTACTCCGTAGAGGCGAGACAAAAAGACACTTCAAAAAAGAAGTTGCCTCGACTAGGATTTGAACCTTAGGTCTCTCACGCCCTAAACGAGCGCGATACGAGCGCGATACCCCTGCACCACGGTGAAGTAATACGTAATATGTAGCCTGAATAAAAACAAATACATTGTAATTCTAAATTGAGAATTTCCATTTCGTGTTTGTAATCCTTATCAATTTCGAGGTATTTTGTTCACGATAAACCTGTTTAACACTGATAAAAATAATTTAGCGAAAATCTTCTCGCCAAAACAGTCTGACATGTATATATTCCACTACTCCGCAGTCAGATTTATTTGTATACTACGCCCTGGAGTATTCAGTAATCGACATAGCTAAAAATAGCATTTTCATTGATTAAAATGATATTCATCCGCGAAATTTGTGATCGTAACCTCATATTTCTATTGACTAATCTGAACTTTCAATGCACTGTAATTCGTTAAATGCCTACATTAAAAATTATTCTGTCTTTTAAATTGCTGGTTTTTAAGCAGTTTTGAGTAAGAACTACTTTGCGTTGTTAGGTCTGTTAGGAAATTTTGTGTTAGACCGTGGATGTTAGCTATGTATTTACTGATCTTGCGATCAGAAAATACAAAAATGGTCTCCATTATAGGAGGTAAAACAAGCTTACTGCCCTAACTGTATGGAAACTAAATGTATCATCCTCAGGATATGATGTGGTTTTGTTATCTTGATACTGCACAAGTAATAGTGTTTATTGTGAAACAATGTTGACCTGGCACTCTTGCATCTGACCCTATGTCGGTAAATTACGTAGACATAAATTACGTAGATGTAATGATCTACATGTAAATCAATATGAATGGATGTAATCAGTTGTTAAATGGTCAAAATTAAGAATCCCTCTTAGTGCAATCAGTAAAGGCCTTTCTATTAAAGAATATAGACGTGAACTCGTAGGTTCGAATCCTGGTACAGCCACATTTATTTCTTTTTATTTTAATTTTAAAATTGCCATTCTCATAAAACTAGTGCAAACTAGTGTGTATACTATCTGTGAAATATTTTTTATTAACTGCATAAATAGCTTGTAAGCATATACAATTGCATAATGTAATTAAAAATACTGTAATGAAATAAAAAATATTCCCTACCTTAAGAAAAAAAGAGTAAATTAATAGTTAGGTTGGTTAGGAATCAAGCCAGAGACCTTCAGATCATTAGCCCAGCATCTATACCATTACACCACACATCACTGACGTGTGAAGTTTCCAAATAAATCAATGAAGTGCCAGGACAATATTGTTGGAGGATATAATAATTGATGTTTACAGTAGTTTATTGGACTTTATCCACAGAAAGGTAAAGTTGTCTTTCTAAATTAACTCAATAGCATTTTAATTTTTCTACTTCGGAAATGCGATTCTTTGTAAATAAACTAAAATCAGCAAATAATCACATCATTTATTGAAATCCCTTACTTTGGACAGTTACTTCATGTTTTATGAATCAAGTTAAATTTACATTACTTTTTCAACCAAAATGTTATATTTTTCAAAAAGTTCAATTCATTAAGTTGGTCGGGCATACATTAACATTACTCTCTGTGCATGATGTAACTTCTTAAAATCATGTGCTGTAATGCTTGCAATATGTCAAACACCACTAAATCATGTTTTTATGAAGTATCTGTTCAAACTGAGAGACTTAACACTTGGAAGTCAGGGGTCTCTATGAAAATGCTTTCAAAAGTAGAATTTAAGTACTCCCAATGATGTAGAACATAAAGATTTGACAAAGGGATGAAGCTGCATTAATAACATAATAATTAAATTATAATTAATGTATCTTATGTATATCAAGTTTATATTTATTACGAGCTCAACCAGTGTCTATGCTATGCTTTAAGGTAGCTCGCTACTTTTCACTGAAATCTGACAATATCTCAGATCTTGATGATTTTTGTTATGCAAACATGTAAGCAAGCTCTACTCTATGCATGTAGAAGTTTTGCTTCGAACAAGCGTTTTTTTTATGACCTCCGAGTGTTACCTTGACCTTTGATCTAGAGACCTGGTTCATGCGCATTAAAACTGCTTCACATAGTTGTGAACATTTCTATGAAGTTTCATTAGAATCTCTCCATGCGTGTAGGAGATAGGCTCTGAGCATAATCTTTATATTTTATCATATTTAGTGACCTTGATCTTGTATATAGTAACCTAAATTACACACCTCCTCTATTGTTTGTGACAGGTCTATATTTTTCGGACAGACCTGTTAAACAAAAGGAAGTCCGTTATGAGGTCTATCTTTTGCACGTGCACAGGTCTGCTCTAGTCAGACAGACCCGGTCATGAAAAACACGTGAAAAATAGACCTGCCTATGCGCAGACAAAGACAACATGAAATGCAATAGAAACTAGAGGATGCTTTTGTAAAAAAGCGCATGTCTCCCCCACTGCTGAGAATAAATGCTGGGAAGAAAATGACCGCATAAGGGTGGAAAGATCAAAAAAGAACAGAGTATATAAAACCAGACAACTGATATATCACTGATATATCAATAATAGTTAAATGTCCTCACTGATAAGAACTCTAGTTATCATCCGGAAATGAGAAAATGACCAATGGTCACTGTGACCTTAACCTTTGACCTACTGACCCCATAAACAATAGGGATCATCTGCTCAATAAGACCAATCATCCTATGAAGTTTGAGGGTTGTAGGTCTAAAGGAACTCTAGTTATCATCCGGAAAGGAGAAATTAACCAACGGTCGCTGTGACCTTGACCTTTGACCCCAAAAACAATAGGGATCATCTGCTCTATAAGACCAATCATCCTATGAAGTTTGAGGGCTGTAGGTCAAAAGGAACTCTAGTTATCATCCGGAAACGAGAAATTGACCAACGGTCACTGTGACCTTGACCTTTGAACTACTGACCCCAAAAACAATAGGGATCATCTGCTCAATAAGACCAATCATCCTATGAAGTTTGAGGTCTGTAGGTCTAAAGGAACTCTAGTTATCATCCGGAAACGAGAAATTGACCAACGGTCAGTGTGACCTTGACCTTTGACCTACTGACCCCAAAAACAATAGGGATCATCTGCTCAATAAGACCAATCATCCTATGAAGTTTGAGGGTTGTAGGTCTAAAGGAACTCTAGTTATCATCCGGAAAGGAGAAATTGACCAACGGTCACTGTGACCTTGACCTTTGACCTACTGACCCCAAAAACAATAGGGATCATCTGCTCTATAAGACCAATCATCCTATGAAGTTTGAGGGCTGTAGGTCTAAAGGAACTCTAGTTATCATCCGGAAAGGAGAAATTGACCAACGGTCACTGTGACCTTGACCTTTGACCTACTGACCCCAAAAACAATAGGGATCATCTGCTCTATAAGACCAATCATCCTATGAAGTTTGAGGGCTGTAGGTCAAAAGGAACTCTAGTTATCATCCGGAAACGAGAAATTGACCAACGGTCACTGTGACCTTGACCTTTGACCTACTGACCCCAAAAACAATAGGGATCATCTGCTCTATAAGACCAATCATCCTATGAAGTTTGAGGGCTGTAGGTCAAAAGGAACTCTAGTTATCATCCGGAAACGAGAAATTGACCAACGGTCACTGTGACCTTGACCTTTGAACTACTGACCCCAAAAACAATAGGGATCATCTGCTCAATAAGACCAATCATCCTATGAAGTTTGAGGTCTGTAGGTCTTAAGGAACTCTAGTTATCATCTGGAAACGAGAAATTGACCAACGGTCAGTGTGACCTTGACCTTTGACCTACTGACCCCAAAAACAATAGGGATCATCTGCTCAATAAGACCAATCATCCTATGAAGTTTGAGGTCTGTAGGTCTAAAGGAACTCTAGTTATCATCCGGAAACGAGAAATTGACCAACGGTCAGTGTGACCTTGACCTTTGACCTACTGACCCCAAAAACAATAGGGATCATCTGCTCAATAAGACCATTCATCCTATGAAGTTTGAGAGCTGTAGGTCAAAAGGAACTCTAGTTATCGTCCGGAAACGAAGAATGGACGGACGGACTGACTGACGGACGGACGGACTGACGGACGGACAGGGCAAAAACAATATGTCTCCCCCCGAGGTGGGGGAGACATAATAAAATGTACATGATTGTCGTAACATTCCTGTCTAGGACTCACAAAATCTGGATACATTTTCTTAATATAATGTTTAATGAATGCACTTAGCAATTATTCCAACATCCCTATATTAAATATTTGAATAAAAATAATGTATAGGATTTCAAAGTTAGGACATATTTAACATTTATGTTTCAAAGCAATATTAATGTAAGCGGATCTTCTGTCATTAAGTTCACAAAATATCAAAAATGGACGCTTCAAGTTCATTTAATCTACGAAAACAGCATATTTGTTACGGTTTTAAATCATCTAATTCATAACATCTTAAACGTTCTAGAAAATCCATAGTACATAAAAATTGTACCAAAAATTCATATCGAAAAAATATAACAAGAATATGTCCGTTTCAAACGCATTTGTGATTAAAATAACGTCCATTTGAATACGCTTTGCATTGGAAACCGCAGCTACCCACTGTTAATAGCGAAGTTTTGAATAAATATACTCCAAAACTTGCTATATAGTAACATGCATATACAAGTACTTAAAGTGGATTGGTCTACAATGGGCAAATCTCCCATTAGAATTTCAAAAATTGAAAGAAACGGTAAAAATGTATAATTAAAAAAAAATCTTGAAAAAGAAATTTTAATAAAGTTATAGGCGATTTAGTATAAACATTCAATGCTGAACGATCATGTTTTATTCGATAACAATTTATAATCTGCTATATATAATATAATATCGGATCATGTATCTCAAACTTGTCAACAATATTCATATGCAAGTCTTTCGTAGTCATCTGGGTATCCGGACATTTGCCCCCTCGGAAGTTTGCTGAGGTGGACATTTTCCCCTTTGGAAGCTGTGGTGGACATTTGCCCCTCGGAAGCTGTGGTGGACATTTGCCCCTTCAAAAAAAACATCCATATATAAATGAAATAGAATGTTTCCATTGTTAAATTACATACTTAAAATTTATACAAGAGATGCCCTCTGACATATGACAAGTCGCCACAGCAAAAAAGGGAGGCAAACGTCCGAGGGGGCAACTGTCCGGCAGCAAATGTCCTAGAAACTACAATGTCTGATACGAAATACTATCAACATAATTATTCATTCTTTTACATATTTTCCATTAAAAACCCATTGATTTTATTATTGACAAATTACACATTTAGCTTTTTTGATTATTATTTAAAAGGGAAAAGCAGAGTTAAATGCAAATTATATATTTAATGAGAACGTTAATAAAAGCTTACTTGTATATGCGCTGTGTTAAAAGTAATTTTTGTGCATTACATCAAATGCAGCTCAAACCAATAGTTTAACGGTGTGTAAGTTGGATATCGGCCTCGTACATCGATCTTTCTGTTTAGGAAAGACCCGGTCACGAATTTCATGAAACACCTCGAGCGCTACGCGCTCTCGGTGTCACATGAAATTCGTGACCAGGTCTTTCCTAAACAGAAAGACCTCGTACTCGGTCGATATCCTATACTTACATGTTTCACACCCATAGTCATGATAATGACCATTTGTGTTTCAGTCCCACAATAAATGATGACTAAATGGTCCAAATACACATTTTCATATTTTTATCTGAACTTTGACTCCTATGTGTGACATTGACCTTGGCCGTAGGGACCTTAATTATGCATGCTACACTCACAACATTTGAGCCAAGTTATATTGAAATCCCTTTATGCATGTAGAAGTTTTGCTCCAGACAAGTGTTTTCCAATGACCTCTAAGTGTGACCTGGACCTTTGACCTAAAGACTGATTCATGTGCACGACACAACTTCTCATAGTGGTGAACATTTCTATGAAGTTTCATTAAAATTCCTCAATGCATGTAGGAGATAATTATGCTCTGGACAAAAATTGGATGCCGCCCGCTTCCCCACCCACCCACCAGCGGGGAAGCTATAATAAAACCTGTTTGTCAAACGGGTGTATAAAAAGATGAAATCTGGCGCTTCAGTGTCATATTAACACTCTATATTTACAAAATAATGCTGCGGAAGTAAAACTTACATAAATATCTACATGTTTCATACCAAAAATCATTAAGATCTGAGATATTGTCAAATTGAATCGGTCAGAAAGGAGCGAGCTACCTTAAATCTCCATTTAAATTGAAATTTGTTAAGTCTTTTCAGGAGGTCAAATGACATTCAACATAAGAAATATTGAAAAATCACTTATTCAAAATCCATAAAACTGATACAGACAGATCACAGAAATCATACAGATCAATGTACATTTGTGTTCAGATGATGATACAGTTTGGATAAATCTTGTTTCATCTGTTTTCCGTCAATAAACAATTTAGTTGTATTAATTGGCAAATTATTGGAAGTCCTACAGTTTTACATAATACTAAAGTATATACATAACTATAAGATACTGTTATATGCTATAAAATGTGAACATTCAAGAAGTGTTTATGTTCACATATAACAATGCCTGATCATCATTCTGGCAAGTAATATTACCAGCATTGTTCAGGACAACTAAACTTGTCACATTACAATACTTAAACAATGATTACTTGAATGCATATATTAAAAAGTGAAAGAAATTTATACATTTTCCTTTCATCACCTCCTGTATAATCAATGAGTAAACTAAATCATATCACCATATCCAGAGGATGATACAGTTAGTTTCCATACAATGGTCATGAAAGGTCTGATTCTCTGTTAGAAATTCATTGAGCTGTTTTGGTCAAATTCACAACTAGTTTTCTCTGTAGTGTAAGTATAAAAAAATTGATTCATTGAAAAAAAAATCCATTTTGTCTTCAGCATGTAAGTATCTTCTAAGTACAGGAAAGAAGTATGTATAGAATAGCAATGTTTTCATTCATTAACCATCTTGGATGTTATCATCACTGCTGGGAATGATAACACCATAAAATTTTATAGACAGTAAGCTGTGCAGTATAAAACAAGTATCATTAAACAAGAAACATGGCAATGTTTGCAATTGGCACCATTTTGGCACCATGGAAGAAAATTGTTGTAGTTGGAATACAAGCAACAATGTAAATAAGTAAAATGTAACTGATAAAGTAACAATCAAATAATCAAGCATTTTGTAATAAATGAGATTAAAAATTAATATTATATAGATCTTGCCAAAGCAGGGTCTTTACATAAGCTTGAATTTTTACCATGACCAACTTTCTGTTTTAGTAGCAATGACCTTGACCTTGATCCTATGGGGCTCAAAAGCAATCCAAAGTGATGTCTTGACATAAGCTTGCTATACACCAAGTTTCATTAAAATATCTCATTCCAAACTCTAGCTAGTTACTGATCAGAAACCAATGTTCTATTTCTAGTTACAGTGACCTTGACCCTGGAGGGCCTAAATGCAATCCAAAGTGATATCTTCACATAAATATCTTATTCCAAACTCTTGTTATTGATCCAAAACTGATTTTCTATTTTTAGTAACAATGACCTTGACTGTAGGGGGTTCAAAAACAATACAAAGAGAGGTCTTCACATAAGCTTGCTATTAACAAACTTTCATTGAAATGTCTCATTCAAAACTACTTATTGCCCGAAACCGATTTTCTAAGTTTAGGGACAGTGACCTTAACCCCAGGGTCCCAAAAGCAATCTTCAAATACGCTTGCTATACACCAAGTTTCATTGAAAATGAAATATCTTATTCTTAAATCAAGTTACTGACCGTAAACCAATTTTCTATATTTAGTAACAGTGACATTGACCCTATAGGGCACAAAAGCAATCACAAGAGAGGTCTTCATTTACATGTAAGCTTGCTTAATACCAAGTTTCATGAAATATCTCATTCCAAACTTGAGATATTGACTGGAAACTTCTTTTTCTATTTTGAGTAACAGTGGACCTGGACTCTAGAATTCATCTAATAATATACGCTTGCTATACACCAAGTTTCATTGAAATATCAAACTCCAAGTAATAGAAAGAGCATTGAAACACGAGGCTATCTGATTTGTACGAGGGAGCGTAACCCCAGAGCATAAATCAGATTGCAAAGTGTTTTGATGTGCTTTCTCTTTTGTATCATAGGCAAAAACAAAAACACCTTCCTTGTTGTCACAATATTAAACCCCAGAAAAAGTAACCAATGTAAAAGCATCTAAATATGATATTTCTATCACTATCCCTTTCTCTGCCATCCCAATAAGTAAACTCCAGAAAAAATGAGCCAGTCATTGGGTAAGCTTTGGAGTGCGGGTTACTAATACCTGCACTCCAGTTAATGCACTCACTCACAGTACATGTATACGATAGAACTCTGACACATTTCCAACAGGAAGGTCCCCAAACTATGATACAAACTCTAGTTGTTTACTGGAAACCAATTTACTAATTTTAGTAACAGTGACCTTGACCGTGACTCTATGGGGCCCATGTGAGGTTTTTACATAAGCTTGCTATACTTCAAGTTTTAGTAAAATAAGTCAATCTGAACTTAACTTATTGATCGGAAACCATCTTGTTTGACGACCACCCGCCTTAGCCAAATGTTTATAACCAAGATACTAAGCCATGGTTAACCTAGTTTTAATATTTTGCGCCATTTTTAGTAAGTTTTGTATTAGTTCTAAGCCGGAATTACTAAACATAAAATAAAAAATTTGCTCACACTATTCCAGAAGTTTGTTTGGATTTTAATTGAATTTCAATACATTATTATTTTTTTTGATAAAAAATATTGGCTGTGTGATCATTTACTTTTTCATCTTTTCAGTGATATCATTTATGTTCTGCAGATTTGCTATTAATAACTTACAGCAAATCATTTTTGACATGTCATGGTGATGGGCGATTCTTAGTATGATGCTGCCAAATGAACTCAATTCAACGTTTATTCAATCATTACTTGTGGTGAATCAAATCACACCAAAAAAAACCCCTTCAAATTTCATTTTGAAGACTTCAGCCACTTTAACAAAGATAATCTTTAAACTATGACCTATGGACTATTGCTTTTGGGAGGAAATAATTAACTACAATTACTGGCTGATTACTTTAATTGCTTCATAGTTCATTTGAATATTTTACCTACAACACACTGTAAGCATTTTTTCCCATTCTGGTCAGTTTTTGATCATGTGACTTATGAGCTGTATCTAAAACCATTGCACACTGGCTATCTTGTGATAAAAATGACATGAAAATCAAGCTTTTATTTAGTTCATCCCTGTGTATTTCACAGGAAGCCAAGCTGAAATTAGACAGTCTCTTTCTGAAACATTATTACAGATAAAACAGATATACATGTATATCCAACGTGGCAAAATAGGTAAATCATACGTGTACCTATATCACCCATACTAAACAGGGCTCTTACACATTTTAGATATCTGTTTAAATGAGAGCCCTTGTCACTTCCTTTGTTTGTATTTAAAAAAATGCTTGTTTTTCAAAATTGGAAAAATGTCAGGTGTAAGCTCAATCACATTTAAATCAGGGTTTTTTTCACATTACCAATGGTGACATCACCTTGTTGATGGTTCAAACAAACATTTTGTAGCCACTATCCTGTGGGAGCTATGCTTGACTTTTTCTTCTATTCAAAGATAAAAAAAATTATTTTTTTTTGTGTGTGTACAGAGATGAATTAAAATTTCATATTTTATCCTGACATAACAAGCAAATGCCTCAAGATTCATGCCAATTTTCATGAAAAGATTTAAAGATATATTTAAAAGTAAAATATTGTGAAGTGAACAAAGAAAGTAATTTAGACATTGCAGAAGGCCCGGCCCTTACATAAGAATCCACATAAACAAGATATGTTTGTAAAACATGTATGCCCCCTATCAGCAGCCAATTAGTCATGTGATAAGGTTATTATGCATGACTTCTGACCCAGTGATCAAACAATTAATAAGGGTTATAAAGTATCTACTGGTCATGACCTTGACCTTTGACCTCTTGACCCAAAACTCAATAGGGGTCATCTGCTGGTCACGACCAATCATCATACAAAGTTTGAAGTTCCTAGGCCTAGGCGTTTTTTAGTAAATTGATCAGAAACCGTTTTTACCTACAAGGTCAATGTGACCTTGACCTTTGACCCCTTGACCCAAAATCAATAGGGGTCATCTGCTGGTCATGACCAATCACCATGCCTAGGTTGAAGTTCCTAGGCCTAAGGGTTCTCTTATTATTGATCGGAAACCGTTTTAACATACAAGGTCAATGTGACCTTGACCTTTGACCCCAAAATCAATAGGGGTCATCTGCTGGTCATGACAAATCACCATACCAAGTTTGAAGTTCCTAGGCCTAAGTGTTCTTGAGTTATTGATCAGAAACCGTTTTTACTTAAAAAGGTCAATGTGACCTTGACCTTTGACCCCTTCACCTAAAACTCAATAGGGGTCATCTGCTGGTCATGACCAATCATCACACAAAGGTTGAAGTTCCTAGGCCTAAGCGTTTTTAGTTAATTGATCGGAAACCGTTTTTACCTACAAGGTCAATGTGACCTTGACCTTTGACCCCTTGACCCCAAAATCAATAGGTCATCTGCTGGTCATGACCAATCACCATACCAAGTTTGAAGTTCCTAGGCATAAGGGTTCTTAAGTTATTGATCGGAAAGCATTTTTACCTACAAGGTCAATGTGACCTTGCCCTTTAACCCCTTAACCCCAAAATCAATAGGGGTCATCTGCTGGTCATGACCAATCACCATACCAAGTTTGAAGTTCCTAGGCCTAAGGGTTCTTTAGTTATTGATCGGAAACCGTTTTTACCTAAGAGGTCAATGTGACCTTGACCTTTGACCCCTTGACCCCAAAATCAATAGGGGTCATCTACTGATCATGACCAATCACCATCTCAAGTTTGAAGTCCCTAGGCCTAAGGGTTCTTTCATTATTGATCGGAAACCGTTTTTACCTACAAGGTCAATGTGACCTTGACCTTTGACCCCTTAACCCCAAAATCAATAGGGGTCATCTGATTGGTCATAACCAATCACCATACCAAGTTTGAAGTTCCTAGGCCTTAAGGTTCTTTAGTTATTGATTGGAAACCGTTTTTACCTACAAGGTCAATGTGACCTTGACCTTTGACCCCTTGACCCCAAAATCAATAGGGGTCATCTACTGATCATGACCAATCACCATACCAAGTTTGAAGTTCCTAGGCCTTAATGTTCTTCAGTTATTGATCGGAAACCGTTTTTGCTTTCAAGGTCAATGTGACCTTGACCTTTGACCCCTTGACCCCAAAATCAATAGGGTCATCTACTGATCATGACCAATCACCATACCAAGTTTGAAGTTCCTAGGCCTTAAGGTTCTTTAGTTATTGATCGGAAACCGTTTTTGCTTACAAGGTCAATGTGACCTTGACCTTTGACCCCTTGACCCCAAAATCAATAGGGGTCATCTACTGATCATGACCAATCACCATACCAAGTTTGAAGTTCCTAGGCCTTAAGGTTCTTTAGTTATTGATCGGAAACCGTTTTTGCTTTCAAGGTCAATGTGACCTTGACCTTTGTCCCCTTGACCCCAAAATCAATAGGGGTCATCTACTGGTCATGACCAATCACCATACCAAGTTTGAAGTTCCTAGGCCTAAGGGTTCTTTAGTTATCACTCGGAAACCATTTGGTCTACGGACCGACGGACCGACAAGTGCAAAGCAATATACCCCCTTTTCTTCGAAATGGGGGCATAATTACCAAACAGGAGTCAAATTTTGTAAAAAAAGCCTTCACAGTGTTAGTCAAGCAGTAGAAATATGGTGATAAATTCTGTAAAATCAGTCATAATTGCACATAACATGTAAATTATTACCTGAATCTTGAATCTTTTTACTTTTCTTAACCAATTACTTCATGAGCATTTTGTGAAAAATGGCTGTTTTCATTGAAAAGTCTCCGGTTACAAGTTCAAATTGCTATAAAACTATCAAAAATGCTTCAATACTAATCAAACTTGGCACAAATGTTGACAGTAACTGGGCCATTGCCTTTGTAACAACATGCTCAGTCTTAAATTTCCTGTTACCATGGCAACGAGGGGACATCTCAAAATTGCTAAAAATCACTATTTTGAGTTGATTTTTTCCATCAAAATTGATTTCAAAGTGCTGCAACTTCTCAATCGATTGAGATAGCGTCAAAGGCTTTTCAGCGGCGCTGAAAAAGTGGTCACTTTTTCAAGCAACATTTCTCAAACAAAAACAAGTGTTGGGGCCTAAATAAGGCATTTTTTCACCATTTGGGACAACAAATAGGGGGGGGGGGGGGGGGGTGGGTGAAAAAGGCGTTAAAAGGCGTGTATATCAGGTAATGGGTTAAAATTTTAGTACATTTTTCTCAAGTTTTAATTTATTTAAATGTTTTGGTTCATCTGGAAGCATGCAGCTTTAAGGCTATTACAGATCCAGGTCATAAATGAATTATTCAACATATTGATGTTGTCATTAGTGTTGACCATTAATAACAAACTTTTGAGCAAAATTCAATGGTTATGACAAGCAAGGTCACTTTAAGGTTGGTAAAATTTAAATGTTTTAAGATATAGGTTGGTCAATAAGCCTTGTTTTGTCCAAAATTCAATCAAATCAAAAAAAGTTATCACAACTTAAGCAAAACCTATATGTTGAATTATTGAAATAATTAGGACTGGATCAATATACCGGTAAATTGGTTTTTATCTATTTTCCGTTTTTCAATACGGTAAGGTTATCGGGTTTTAGCTATACCGATACAAAAGGAGACATCCTTATAAATGTGTTACTTATGAACATGATGACTTTACATTAAAACTATCATATTTAATAAGACAGGGCAAAAGTTAAAAGTGTGGAATTTTTCTCTAAAGTATTAAATGATAAGAAGGTCCTCTGTAATATTCACAAGGTTGAAATGGCTAGTTCAGGTGGAACGAACATTCAATCTCCTATGTCTAAATTATTGGTAAACAAGAGGGGATCGCTCACATGAGAAAAAGGTCAAAGTTTAGCCCCTTTTCACCCCAGAAGCACAATTTGAAAACAAGGGACAGCTAAATCTGAAAAAAATTTGTGTAAAATTATTTCAAAACTGAACCAGTGGTTAAGATCTTGTTTAGATGTTGTTGTTTCTAATCTTAACTCTGGCAGCCATTTCATTAAACATTTTAGCCTGTCACTAAGTGAGAGGTGAGCTTATAAAAAGATGATAGAAAAAGAGAGGGAAAACAAACATTTGACCTTGATGGGGATTGAACTGTCTACTTCGATCCCCTGGGGCGGTGCCAATTTTGACACTTTGGGTTTTATTTCAACAAACATGGTAGACATACACTAGAAGATGTTTCATGCCAAATATCTAAGCTTTAGGTCTTTAGGATTTTCACAAGAAGATTTTTAAAGTTTTTACTATATACATGTATATTTAAGTAAAATCAATGATCCCTAGGGCAGGGTCAATTTTGACCCTAGGGCTTTTATTTGAACAAAGATTTTTTTTTAGTTTTTACTATATATAGACAACAAATAGGGGGGGGTGGGGGTGAAAAAGAGCCCGGTTTGCACTGAGCGATGCTCCCCAAAAAGGTTGTTGACAAAGGAAAGTACACCTCTTGTAGTTTCAGAGTTATGTCCCTAGACAAAGTTCAAAGTGTGAAAGTTCCAGAATTAGGCAAGGCAAAGTTACAGTTCTTTGCACTGGTCTTCTAATAAATAAGATCTATTTACCTAAAAAGATTCTTGTTGATACCTCTTCTCGTTTCCGAGTTATGTCCAGGACAAAGTTTAAATTGTAAAAAATGAACAAAGGGCAATAACTCCAAAATAAGCCAAGGCAGAGTTATGTTTCTTGTGCATTGCACATCTACCCATTAAGATCTATCTACCTGTGATATCTCTTATAGTTTTATAGTTATGTCCCAGACAAGATTTCTCTAAAAGGGTAGATAATTCAAAAATAGGGCTTAATAGAGTTATGGTTCTTTTGCACTGCACTTCTATCCAATGTATGACACCCTTTCACTACAAATGAATTTGTTAAATGTTCATTTGACAGCTTTGTTTGTTCATACCCTATATATACATGTATGTCAAATCATTTATGTGTATTTTGTTTTCTTCCAAACTTTGGGGACCAAAGTAATCAAAGCAGGGGAAGTTGTTATGTCCCATATTTGTATGCAAATTCTTTTCAGGGAATTTTCAAGTATTTGTATTTACAAATAACCCATTAGAAATATTCTTTTAAAGTATTATATTTTTACATAATTTCTTTTTTTTCTTCCAAACTTTTCATTTTAGAAACACATACTTGGGATTAAAATATTGGTGTTATAACAGATTGCCATTGAAATAAAGCTTCAAAATACTCTAGATGTCAAAACCTACTTACTTACACCTACATATCCTGGAACACTATTTTTCATTGTTTACTAATCAGCTGTTACTAAAACCATCTTAGCTGTTGGGTTAAACAAATTTTTTCAATTAATTTTTCAAAGGTCCATACAGAAAAATGATTAAGTAATTTCCTAGAGTAGGTTCTCTTTTTAAATGAAATCTGTCACCTTAGAAGTCTGTGGCTAATAAGAGCCAAGGACACACTTTTTAGGTTCAGATGACTTCTAATTTCAATAAACTTATGTTCAAACTGTAAAATAGTGTTTATTGGATAATTCCAGAAATAAAACCAGCTATTTACAGCAAAACTACTGACTCAAGCTCACTCATGCGATTCCTCCTTGTCCAGATAATATAAAACCAGAAGGCCACAGAGCTTTCTCGGCCGCAATACAACAACAAACGGCCAGCTTTCCTTCCGCATTACAACTTAAAATGGACAGAGTTTTCCTACTGCATTACATTAACATTACTAGTAATGTTAATGTAGGTTTTTCTAAAGCTATGCTAAGTAAGTATTGATTTTTAATTAATTTTGAATTAAGGTTTGTTTGATATCTGTTTTACATGTGATATTTGGGTGAATTAGATATCAGATTGTTTCTTGCAGTGTGTTTTGTTTTGTTTCACGCCTTTAAAGATGCTGATTGTATACTTTTGCAAGGCTGTATGAAAATGTCCCCTCATCCAAGCTTAAGTGATGGATGAGGGTCATTATTCAAGTATGACCATAGGCCTAAACATGTATGCATTTGTAACCCGCCTCACTGTCTTCTTTTGTCCCACCACTTGAGTTTAATGTCATGAGTTTTATGCAGAAACAAAACTGCTTTAAATTATGAGATTGTAGCGCTTCGGTGATCATGGCATGGATGATGTAATAGGGGTAGTTTATTATTGTTTTTTGGCTTTAAACTTGCGAAACCTCAATTGGCATGCTGATGTATACATGTTTAGGCCTTTGGCCTTACTTCAATAATGACGCTCATAAATCACTAAAGCTTGGATGAGGGGACATTTTCATACATTACTATACAAGTTACAAAAATGTTTACCTGCAGTTTCTGCCATAAAACACGATTGTATTTGACAACAAGTTGAAAGCAACATTTCAGAAGTTCTACAATCATACAATCCAGGTCTCTGTCTATGGGAATATAACTGAAAAAATACAACATCTATTAAATCGTAGGTGACTTTATAATCATTGTTTCTTGAATGAAATAGTTATAGTAATTCTGAAACTGATGTGGTTTTAATATTTTCTATGTGCATTTTATGGTGAACATAAGCTATTTAGACCTCTGAAATGATCAATGTCAAATAAAACTCAATATTTCAGCATGTGAAACTGGACACAAATTGTACCATATATGTATCTAAACAGGATTTCAGTTGTGAAAAATATAAATGTATCTAACTATGATTGCATTAATTTTTGTGAAAAATGCTACGCCTCTGTTAAATACAACACTAAAAAGTAGTGTAGGCAAAGAAGATTTTTTTTTCTATACAAATGAACTTTGCCATAATGAAGTTAGAGTCTAATGAATTTGGTGGTCAAGGTCATATTTCAGCCTGTCAAATGAAAGACAAGGTGCAGATGTGTTAAATGTTCTGATACAAAGGCCATAGTTTATTAATTTATTCATAATAAAAGTATTTGTACTTGATGAAAATTTAGGTATTTACTGTCTTTCATAGCTTTATTAAACTTTGAAATATGTCAGTTACAGTTATTGTTTTTCAATTAACCCTTTACCTCATATATACGCGAAAAAACGCACTTTTGACCCCCCCCTTTTTAGGCCTGAAATAGTGAAAAAATGTCCTATTTGGGCCCCAAACACATGTTTTCGTTTTAGAAATGTTGCTAAAAAAAGTGAGCACTTTTTCGGCGCCGCCCCCCATCCAAAAGATACATCAGGGGGCACATCCAGAAGGGGGATGTGCCCCCTTCTGTTTGGGGGGTTTGAAGGGGGGCGGAGTCCCCCCCTCATAGCCAAGAAAATTTTGGACTTGTGAGAGGCTTAAAATGACCCCAGATCTATGATAAGGTAACGTGTAACCAACGCTGAAAAGCCTTTGACTCTATCTCAATCCCTTGAGAAGTTGCAGCACTTTGAAATAAATTTTGATGGAAAAAATCGAGGCAAAATAGTGATTTTTGGCAATTTTGAAATGTCCCCTCGTTGCCATGGTAACAGGAAATTTAAGACTGAGCATGTCGTTACAAAGGCGATGGTCCAGTCAAAATTTGTGCCAAGTTTGATTAGTATTGAAGCATTTTTCATAGTTTCATAGCAGTTTGAACTTGTAAGAGGAGGCTTTTCAGTGAAAATGGCCATTTTTCACAATATGCTCATGGGGGAAAGGGTTAAGGACATTTTCGGGAGTTTTCATATAGACATATAGGCAAAATTAAAACTGTTCAATAGAATTTCTTTAAACTTGGCATGTTGTTAGAATATGATAACAGAAACATTTTAAACATTTTAAATATATGACCTGAAACTAAATGAAAGCTATCATTGATAAGTTATACAAGTTGGAGGGTAGCTGGAATAAAATACATATTCTATTACGTCATACCAACTGTCCGTCTCAAATGAGATGTGCGCATACCGTGACCGAGAACATTCAGTACGCATTTTGATACCGTACAGAACGGACGTGGTTCGTTTATTAGACCGAGAGTTATAATCTCTATTCCTAGATTAACGCGGTTAATCTATTTTATTTCATATTTTTTGATAAATTAGATATTGTATTTTTACAGTATCAATTTAATTTCTTTTCTTGATATATTTTGTTTATGCGACGCATAAACTTCATTTTTTTCTTTCGGCTTTGAGATTTTCATTCCATGTGCTTTTCCAGATGGCGGATGCCTCTACATCGGGAAGGAAAGTAATCAGTCAAGGAACATCTGGTTCTAACATGACTAAAGAAAAGATGTCGATAAACAAACTGAAAAATTGTTGTCGTCTAGTAAATCTGTTGCGTCCGAGGGTCGTAAAAATGAGTCTCGTGGTAAAGTGTCCACTAAGAAAAGTCAAACACCTGAGAAAATAAATGACGAAGTCATTAAAATTTTGCAAGAACTAAACACTAACGTAACAAAACAAGGTTCTAAACTTGAAAATTTATCAAAAAGGGTAGACAATTTATATGTTGTATATGATGAATATTGTTATCCTGACGACAGTTGTAATGATGGGTTTTCTGACAGTCACAGCGTTTTGTCCAATGTCAGCGAGTCTTGTGAAGATTCCCAGCCACCACGGAAGAGGGCATGTAATGAGAGTGACATATTTAGGAATTTGTATGACAAATTACAGAGTGTGGAAAAATGTGACACTGAAATTAATGATGATCTTGCTACTTTTGTAAACAATTCCTTCCGCAATGGCATTGCTGAGGATTCTTTGTCCAACATTGTAAAAGAAATTCACAGTCATTGGTGAAAACTAAGGTGAATGGTTGCATATGGCGTTTGTTGAAACCCCAATCACAGTCTGACGATGTGAAATTTCAAGCCATAAAAAATGTTGTAGTGAAAGCTGCTATAAACATTTCCAAATTGTTGGATAAAGAAGGGGAAAAATTAGATACCCAGTCAATTGAATGGGGCACAAATGCCCTTGCTTTGTTGGGGCAGTCAAACAAACTCATTAACAACAACAGAAAGGAATGCCATCGTTCGGATTTAGATCCACGATATTACCCTTTGACTTCTGCAAGTCTACCGTTTACAGAAAACCTGTTTGGTGATGATATTAACAAAAGTGTGAAGGATATCCAGGACATTAGTAAAATTGGTAGAGATGTTGGAAGAAATCCTTCATTTAGGCCGTTTGGTAGAAGACGTAGTGGTCGGCCGGGCATGTTTTCTCGTGGTACTGGCAGAGGTTATTTTAGGCCAGGTCATGGTTCTTCAGTCGTTTCACCACCAAAAAACTCCCGTGTGGGGTACATGAACAAGTAAATCAGGTTAGTAATATTTTTCAGGCAGGTAGATTGAAATTATTTGAAGAAAATTGGAGAAAATTGACAAGTGATGAAAATATATTAGACATAGTTAAGCATTGTTATATTGAATTTTTAGAAGGGCATGATCCTGTCAATTATGTATGTACAAGGAATAATTTCAGTGAAAATGAAAGTAAAATTATTGATCAAGAAATAAATAAAATGATTGATATGAAAGTTTTGATTGAAGTTGATCATCATGAAAATGAATTTATTTCTCCAATTTTCTTAGTCAAAAAGAAGAATGACGAGTTTAGAATGATATTAAATCTTAAATTATTAAATGAGAGTATTGTTTATCATGACATTTTAAAATGGAGACATTTGAGTCTGCCCTTAAACTAGTAAAACCTAATTGTTTCTTTGCAAGTGTAGACTTAAGACATGCATATAATTCAGTTCCCATAGCTACGGAACAACAAGTTAAGTTAAGATTTCAAAAAGATGGGAAATTTTTTCAATATGTATGCCTGCCTAATGGTATTTCTTGTGCCCCAAGAATTTTTACAAAGTTGATGAAGCCAGTTTATGCATCACTTGGCATGCTGGGACATGTTAATTCAGGGTTTATTGATGATTCTCTGCTTCTTGGAGATACATACGATGAATGTCATCTGAATATTACAGATACAGTTAATTTGATGGGGAAATTAGGATTTATTGTTCATCCCCAGAAATCTATTCTTATCCCAACTAATAAAATTACATTTTTGGGAAATGATATTGATTCCATCAATATGATTGTTACTTTACCGTTAGATAAAGTTCAAACAGTTGTCCAAGAATGCAAAATGTTGTATAGACAGAAAAAGGAAAAAATTCAGCAAGTTGCGAGGGTTATAGGCCTTATGATTTCTACCTTTTCAGCTGTAGAAAATGGTCCTTTGTTTTATAGACAAATTGAGAATGAAAAAATTTTGGCATTAGTTTTATTAATAATAATAATAATTTAAAGCAAAATAGAGGGAATTACAATGCATATATGATTATATCAGATGAAATGAAGGGAGAACTTAAGTGGTGGATTGACAATCTAGCCACCAAAAAAAGACATATTAGTCACGGCAATCCAGATTTGACTATTACAACGGATGCAAGTTAAGTTGGCTGGGCAAGTATTTGTAATGGAACAAGAGCCATGTCAACATGGCCATCCCCCGCCAAATGTGTTTGCTCATTGGAAGAATGTATATGTAGTTGAGCAGATAATTCAATTTTAAGAGGTCTTTTGGTAATGAAAACTGATGGCTGAAATGATTACAGATTTGAGACCTATATGAATACTGATGGCTGAAAATAATAATGGGCAATAACTGAAAAAATAATGCAGGGTAGGTTATCATTCTTGTGTGCTGCATCCCTCCTTAGTAAAATCTATCCACCTATGAAGTTTCAAGTTGATACCTCAAATACTTTTTGAGATAAGCTCTGGACAATATAGTATGAAAAAGAACAAAGGGCAATTACTCAAATATTTTATAGGGAAGAGTTATCATTCTTGTGCACAGCATTCGTCCTAAATAAGATCTATCCACCTATGACATTTCATGTTGACATCTCAAACACTTTTTGAGTTATCCTCCACTTAGGTGAAAAATTAAGTATGAAAAATAACAAAGGGCAATAACTCAAAAATTATGAAAGGTAGAGTTATCATTCTTGTGCACTGCACATCTCCTGAGTGAGATCTATGCACCTATGAAATTTCATGTTAATATCTCAAAGGCTTTTTGAGTTATGCTCTGGACAAAAATTAATTTTGAAAAATAACAAAGGGCAATAACTCAAAAATTATGCAGGGTTGAGTTATTATTCTTATGCACTGCACTCCTCGTCAATGAGATCCATCCACCTATGAAGTTTCAAGATGATACCTCAAATACTTTTTGAGATAAGCTCCGGACAAAATAATATGAAAAAGAACAAAGGGAAATAACTCAAAAATTATATAGCGAAGAGTTACCATTCTTGCACACAGCATTCCTCCTCAATAAGATCTATCCACCTAATGACATTTCATGTTGACATCTCAAACACTTTTTGAGTTATCCTCCACTCAGGTGAACTAGAACTCCGCGAGTCGGATGTGTCACCTTGTGAACAATATAGTTTAGGAGAAATGGCCAGGACAAAAATGAAATAAGAAAACTAACAAAGGGAAATGACTCAAAAATTAGGAAATGCAGAGTACCGGTCCTTGTGCACTGCACTTCTTCTTAATGAGATCTATCATCATATGAAGTTTCATGTCCATAGCTTTTATAGTTGAAGAGAAATGGTCCGGACAAAATTAAAGTATGAAAAATTTACAAAGGGCAATAACTCAAAAATTAAAAAGTGCAGAGTACCGGTCCTTGTGCACTGCACTTCGTGTTATTGAAAGAAGCATGCATACCAAGTTTGAAGTCAATCCAACTTAAAGTGTCTGAGTTATGCTCTGGACAAGCTTTAGGGGACGCCGACGCCGACAACGCCGCCGACGACAAAAGTATTTCCTATATGTCACCTTTTGAAGGCAAGGCGACACAAAAATTAAGTATGAAAAATAACAAACGGCAATAACTCAAAAATTATGAAAGGTAGAGTTATCATTTTTGTGCACTGCACACCTCCTGAGTGAGATCTATGCACCTATGAAGTTTCATGTTGATATCTCAAAGGCTTTTTGAGTAATGCTCTGGACAAAAATTAATTTTGAAAAATAACAAAGGGCAATAACTCAAAAATTATGCAGGGTAGAGTTATCATTCTTGTGCACTGCACTCCTCCTCAATGAGGTCTATCCACCTATGAAGTTTCAAGTTGATACCTCAAATACTTTTTGAGATATGCTCCAGACAAAAATGTCGGACGGACGGATGGACGCCTTTCGGCGGGGGATAACAACAATAGGAGGTAGATGGACCTCTCTAGAATCTGTTTTTCATATTTATGTTCTCGAATTGTTAGCAGTTTGCCATGCTGTCAAATCTTTTTGCTTGCACAAAAAAGACATTCATGTAAAAATTTATACAGATAATACTTATGTTGTTTCTTATATCATGAATAAAGGTGGTATAAAATCTGAACTTTGTAATAAATATGCCAAAGAAATATGGCTTTGGTGTTTAAAGAAAAACATATGGCTTTCTGCTACACACATTCCAGGTATTAGCAATGAGGCAGATTTTCAAAGTAGAAATTTCAATGAAAATGTTGTATGGCAACTTAACAGAAATATTTTTAAACAAATTGTAAAATTATTTGAAGTGCCAATAATTGATATGTTTGCCTCTAGATTGAATAAACAAGTTGATCGGTTTGTTTCCTGGAAACCTGATCCAGAAGCGGAGGCAATTAATGCTTTTTCTTTGTGTTGGTCAGATGTATTAATTTATGCATTTCCTCCTTTCAGTTTAGTTGGTCGAACAGTACAGAAACTGAGAGAAGACAAAGGGGAAATGATACTGGTGGCACCTCTTTGGATAACACAGTATTGGTATCCAGCAGTAATGCAGTTGTTAATAGAAGTGCCTTATGTTTTGAAAGTAACTACAGACACACTTATTCTGCCAAATACAAAGAAAGTTCATCCACTAGTAGGTCATCTACACTTAATGGTATGTCGTTTGTCAGGGAATTGTTCCAAAGTAGACAGATTTCATCAGAGTCTACCGACATCAGCATGGCATCGTGGAGACATTCCACCAAAAAACAATATTCATCGTATATTCACAAATGGGTGGAATTCTGTAGTTAAAGGAAAATTGATAAATTTCAAGTTACTGTAGACAATATTATAAGTTTTTTGACAGATTTATTCCATTCGGGTTACAAGTATGATAGTCTAAATACAGGTAGAAGTGCATTATCTTCATTATGTATTACTGAAGATGGTTTTACAGCAGGTGCTCATCCTTTAGTGGTGAAATTTATGATGGGTGTGTTTAATTTATGTCCACCAAAAAGTAAATATAATGAAACTTGGGATGTTTCAAAGGTACTGTGTTATTTAAAGACATTGTCACCAGTAGATAGGTTGTCTTTGAAACAGCTAACTTGGAAGTTAGCTATGTTAATAGCTCTGACTCAAGCAAGTCGGTCTCATTCATTAAGTTTAATAACAATTGATGGTTTAAGGCAAGATCAGGATTCAACTACTGTACAATATTGCGGGTTATTAAAACAGTCTTTTTGTTAGTTATATGAAACCACATAAAGCTGTTACTTCTACCACTATAAGTAGATGGCTAAAATCAGTTATGTTTTTATCAGGCATTGACATTAAAAGATTTCAATCTCATAGTATAAGAGGAGCATCTGTATCAAGAGCTAAATGTTTTGGAATTCCAATTAAAGAAATCATGAAAGTAGCAGGTAGGTCAAATGAAGCAACTTTTGCAAAATACTACGATAAACCTATTAAAGATAGTCATTACGAAACTGCAGTGTTCACAGGACTGACGGAATGAATCGTGTTGGTATGTGAATGTTTATTTTTTTTTGTTCATTGTGCAAAATTTTTTTGCCATTTGCTTTAAAGTCTCATTTGAGACGGACAGTTGGTATGACGTAATAGAATCCCCCAAATAAACTAGACTTACCTTGAGTCGACGTTTGGTTGGGATTCTATGTAGTCATACAGCAACTGGAGGGATAAAATGCCCGCCCATCCCTCCCTGAATGTGTGTGACACATTCTTTAATGCATTTTGCATTTACTATTTTATTTTATTGAAGCAAAAATTATTTTGCTTAATGCTTTAAATACTGAATGTTCTCGGTCACGGTATGCGCACACCTCATTTGATCCCTCCAGTTGCTGTATGACTACATAGAATCCCAACCAAACGTCGACTCAAGGTAAGTCTAGTTTATTTGGGGGATTATCATATAAATGTAACCATTCTGACATTTAGGGTAAATCCTGGTAAATACGGACAATACGGACGCAAGTAACATACATATCATCATCATCAGCGCCAAACTCCGCGCACCTGTTATGCTACGGCCAGTAACCACTGCCTTCACACAAATCACGTGATGATAGTCTTATCACATGATCGTGTAAAAATGGCCTAAAGTAAATGCAATCGTTGAAAAAATGTTTTATCTGTAATAAACAGCGACATTAAAACTTGAACTCTGGTCTCAAATATGTCGATATGATTGAAAAAAAAATCATTTTTGTCAAGCTTAAAGTCGAATTTAATAATTACTTGAATGATTTCTCTTTCGAGAGCGGCCATTGTTTTGGAAATAAACGGTGCGGTATTAAAATTTTTAAAAATTATTTTCATAAAATTTAATTTTTCCAAAATTATTTTTTATTTTTCACATCTAACACCTAACGGTCTTGAAACATTAGCAAAACCGTGTTTACTTTTTAAGATAAATATAAAAATTGAAAAAATTCATATCATCAAAAATCTTGACGAAAATGCTGTGATGGCAGAGATCTAATCCTGTAAGGGTAGATCACTGCATAGGAGATTGCATCAGCGCTTGACAAACTGTCTTGTCTATTGATGCCTATATCGCTTCTTTTAATATTCGTGTTCGAATATATCTAACAGTGATAATGTCATAAGGTATGTATGACGTCATATCCTTTCTTTAAACCAATCATCCTTGCTTCCAGGCTATTTTTTTCAACATTTTTATCAAAGGTATTCCAGTCTCCTTGGTTTTGAGGTATTAGTTTTTAATTTATTGTATAGCCTTCCCTTTAAATTTAATAGATTTTTCTTAAATTACATTTATTTTTTGAAAAATGAACTTGCACAAGACATTTTAAGATTAACTAAATAAATATTTGCAAAAAATAAATCGTCTGTATTTTTCTTATGACTTTTTCCTCAGTACTGAATATATGGACAACCTGAACAAAGAGCAATTACGAGATTCAATTAAAAAAAATAAAGACATTTTCTCCAGATTCATTATTCTAATGCACAAAACTGACAATGTTTAATAACAATAAACAACTACTCTTTAAAAATAAGTGTAATCTATTTTAAAATCATTGCACAAGCGCTGAATTTCAAACCTGATCCTAAATATGGGCCATAATTACAAGGCCACTTCATCATGTTAAATGTATACCATTTTAATCTGTTTCTTTTTAATGTGTAATTAACCTATTATTCAAACATATCTTTATCAAACCTCTTATATCTGAGTCTGTCAAAAGTACATAATAATTTCCCTTTCCTCTTCCCTCTTTGACAATTATCATATTATTTCATTATCCAAATCATTCCTTCCTTTTCAGGATGCCTAAAAAGTATACTTATAAAGATAAAACTATAAGATATGATCAAACGTCACTAGAAAACGCCGTTAGAGCTGTTGAATCCAGGATGTCGGAACAAAACGGGCATTGTAAGAGAAATGTCAAAAAAAATTAAAAAAAAGGCAAAAAAAATAAGGGGCGGTGCTCTGAAAGAAATATAAAAACTGAAAATTAACTGACTTTTGCATACAGATTAATTCTGATTGAATTATGAACGGATAAATCTAAAGAAATAAACTTCCAAAAGGTTATAATATTATTGTAAAACCAAACTATTGTATTTTGAATATATGCATATGTGATCTTTTTTTCTGTTTTACTTTTTTTTTTTAAACTACCAATGTGTCAGTATTTTCCCTACCGCTAAGTAATAATGTCCGTATTTTACGTACCACTTATCCGCATTTTCAGTACTTTGTCCGTATTTTCCAGTTTCTACATGGAGCATAAGAAATAGTAGTACCACAACGTTTTGGTCCAAGGAATATGTTTTTACAAATAGTAACATCAACGAATAACAGATAACGTAACTAAATTGCCTATCAGAAAGCTTCTACAGAATGTCATTCAAAATCTGTCCCGTATTTACCCGGATTTACCCTAAGACCCCTGTGACCTTGACCTTTGACGTAGTGACCCTAAAAACAACAGGGGGTGATCTACTACTTATGACCAAATAGTATGTGAAATAAGAAGACTTTGTGATAAATAGTTTTCAAGATAACCAGCAGAAACCATTCTGATATTCAAGGCAACTATGAACTTAAAGGCCCAACTGGACTATAAAAGCCAGCAGATGGCGCTAGGGCAGGTTCTTATTAATTTTATGCATGCTTCACTTAAGGGACCCTTTTTCAAAGATTTAAGATTAATTACCAAATGCATTAAAACAACACTTGGCATGTATGTAGGCATAGATATTTTTGATAAAGATTGACCAAAATTTTTCAAAATATAACTTTGTTAAGTGTATTTCTGGAAAAAAATACTGGCTGTCAAATTTGAAATTCCCTGGGAGGAGCCATGTGATCATTACAGGTCATGAACCTTCAGTAGTAAACAGAAGCACGTGGCAGTGTTTATTTCAGGGAGAGAGATTTGTAGCAGACCATGTATATATCAGGGAGGGAGATTTTCAGCAGACCATATATATTTCAGGGAGGGAGATTTTCAGCAGACGACACATTGAATTGCTGAATACATGATAAGAAAAAAACAATAACTTTTACTGACCTTACTTTATCAAAAAGTTTTTATATCCAACAAATTTACAATAATCCATTAATCTATGAGGTTTATTTTAAATTTTAAAGTACTGATTTAACTTGTATTTGAATGGTTTAAACTTCATGAAAACAGTAAAAGTAACTTCCAGGTACTATATTTTGTTGTAGGCAAAAATTACATTTCAAAAATGTTAATCATTGAACTAAATGTTGCATATGTATAAAAAGTTTTATACATTAACAGTTTAAAAATATTTTAAATTCCTGTCAAGAACATAATGTCTTTAATTAATCTGTGAGCCGTGTAAAATCAGCTGTTTTTGTTTACATTCTCTCTGCAGGTTAACACTGCATGCTATTTTTAGCTCAGGGTTTATAACAGGCAGTTTTACATCACTGATTAGTCACACCCACAAATACTCAAGGCCGCGAATGTTGCACCTTTAACCTTTGACCTAGTGACCCCAAAATCAATAAGGGTCATCTACTAGTTATGACCAATAAGTATGTGAAATATGAAGACTTTGTGATGAATTGTTTTCAAGATGATCAGCAGAAACCATTCTGACATTTAAGGCCCCTGTGACTTTGACCCTTAACCTAGTGACCCAAAAATCAAGAGGGGTCATCTGCCAGTTATGACAAACCAATATGTAAAATATGAAGACTTCAAAATAAATAGTATTCAAGATAATCAGCAGAACCATTCTGACATTTAAGGTGCCTGTGACTTGACCTTTGACCTAGTGACCTGAAAATCAATAGGGGTCATCTACTATTTGTGATGATAAGTTTTCAAGATAATATGCAGAAACTATTCTTGCATTTAAGGCACTGTGACCTTGACCTTTGACCTAGTGACCCCAAAATCTATAGGGGTCATCTACTATTTTAGATGATAAGTTTTCAAGATAATATGCAGAAACCTTTCTTGCATTTAAGGCACTTTGACCTTGACCTTTGACATTGTGACCCCAAAAACACTAGGGGTCATCTACTAGTTATGACCAATCAGTATGTGAAATATACACAGACATTGTGATAAATAGCTTCAGAAACCATTCTGACAGTTAAGGCTGCTGTGACCTTGACCTTTGACCTAAAAATAAATAGGGGTCATTTACTTGTTATTACAATTCAGTATATATTAAATTTGAAGACTGTGATATATAGTTTTCAAGATAATCAGCAGAAACCATACGGTCTACAGACGGACAGACAGATCGACATAAGCAAAACAATATACCCCGTCTTCTTCGAAGGGGGGCAAAATAAATAACTTATAGTGAAAAAGCGTAAAAACTTGAATCAGAAATCTTGACGAGGTTGTCGACACTTGGAGAGTAGGATATCTCTCAATATACTCCCTATGGTAAAGATTAAAATGATGTCTATAAATTAATCTCCATACTGCAATCTATCCATATTTTAAGGTTCATGA
This sequence comes from Ruditapes philippinarum, assembly GCF_026571515.1. Taxonomy (NCBI): domain Eukaryota; kingdom Metazoa; phylum Mollusca; class Bivalvia; order Venerida; family Veneridae; genus Ruditapes; species Ruditapes philippinarum. The sequence continues at coordinate 393,547 of NW_026856025.1, forward strand.
AAATGTTTTCACTTCTTTTTGAGGATCACAAATATTGTTATATTTGACATATTTAAAAACTATTTGTTGCCATAGCAACCAAATTTTTAAACATAGGAAGAAACTAGAAATGTGTCGTCACGCCACGATCGCCCCTACATGCAGCCAAAATTTCAGATGTTATAATATTTAGTTCCAAATTTTTTGCACAAACTATTTTTTTCATTTTAAGTTCAAAGCCCTTAAAACTATTCAATGTAAACACAAACCATTTTTATACAAAGTTCAAGGCACTGAAAATATTCAGTGTTAACCTTTTGTAAATAATGCATAGTGCATATTTGTAGCCAAAATAATGACTACATACATTTCCACAAAAGTATGAGTGCTGAAAGTGAAAATTCAAAAGTTTTCCAACATTCAAGAGAGATAACTTTGTCCAAAATCATTGAACCATGACCAAATTCAAACTTGAACTGCTTATTCTGAAGATGTATCTATGTCAAATTTGAGTTGATAGTGTACAACCATTGGGGAGATCATAAATGAATGGAAACTAAAAATTTCTGTTTTTTTTTTCAAAGTTTAAGAGAGATAACTCTGTCAGCTATCATCAAATCATGACCAAATTCGAACTTGACCAGCTTTGTTTTTTATGACATATAAACATGTTAAATTTGAGTTGAATATGTACAACTGTTGCGGAGATAATGAACGGAAACTGAAAATTTCCATTTTTTTTTCAAAGTTAAAGTTATAACTCTGCCAAAAAATCATCAAACCATGACCATATCCAAACTTGAAGTGCTTATTCCTAAGATGTATCTTAAGGTCAAATTTGAGTTGAATGTGTAAAATACCGTTGGGGAGATAATGAACGGAAACTGAAAATTTAATATTATTTTCAAAGTGAAAGGGGCATAACCCTGCCAAAAATCATCAAACCATAACCAAATGCGAACTTGACCTGCACATTCCTTTCCCATTTCCATGTCAAATTTGAGTTGAATGTGTAATACAGTTGGGGAAATAATGAACAGAAACTGAAAATTTGATATTATTTTCAAAGTGAAAGGGACATAGCTCTGCCAAAAATAATCGAACCACGACCAAATTCAATTCTGACCTGCGCATTTCTTTGACGTATTCATATGTCAAATTTGACTTGAATGTGTAATACCATTTGGGGGGAGATAATGAAGGAAACTGAAAATTGAATCAAGGGGCATAACTCTGTCAAAAATCATTGGACCATGACAAAATTTAAACTTGACCGGTATTTTCTCATGATATATCCATATGTCAAATTTGAGTTAAATGTGTGTAACCGTTACTAAAATAATGAACGGAAACTGAGGTAGAGGCGACACAAAAATGAACAAAGGGCAATAACTCTAAAATAAGGCAAGGCAGAGTTATGGTTCTTATGCACTGCACATCTACCCAATGAGATCTATTTACCTACAAAGTTTCATGTTGATACCTCTTGTTATGTCCCGGACAAGAAAAGAGGACGGACAGGGCATTTAAATTGACTAAGGGGCCATTTCTTTATTTTCTTTTGTTTAATAGAGGGCCATGGCCCCTTATTCTATTGTTATGGAATGAACTTTATTTTTCTCTTTTGTTCTGTTTACAGTTACATGGCCCCCTACTTCTCTTAAATTGCCCTTACCGACAACTGGGTGTACGGACAAAGCGGCGAGTAATTATGCTCATCCTTCCGACAATCGGGTGCATAACAATATACGCTGAAATTTTTTCAGGTGTATAAAAAGGTGAATTTATTTAGAATATTTTTATAGTTCCAAAGCTTATGGAAAGTTAAGACCAATAATTAATCTAAGGAAATTAATTAAATGTCTTTGTATTGTATGAACATTTCAAGCAAGAACATCTAAAGATAGTTTTGGACCTTATTCAGAGATGATTTTAATTCGGTTGATTATCTGATGCATATTTTTTTTCAGTTCCAATTCATTCTGATTATCAAAAATATTTAAAGTTTATATGGAATAATACACTTTGGCAATATCAGGTGTTACCATTTGGTTTAAGTTCAGCTCCAAGAGTTTTCACAAAAATTCTAAAGCCTATTTATGCATGGCTTAGATTCCATGGAGTACGCTACGCATATTATATAGATGATTCTTTAATCATGAATCAGGTAAAAGATGTTTGCGCACAGAATACACAATTAATTTGAAATACTTTAGAATCAGTTGGTTTTTCAGTTAATAAGAAAAGTATGTATGCATTCCATGTAAAAGAATTGTCTTTTTTAGATTCATTGTTGATTCAGTCTTATTTATGGTTTTATTAACTGAAGAAAAAATTGAGAAAATTTTGTCAAAAGCCAGAGCTTTATTACAACAATCATATATATGTAGTGATAAAAGATCTCGTAACTTTTATTGAATCCATAATTAATGCTTTTTATGCCGTTTTAGAATCGTAACTTATAAAAGGGATAAAATTATAGGTTTAGATCAAAGTTTAGATTAAATTGTCTGAAAAAAGTAAAGATGACTTAAACTGGTGGTTGAACAATTTAAAAGCTAAAAATGGTAAGCAAATAAGACTGAATAAGGTTGGTTTTTATTTTAGGACAGATACTTTGCTTACAGGTTTTGGCTGTGTTGACCTCTTAATGTCTGGAAAGGTTACTCAGGGTAGATGGTCATCATTAGAATTGCAATATCATATTAATTATTTAGAATAACTAACAATTTTCTTTTCTCTACAAACTTTGTATTCAAAGTGCACAAACATACATATACAATTTCAGGGTGATTCTGTTACTGCTGTAACATATATTCTAGACATGGGAGGGATGGCCTCTTTGGACTTAGATACATTGGCATCAGATAGTTGGCACTGGTGTTTGTCGAAGAACATTTTCATTTCAGCAGGACATGTTGCAGGGATAGATAATACTATTGCTGATTTTTATCCTAGACAGTTTTCAGACTCCACTGAATGGATTTTCAAAAGATTATGTAGACATTTCTTTAATTGTACCAGATATAGATTATTTGCATCCAGGATAAATAAACAGTAAGATTGTTTTGTTTCTTGGTACCCTGAACCAGGAGCTATTTTTAGTGATGTTTTTTCTGTCTCTTGGCATTCTTACAAACCATATTTTTTTTTTCACCTTTTGCTTTAATAAGTAAGATGGTAAATAAATTTTTTGGAGATAAAGTAGAGAGAGCTCTGGTAGTTTTACCATATTGGAAATCACAACCTTGGTTTCCATTAATGTTACCATATTTTTCTCCCCGTCATGCTGCCGAGAGAAAGACCTGTTGGTTCTCCCATACAATGGAAGAGTACATCCGCTCAGCAAATCTTTGAACCTAATTGCTGTAGTGTTATCAGGAAGGCACTCAATTATAAAGGCATTTCATCAGGAGCTGCTAATAACATTACCTCAGCCTGGAGACCAGGAACACACAAACAATACAATTTGGCATGGTAAAAAAACAGGTATATTTGATCTTGTGAAAGATCCCTTTTGTACCACTGAAGAGATAGTGGTCAATTTTCTGTATCATTTACATTTGCAGAAAAAGTCTTATTCATTATTGAATACCAATAAAGCTATGTGATGGCAAACATATTTTTTTGGAAATGTTTAGTGTGGTAATACTGTGCTTATTCCTAAATTTATGAAAGGATTTTTCATTCAAATCCCTCTAAGTTGCGTTATGAATTTTTTCCTGGGATGTGACTGTAGTGCTTAAATTTCTCAGAACATTATATCCTTTAAGAGCGCATTATCCTTAAAGATGTTAACATTAAAATTAGTGGCTTTGATAAGCCCTCAGTTGTGCTCCTAGGGCTTAGAACTTTAGTCTCTATGAACTTGGATTTCATGAACTGTGCTATTGATCATGTGACATTTTATTTTTCAGAGATTATTAAAAAAACTAGTAGATCTAATTCTTTTTGTGTAAAATTGGGAACATTTTGAGGAGGAACCACTTTTGGGTTTTTCATACTTTACTATATTATGTTAACGTAACAAGGAAGTTGGCCCCGTGTTCACAAAAAAAAATATCAGGATCAGGATCAGTTGATCCCGATTTTATTTTCATTGTTTAAAAACTAAAACTGACCGTATTATGCTAGAATCAAAATGGAACATATTCAAAATATATATAATTGCTTATTTGAAAAGAAACCATCCAATTATGGGATAAAATCAACAAATAAGAGAACAAATGCAAAAATAAACGGATCAAAATGAGGATCAATTTAAGGATCAAGATCAAAATTTGGATCAACTGTAAAATACCTATTTCTTGTAAAAATAACAATAAATTAATTCTAAAATTTCATAAACGTGCTATTTCAAGTCCAGTTTTATCAAGTTAATACTGAAAATTCAATCTAAGAGAATAAATAATGGAGAATATTCTAGTTTTTAAATTTGATCCTGATCTTGATCCTGATCCTTAAATCTTTGTGAACACAGGGCCTGGTGATGGATGGGGGCCATTATTGGAGTAAAAGCCAGAGGCGGAGCATGTATACACCCTCTCTTTGGATTCTGGGTTTTTTACAGCACTTAGCCCTTGTTATGAATTTTTTGTCAACAAGTTATCTTTAAAATATGATGTTTATTGGTTCACCAGTTTCCAGTTATGGGTATTGGTAACATGACAGGTACTTTCCAATTGTACTTTAACTTTAGTTTTTCTTTAAAAATGCGACTTGCAAAAGATAGCATTCATCAATGAAACGTATTCATGCTTGGCCTGCCGGCTTTTACTCCAATAATAGCCCCCCTCCATCACCAAAGGGCTTGGATGGGGGCATATTTTTTAATGGCCAAATATTATTGTCACACTTGCCAACTGGGGTTAAATAGTGAAACCAATTTTTTCATTTCCAATCACAATATAAGAAATACATTGACTGTCATATTTAGGAAACATTTTCATTACTTTTTAAGCACACATACTTAAATAGCTCCTTCTTCTGGTCAGAACGTTAGCAAATGGGGTATCTGTATTTTGTTCGAGCAGCCATATTAAACAAAAGTTACTCATGTAAGATATTTTTTAAACATGAATAAAATTTTTAATTGATTTTGGTATCATTTGAAAGCAGATGCTTTGAAGCATAGCTTACACAAACACAATTACCTAAATTAGAAAATAAACATTATACTGCAAATACATTTTGACTCTGGCTCTCATATGCATTCTTTGTCATAACATGCAATAATATGCCAATATTTAAATTAATACAAATTAACAATGTAGATACAATTTCCTACAGTGGATTTGTTATCTGTGAAACATTTAATACAACCTGAAATGGCACTACTTCAGGCCAGTGTTTACCTCATCAGGTAGGCTGTATCTGCTCCATACTTCACCAAATGTAGATAATTGGATTACTGGCAAAGTTTTATGACCTTCATTAAACAGTGAGACTGTAGAAACTAGATCAGCTAGCACAGCAATTGTCTCTCTTTTAACAACAACTTTGTAAAACTCCTGCAATACATATACCAGTACTTCCACAGCCATATGCCATGACAATGTTACCATCTCTGGTGTGTTCAGTTGCTCTGGAAAGATTCAGAAGAATTTATTTCAAATCTCTTCACTGATATTGGATTAGGATTCAACATACAGGCATAAGGCCGATTAGCGGCGGGGAGGCGATCAATTAAACAAAGAATCAAACTTTCATTTCTTAAGAGAAGTTTAATCCAGAAGGTTCTAAAGCCTAAAAACATAAAACTTTAAAAAATCATAGATCACTGGGGCACTTAAAATAGAATTAGAAATGTTGTCCCAATAGGACACGGGTTGCCCCCACCACTCCACTGTTTTTGGTCATTCTTAATGAACTCCAGGTCAAATATTTTTTGGGTTTACATATACACAAGTTTATAATCTTTTATACTAGTAAAGGGCAAGAAAACTTTGCAAATACTGAATAAATCCTCAAGCAACCCCAAGGTGCATAGTATTCACATGCCTGACCAACATTCTTGAAAATTTCAGGCCCACAGGTCAAATACTTTTTGAGCTATGCATGAACAAGTTGAAAATTGCATATTCAAGAGCAATAACTCTAACAAAACTGAAAAAAAATGCACATGCAAAAATCCCAGGTGGGCATAGCTTCACAGTGATGTTTGATCATTTTTCGCTGTAAAGTTGGTTGATTTTTACTCAAGCACTCAAAGATAATGAAAACAGTTTTAACTAAGTCAAGGGCAATAACTCTAAAAATACTAAATAATCCACACAAAAAAATACCCAGGTGCACAACTTTACATGCTGAGCAACATTCCTATAAGATTTCAAAACTCTAGGTCAAATCCTTTTTTAGTTACATGCGACACAAGTTGAAAATTGGAAATTTTTAAACTAATTCAAGGGCAATAAGTCTAAAAATAACTAAATATATCTCCACAACGAAAATACCATGGTGCACAACTACACATGCTGATCAACATTTCCTGTAAATGTTTCATGACTCTAGGTCAAATACTTTTTTTAGTTACGTGGCCGACACAAGTTTGAAAATTGGAAATTTTTACTAAATTCAAAGGGCAATAACTCTAAAAATACTAAATATATCTCCACCACACGAAAATACCCAGCTGCAACAACTAATACATGCTGATCAACATTCCTGTAATGTTTCAATGACTCTAGGTCAATTACTTTTTGAGCCACGTGCGAACACAAAAAGAATGGACGGACTGAAGGACACACGGACAAGGGTAAATCTAAATGCCCCCCCCTCCCTATAGTGGGGACACAATAATCCAGTTTTTTTGAGCCTCAAAGTCCAGCTGTAAAATTTCAGATTTGGCCCCATTTCATTTGTCACATGTATGTGTACAGTCAAACGTGTATTAAGCAACTGCGGCAAGGGAAACTCAAAATATGGTTGCATAAGACAAAGGATGAGAAAAGTCAAGTGATATCTTTCTTTTGTGCCGGGTAATTTTTTCAACTTCAGTTAATTTTAATATAAATGTTTTATAATTATAACACTTTGATAATCTAAATAGTGACTTGAGTAATAATAAGACACATGTATCAATGAAGTTTATAGTAGATACATTATGAAATAAAGAAGTTATAAAAAAAAATCATCTGAAAAGGACAAGGTTCACTAACGGAGCATTTTAGCCCTGTAATTTATGAATTCAAAAACCAATAAAAAAAAATAAAATTATACAAGTTTCTCAAAAAATGGACTTATTATCTATCTAAAACATGGCAAAATATTACAGTAAAAGGTATTTTTCATATCTAAAAAGTACATGTCATTTACAATGCATATTTGCCAAAATAGCAAATTATCGGTCATTTTTGCTGCTGCACCTGCTTAAAATAAGATATGAAGAGCCACATGCGACACTTAGTCCTTTTCACAAATGATGTGTGAAAATAGAAAAATGTTTGTATTCTATATCTTTTGTATATTATAATATCTTTAGTTTTAGACAAAGGAAGTTGGAAATTTTTTATTCAGAATGAGGGAATAACGGCAGATAGTAGTTTTAACGGAATTAGAATTTATTTTTAAAGCTCATGTAGTAATACACCCTCTGGCCTAGTGGATGTTGTTGATGACTGTCACCCAAGAAATCAGAGTACAAAACCAGCGGGTGACAGTTATTATTTTTTTTCTTTCTTTAGTTATCATACATAATGTACTAGTAATAAATATCAAAACCAAAACAAACTGAAAAAAATAAAATGTTTAGATCAACATATTTTTAATTTGGATGTATTCAACAAAAAGAAATGTAGATATACTGTGTCTGTGTACAGTGAATTTTAAGCTACAATAACTGCTTGATATAACATCACATTTCATGGAAAGATGTGTGCTTTCAAATTTTGCGGGGAAAAAAAAACTTTTAACTGCACCAACAAAGGGAAGATCAGTAAACAAGAACATTACCACTTGTTCAAGGAAAAACTCACTACTTATAAGTCAGGAACATACCTTTATCTGTTAAAAAGAATTCTGTAGAAAGCTAAGTTATTGTACAGTTAATTAATAGGCATGATCAGGGCTTTAGTTTCAATTTAAGCTGTGCTTCAAATTATGATTTGTTAACTGACAATATTTTACGCAAGCAATTTTAAGTCTATCAAAAAGCTAATAAAGCGGCTTTAAATGTATGTTGTTTTCTTTATTTCTATTTGATATGTAAGTTAATTTATTCTAATACTTAATAGTAAAGGGTAATTATTTTTGTTATAGCTATAGACTAATAGGAAAAAGTAAATGCTATAAAGGGCAAATAAGAATTTTAAATGTAAATTTGAAAAAAGTAGTGTGACCAATAGTAGCTATTTAAAATAATACTTATTCTTATTACTGTCTAACCAACCTAGTCGTTCGTAGACCCTACTCACCCAGTGTTTAGATGGTTTAAAATAACTGCTATTTATTACTAGTCCTGTACTTGTTCTGTTTGGAAAATCATGACTTTTTTTACTTTATCTTAACTTGCAATACAGAGGCTACGACTTTCAAAATGAGATGGTACGATAACACGCAGGTGAAAATGCCATATTACGATGATGAAAAAACGATAACATGATCATACCATGGCAACTGTACTATTGTGCCACCATGTTTCACCAGTGTGTCAGCACCTACAATGGTCATGCGCAGTGATACAGATTAATTAACATTACAAAGTGCTTAAAGCTAGCTGCTCGGGACCATGACTGTATGCTTAATCCAATGTTTCTAACATGAACAAGGACATAGCATCTTGCGAGAAGAGTTATTTCTTTTGACTTTCTGTCATAATTTTTAACCATGTAGTAATCTTAACTTATAGGGAACTAGTATATTTGGTAACGGGTATTATAACAAATGTAATTTATTGTTTACATTTATATATAGCCTTGTTACGAGTCAGTCAGAAGATTTGTGAATAAATTATATAGGGTATCGTGCTATTTCAGACAGATTTACAGTGCAGACAAACTAGTCATGTCTAATATATAGACTGTCAGAAATTTTTATATAAAGGCCTCCTCATACGAAGAAAGTGGGAGATTTAAGACTAAACAGTGATATAAAATTGTTTGTCTTTCAGAACTAAAACATGTATGAAAACTTCTAATTATGAGGTTTGATATACATTCATAATTATGTTATATATTGTTCTGATGATATTTATTTTATATTGTAAAACCGTAAAAAAGTGCAGTATTATGAATATCATTTTACTGGATAATTTATTATGCCCCCCTTCGAAGAAGAGGGGGTATATTGTTTTGCTAATGTCGGTCTGTCTGTCTGTCGGTCTGTCCGTCGGTAGACCACATGGTTTCCGCTGATTATCTTGAAAAGTATTTATCACAACGTCTTCATATTTCACATAGTGATTGGTCATAACTAGTAGATGACCCCTATTGATTTAGGGGTCATAAGGTCAAAGTCACATGGGCCTTAAATGTCAAAATGGTTTCCGCTGATTATCGTGAAAGAATTTATCACAAAGTCTTCATATTTCACATAGTGATTGGTCATAACTAGTAGATGACCCCTATTGATTTTGGGGTCACTAGGTCAAAGGTCAAGGTCACAGGGGCCTTAAATGTCAAAATGGTTTCCGCTGATTATCTTGAAAAGTTTTCATCACAAAGTCTTCATATTTCACATAGTGATTGGTCATAACTAGTAGATGATCCCTATTGATTTTTTGGTCACTAAGTCAAAGGTCAAGGTCACAGGGGCCTTAAATGTCAAAATGGTTTCCGCTGATTATCTTGAAAAATATTCATCACAAAGTCTTCATATTTCACCTAGTGGTTGGTCATAACTAATAGATGACCCCTATTGACTTTGGGGTCACTAGGTCAAAGGTCAAGGTCACAGGGGCTTTAAATGTCAAAATGGTTTCTGCTGATTATCTTGAAAAGTATTTATCACAAAGAAGTCATATTTCACATATTGATTGGTCATAACTAGTAGGTAACCCAGTTTGATTTTGGGGTCAATAGGTCAAAGGTCAAGGTCACAGGGGCCTTAAATGTGAAAATGGTTTCTGCTGATTATCTTGAAAAGTATTCATTACAAAGTATTCATATTTCACATAGTGATTGGTCAAGGTCACAGGGTCTTTGAATGGTAAAATGGTTTCAGCTCATTATCTTGATAATAATCACAAAGTCTTCATATTTCACAAAGTGATTGGTCATAACCAACAGATGATCCGTATTGCTTTTGGGGTCACTAGATCAAAGGTCAAGGTCACAGGGGCCTTAAGTGTCAGAATGGTTTCCGCATATTATCTTGAAGATTTGTTATCACAAGTAAGTGAACCTATTGATTTTGGGTTGAGTAAGTCAAAGGTAAAGTTCACAGGGTTCTTGAATGTCAGTTTGGTTTCGGCTTATTATCCCCCGCCGGGGGATATAGAAATAGTCTCCGTCCGTCCGTCCGACCTTCCGTCCGACATCTTTGTCCGGAGCATATCTCTAAAAGTATTTGAGTTATCAACTTGAAACTTCATAGGTGGATAGACCTCATTGAGGAGGAGTGCAGTGCACAAGAATGATAACTCTACCCTGCATAATTTTTGAGTTATTGCCCTTTGTTATTTTTCAAAATTGATTTTTGTCCAGAGCATAACTCCAAAAGCCTATGAGATATCAACATGAAACTTCATAGGTGCATATATCTCACTCAAGAGGTGTGCAGTGCACAAGAATGATAACTCTACCTTTCATAATTTTTGAGTTATTGCCCTTTGTTATTTTTCATACTTAATTTTTCACCTGAGTGGAGAAAAACTCAAAAAGTTTTTGAGATATCAACATGAAATGTCATAGTTGGATAGATCTTATTGAGGAGGAATGTTGTGCGCAAGAATGATAACTCTTCCCTATACAATTTTTGAGTTATTGCCCTTTGTTCTTTTTCATGCTATTTTGTCCAGAGCTTATCTCAAAAAGTATTTGAGGTATCAACTTGAAACTTCATAGGTGGATGGATCTCATTGAGGAGGAGTGCATTCCACAAGAATGATAACTCTACCCTGCATTATTTTTGAGTTATTGCCCTTTGTTATTTTTCAAAATTAATTTTTGTCCAGAGCATAACTCAAAAAGCCTTTGAGATATCAAAATGAAACTTCATAGGTGCATAGATCTCACTCAGGAGGTGTGCAGTGCACAAGAATGATAACTCTACCTTTCATAATTTTTGAGTTATTGCCCTTTGTTTTTTTTCATACCTAATTTTTCACCCGAGTGGAACATAACTCAAAAGTGTTTGAGATGTCAACATGAAATGTCATAGGTGGATAGATTTTATTGAGGAGGAATGCTGTGCTTAAGAATGATAACTCTTCCCTGTACAATTTTTGAGTTATTGCCCTTTGTTCTTTTTCATACTATTTTGTCCGGAGCATATCTCAAAAAGTATTTGAGGTATCAACTTGAAACTTCATAGGTGGATGAATCTCATTGAGGAAGAGTGCAGTGCACAAGAACGATAACTCTACCCTGCATAATTGTTTAGTTATTGCCCTTTTTTTATTTTTCAAAATTAATTTTGTCCAGAGCATAACTCAAAAGGCCTTTGAGATATCATTATGAAACTTCATAGGTGCATAGATCTCACTCAGGAGGTGTGCAGTGCACAAGAATGATAACTCTACCTTTTATAATTTTTTAGTTATTGCCCTTTGTTATTTTTCATACTTAATTTTTCAATTCAATTTTTTTCTCAAAAAGTATTTGAGGTATCAACTTGAAACTTCATAGGTGGATAGATTTTACTGAGGAGGGTCGAGCACACAAGAATGATAACCTACCCTGCATTATTTTTCAGTTATTGCCCTTTGTTATTTTCAGCCATCAGTATTCACATAGGTTTCAAATCTGTAATCACTATAGCCATCAGTTTTCATTACCAAAAGACCTCTTAAAATGGAATTATTCTGCTCTACTACATATACATTCTTCCAATGAGCAAACACATTCAGCGGGGGATGGCAATGTTGACATGGCTCTTGTTATCTTGAAAACTATTTATCACAAAGTCTTCATATTTGTAGTATTGATTAGTAATACCTATTAGATGACCCCTATTGATTTTGGGTCACTAGTTCAAAGTTCCAGGTCACAGGGGCCTTAAATACCTCATTATCTTGAAAACTATTCATCACAAAGTCTTCATTATTTTTCTTTTTTCCATAATTAAACACTTCCATGTACCCATTTTTGACAAGTTTCTGTAACAAAATTACCAATTATGTAAGTCAAGGGCTAAAAAGGGGGGTATATGTGTTGTTCGATATTCTTGTTGGAGTTGACATAAAAATTGTTTATTTATCTACATGTATCTTATATTTAATGGAATATTCTGTTTCTTGTTAACATAGTATCTGGGATACTTTAATTGTCTACTCTCAAAAATTGTGTTACTTCTTTCTTTTGACTTTTTCCAACATGTTTTTGTCACTTTTTCTCAAATTATAGAACTGAATTTATGTGTACTTAACCAAGAGGGAAAGCTTCTGAGAATCAAATTCATGTAAAGGTTCAATACATTAAACATGGTGACCATGTGAATTATTAAGTACTTACATTAAACTTGTATTCTATGAAACAAGAGCTAGCGGGAACAACGCTTGACTTCTATACTTTTTCTAAAAGCAGACAAACAAATGGGTTAAACAAATCTTTAAAAAAAATGTTGTTTCTTTTTTTCAAAGTTTGATAGATCTGTCTAGTAATACTTGTTGTTTTGTTCAAGTATGAATGATTTCCATAAATAAAATGATAAAGTTAAGAAAATATAAGAAAAATTCAATCATATGACGGTGACGGTCATATATGATTTATTCAACATGTCCGTTTGGTCACAAGGGTTGTCTAGTCCACTTATGTTACAAATCCGTAGATAAATAACAAAATTATGACAACTTAACCAAGTTCAATTGTATGACCTTCACGGTCAAGGTCATTGAAAACTCAAGGTCAAGGCAGTTCAGCCATTGAGAAGAACTTGTCCAAGTATGAAGATAATCTATTTTGATTAATAACCAAGTCATAGGCAATTATAACAATATATATTTAAGTAGTGAAAATTCTATAATTTGACCTTCAGGGTCAAGGTCATAAATAAGTCAAGGTCAATTTTAGTTTGATATCCATGAATTAAGGTCCTGACCAAAATATGTTATGTCTAAATATGAAGTTAATGCATTTATAAATAACAAAGTTATAGCCAGATACAGAAAAAAAAGAAATTTTAAATGATTTGACCTTCAAGATCAAGGTTATTTATGATTGAAGGTCAAGGTCTTGTCTTGTAAAGTTAGATTGCAATTCTATCCTCAAAAGACTGTTTTGTTCAAGCTAGAAGACAATTCATTCAAAATTAACAAAGGAATAGCCACTTATAGCAAAAATCAGCAAAAAGTAAGCAAAATTTAGACATTTGACCTTGAAGGTCAAGATCATTTATAACTGAAGGTCAAGTTAAGTCTAGTCTTCTAAAAGGTATTGTCTCAAAGATTGTTGTCGCTAAGTATAAAGACAATAAACTGAAATTTTAAAAAGTTATGATCAAGGTTAAATGCTGCCATGACTGTTATAATACATGAACCTCTATTTTTCTTCGAAAATATGTCAAGCTTATAAAACTGGTTCATGTTTTCATAGCAACATTGTGACCACCAAAACATTCACATTCCTTTTTGTGCAAAAAAATATGTAAAATCTACCATTGTACTAAGAGCTTACAGTTAATTCATTTGATAAAATTAACAATAGTCCAGATTGCAATAATGTAAGCAATTCGGTAAATCTCGCTATTTTGCAGTGTCAAAAGATATGAAAATGGGTCAAAGACAGAAAAGGCCGGGTTGCATTTGTACACCAAATATCATGAGGCTGTGATGTTACGAAAAAAAATTTCCATTGACCCATTAATGTCGAAAATTTAATTCAGTAGGTAAACAGGAAGTGGATTAGCTACACACCTAAAATCGAATCCCACAGTATGGGACCATGTGTCAATGCTGTATGCCAAATATCAAGAGGCTGTGATTAGTAGTTTCTGAGAAAAATGTTACGAAAATTTCCTACCATTGACCATTAATGTGAACAGGAAGTGGATGAGCTGCAGACTAGAAATCGAATTCCACAGTATGGGACAATGTGTCAATGCTGTATGCCAAATATCAAGAGGCTGTGATAAGTAGTTGCTGAGAAAACTTTTACGAAAATTTCCTACCATTGACCATTAATGTCGAAAAATCTAACTAATTTAAATAAGTGGATAAACAGGAAGTGGATGAGCGACAGACCTTAAAATCAAATCCCACAGTATGGGACCATGTGTCAATGCTGTATGCCAAATATCAAGAGGCTGTGATAAGTAGTTGCTGAGAAAAACTGTTACGAAAATTTCCTACCATTGACCATTAATGTCAAAAAAATCTAACTAATGTAACTAAGTGGATAAACAGGAAGTGGATGAGCGACAGACCTGAAATCGAATCCCCACGGTATGGGACCATGTGTCAATGCTGTATGCCAAATATCAAGAGGCTGTGATAAGTAGTTGCTGAGAAAACTGTTACGAAAATATTTTTCCCGCCCGCCCGCCTGCCCACCCGCCGCCCCAATTCACCATACTATAACCCGGATTTGCACCAGTGCAACCCGGCCAAAAATTGTTTATATTACCATGGAATTTTTTGTTTATGAATTCATTTAGTGTTTAAATATCAACACCAACCTTACAGAAGCTGGAAGGAAAATAAGTTGGCGTATTTTAGAATAAGAAAAACAGTATTATGAGAGCGAAACATGTTCAAAACGGCAATAAATGCTGAATTTAGCTTGGTTGCTATGGTAACCAAATAAATAAAATAATCACCAAATGTGTTCTTGTTTCTGATAAAGCACAAAAATATGAACTTTTATTGAAATTTTTAATGAATTTCTGACACAGGGCAATTTTTCACTCCTGCTGAACCTAGCCTTTTTGTGCTAGAGTTGTAAACCTTGTCACATATGATGAGGTTGATGATCAGAAACATATATTTTAAAGGAATAGGAATGGATGGATTGATGTCTGTCTAATATAAATATTCATCATTTAAAAAGAGGAACCATGACAGTTTTCCTATTGACATCAACCCTATAAGAGAGAAATTCGTGTTTTAAGACACTATTTTTAACTTGAGAAATAAGTTCATGGGCGTCGCCATTTTGGTGTTCTGTCATTCTCGCGAGACAGACGAGACCGAGATTGTGACGTGTTATACCCACTTCCGGTATAGGTGTACACGCTGGTACAACTGAAATATATCTTGATGAAGAACTTATTAAATTTATTGCGTACATTATATATCATTTATGAAAACATCATATGGAACTGAATTGCTTTAATTAATTAATTGAAGACGCCGCGACATTAATTATCATTTGTCCGATATTCAAGCTTGCTGATGATCCCACCACATGATTTAAGCAATGACTGCTTAATTTTCAAAGATATACAATAAATTTAATTTGGGTACTATGAAAAACTTCTTCAAATTGACGATATATCCTTTTATTTTGTACTTAATTTTCGCTAGACAAGCTGTCCAAATAGGGTACATCGCCGGTCATGTATCTTTTTTTCAGGTCAAATATCAACTCATTAAATCCAATATGCTGAGGACGCTATTTTCCGCCATTGACGCTAAAAAAGAGAATGGCGCAGGAAAAGCGGCAGCCAGACTAATATCGTATGAAAACAAAACTGTCCGTTCGGTTATTTAGGCACCCAGTCAAAACTGGTACCAACAGCAACAGGTTGCCCATTCCCCTATAATTACGCATATTTTCGGGTTTATCCAGTTCCCTAAAGCTTTTTTCCACGTTATCTACTTACCAAATTCCTTTCCCCGACAGATACGCATTTCTACTACCGTAAATTTAATCCAATAAAACAAAAACATAAATTTACTTAATATTTAAAATGATTATCGGTAACTGAAAAAAAATGTGTTGCTATGACGTGCTGTAATTTACTGACAGGTGTGGAACCTAATTCCCCCTAAGGTCATTCAGTTCACTGATGAAGCGTAAAAAAATAGATGTCTATTTCGTTCATTAGAATATAATGACAAGGGTGATTAACCAATCAGGGCAACATTGTGCATGATCAAAAGGTCTGTCGGCACAGAGGCATACAAAGAAGCAATAAAAATCGTCAGTACACAGTGTGACAGGAATATTTGGTGCAAATTAGGAACAATTAAAATGGACAATGCGCAGTATTAGACATAAGTAGTAAGAACCAGCAATTGTGTGAATAAATTATGCAAATTAGATTTTTGAGCAGCCAATAAAAATGATTTGCATGCAGTTAATATTAGGCTACGATAACGAAGCCCAGCATCATACGTTGACAGACATGTTAACAATTTACTTTTCTAAAGAGTTGCTTATATTTTTGAAATGCGTACATCAATTATAACATATGTTCATACCTTTAAATTTGAAAGCCAGAATCAAACTGCAAAAATTTAATTATATGTACTATTAAGAACACGTTTTAGTAGGGTTTATAATGGATTTGGCTAGCGTACGGGCCCGTTTTTTTCATTTTTTTTTTTCATTCAATGTTCTTTTTATTTATTTATTCCACTCCGATCATTTCTTATTCGATCCATGTGCTTGAAATTAACAAAAATGATTAAATAATTCATACAAATAAAACAACAAATGATAAGTATAAAAATCAAGAATTTTATAACGTTCGACTTCCATATAATTTTGAAAAGTGCCGTACGGCTAGACTAGATGGGCTAGACAATACAGTGCGTCCTGGCTAGTCGTTCGTGACTCACGTACGGCTAGAACTTTTGGCTAGCCGTATGTTACTTTCTTTATTTTTTTTGTTTTTGATATTGTTGCGTATTTTGAACCATAAAAAAATCTCCTCTATACCTCCTGTGAAAATTAAATTGTCTGGTCAATACTTTATTATATTAATATTTCCCTACGATTCAACTAGATTTATCATGAATCTAAAGATGTGGGGAAATGACATCACGCGCACCTGTTTTTATACGGCCAATACACAAACATGGCCGCGCTTACTGATTTGTAGAAATCGGTGATTAAGCGATTTAAATTTTGATATCATTCGTTTAATATTATTATTTGGCGGCAGAAAATTTGCAGATTTATTATTTATAGTATTCTTTTTCTGAAATCAAGTTTCTATTCTAACCTTGTCTTTCCCTTTAAGTTTCATGAAAATGTTTTCTGACAAATATTGTTATACCCCCACCACAAAATGTAGGGGGGGGCTTTAATGGATTCGCTTTGTCGCGTCGGTCGGTCGGTCCGTCCGTCGGTCGGTCCGTCTCCATTTTCGTGTCCGCTCTATAACTCCTATACCAATTGAAGGATTTTCTTCAAACTTGGCTCAAATGTTCATCTCAACAAGGGGATGTGCAGAACCCATATTGCCCATGTGTCAGTTCAAGGTCAAGGTCACAATTGAAGGTCAAATATCAAAACACTATCAAATATTACACAGTATGTCGTGTCCGCTCTGTAAGTCTTACACTAGTTGAAAGATTTTCTTCAAACTTGGCTCAACTGTTCACCTCAACCAGGGGATGTGCAGAACCCATGTCGCCCATGTGTCAGCTCAAGGTCAAGGTCACAATTGAAGGTCAAATATCAAACAATCAAATATTACACAGTATGTCGTGTCCGCTCTGTAAGTCCTACACTACTTGAAAGATTTTCTTCAAACTTGGCTCAAATGTTCACCTCAACAAGAGGATGTGCAGAACCCATGTGGCCCATGTGCCAGCTCAAGGTCAAGGTCACAATTGAAGGTCAAATATCAAACAATCAAATATTACACAGTATGTTGTGTCCGCTCTGTAAGTCCTACACTGATTGAAAGATTTTCTTCAAATTTGGCTCAAATGTTCACTTCAACAAGGGGATGTGCAGAATCCATGTTGCCCATGTGTCAGTTCAAGGTCATGGTCACAATTGAAGGTCAAATATCAAACAATCTAATATTACACAGTATGTCATGTCCGCTCTGTAAGTCCTACACTACTTGAAAGATTTTCTTCAAACTTGGCTCAAATGTTCACCTCAACCAGGGGATGTGCAGAACCCATGTCGCCCATGTGTCAGCTCAAGGTCAAGGTCACAATTGAAGGTCAAATATCAAACAATTAAATTTTACACAGTATGTCATGTCCGCTCTGTAAGTCCTACACTACTTGAAAGATTTACTTCAAACTTGGCTCAAATGTTCACCTTAACAAGAGGATGTGCATAACCCATGTTGCCCATGTGCCAGCTCAAGGTCAAGGTCACAATTGAAGGTCAAATATCAAACAATCAAATATTATACAGTATGTTGTGCTCTGTAAGTCCTACACTAATTGAAAGATTTTCTTCAAATTTGGCTCAAATATTCACCTCAACAAGGGGATGTGCAGAATCCATGTTGCCCATGTGTCAGCTCAAAGTAAAGGTCACAATTGAAGGTCAAATATCAAACAATCTAATATTACACAGTATGTCATGTCCGCTCTGTAAGTCCTACACTAATTGAAAGATTTTCTTCAATCTTGGCTCAAATGTTCATCTCAACCAGGGGATGTGCAGAACTTATGTCACTCTTTTGCTTGCTTAAGGTCAAGGTCACACTTTAAGGTCAAAAATTGACTTACAAAATATTCTTAAATTTTACGTTTATTTGAATATTTCTAAATCTAGAAAAGGTATTTGCTTGAAACTTAAAATATTTTTTTGAAGGGTCACAATTCTGATATGCTGTTCGTTCAAGTTTCATAACTCTGTATTGCATTTTGACAAAGTTATGCCCCTTTTTAAGTCTTCAAATTTACATACAACCAATACTAGACAATATATTGTGTCTACTCTATAAATTCTATACTATTGGAAGGATTTTCTTCAAACTTTACTCAAATGTTCAACCAAACTGGGTGATGTGCAAAACCCATCTTACCCTTGTGCCAGATTAAGGTCAAGACCACACTTGAAGGTCAAAATTGACTTGAAAATAAAATGTTTAGTACATAGGGAAAATGAAAGGTTTTTTGTAACTGTTTCGAACATAATTTGATAATAAATTTATACTATTACCTGTACTATTAGTCTTTTTTTCACCAGAGATAATTTCTTTTTATGTATTTGTGCCACATAAGTTATTCCCTTAACCACCTTTCCAAGTGGTCTTCTGTCAAGGACATTTGTGGGGGTATGAATCGCATTCAGCGATAGTTCTAGTTATATTTGCCATATTTAAAGCCTATTTGTTACCATAACAACCAAATGTTTCAATAAAGGAAGAAAAGAAAAAGATGTGCATAATCTCCAGACTGCCATCTACCCATATTTCAAGTTTCATATAAATATTTTCAGTAATTTTTGCGTTATCGCGGGATCCAATTTTGTGGACGGACTGACAGACGGACGTACTCACAAAATGGTACTTATGTGACTTTTCCTTTGATCTTTTTGGCCATTTTTTGTCACACAAGGCTTAAAAAAAGACACACTGAATAGGATCAAAGAGAATTTACTGTTACCCATTGTTCTCCAAGTCACACAAGTACCTCTGGGTTCGTACGGACAGACAGCCAGAAAGAGGGATGGATGGTGTGTAAACTTAAAGTCCCCTCTGGTTAAACCGGTAGGGGACTAAAAAAGGACTGCCTGATATTTATTGACAAAACAGTTTTGATCCATAATGTACACATTTGACATTTTTCAAAAATTTTCAGCTCCTTCAATGCTATTCCTTGTCCCTGACTCTAAAAATGTTAGAAGTGAAGATCCTTTCTGTTGTGCATTTTCATCTTAAAAATACTTTTGTCAAAAGTTTTTTTAGATGTTATGCTTGAACAAATCTTTGATTTTTAGCTCGACTATACGAAGTATATGGAGAGCTATCCTACTCGCCCCGGCGTCGGCGTCCAGATTTCAGATTAAAGTTTTGGTGCAGTAAAATATTTTTCACTATAACTTTGTCATTTCTTAAGGTATCAACTTCAAACTTCAAATATATGTTCCTTATCATCAACCACATCTTATGTGATAAGGTTCATAACTCTAGCACCAATATTTTCAGATTTATCTCCCCTTGAACTTAGAATTTTCCTTAAAAAATACTATTTTTTACTGTTACTTCTTTATTTCTTAAGGAATCAACCTCATACTTCAAATATATATACCTTATAATCATCCGCATCTTATGTGACAAGGTTCATAACTCTAGCACCAATATTTTCAGATTTATCTCCCCTTGAACTTAGAATTTTCCTTAAAAAATACTATTTTTTTACTGTTCTTTCTTTATTTCTTAAGGGATCAACCTCATACTTCAAATATATGTACCTTATCATCAACCCCATCTTATGTGACAAGGCTCATAACTTTAGCACCAATATTTTCAGATTTATCTCCCCTTGAACTTAGAATTTTCCTTAAAAAATATTATTTTTTACTGTAACTTATTTATTTCTAAAGGATCAACTTCATACTTCAAATATATGTACCTTATCAACATCCACATCTTATGTGATAAGGTTCATAACTCTAGCACCAATATTGCAAGAAATTATCTCCCATAAAACTTAGATTTTTTTACTAGAAAAATGTTATTTTTTACTATAACTTTTAGTTTTAAAGGTATCTACCTCAAACTTCAAATACTTTTTCCTTATCATCAATTACATTTTATGTGACAATGTTCATAACTCTTGAAGCAATTTTTACAGATTTATCTCTCTTTGAACTTAGGATTTTCTTTAAGAAATATATAACTTCTTTACTTTTTAAGGTATCGACTTCAAACTTCAAATATATATTTCTTATCATTACACACATGTTGTGTGACAAGGTTCATAACTCTATCGTGACTATTTCTAGAATTATTTCCCTTGATCTTGGAATTTATGTTAACAAATGTTATTTTTTTACTATAACTTAATACAGTGAAATTTGAGAAAACCGGACGCTGAGAAAATCGGAACTCTCTAAATACCGGACGAATAATTCAGTCCCAAATTTTCCCTTTTTCAAACTATTGTATTAAACATTGGCAATACCGGAATCTGTAAAAACCGAATATCGGACGGTTGATTGGGAAACTACAAAGTTAATTATATAGACAATTACCCTGACAATACGGACGCCGAATGTGTGAATAACCTTGTGTACTTATCAATTGGTTGTGTCTAATACGACGGAACAATGATTGTCTGATATTTATAATGTCTCTTTTCAAAGGTTAATTTATTGAAATGTATAGATGTTATCGTTTTATATAAATGCCAAAATGCACAAGGAATTGATCAGTTAAAATCAGAATGAATAAAAATAGAGTATTTTTCTACTGTGTTTGCTTTTTGTATATTCATTTCCTAAAATGACAACGCAACGGAAACGACATTTATCGGCGCTAAGTTCTATTCCATGGCTGAAAAGAATTCGACGAGAGCTGTCTACAAGTGACAAAGTTAAAATTAATTAAAAACATTGAAACTTTGCCTAGACCTTTCATAAAAAAACTGATCAAAAATGTTATTATTTTTAAACAAACAAATTTAAAATATGTTGGTTTTAAAACATTTTCTATTACCCAAAAAATAAACATATTTCGGATTTACCCCGGACTTGATTTTATTTATGGGAAAATGCTGTTTATTTTAAATCCATTTCTTTTATTTTTTTTTTATTGCAATAATGGGACAAAAAACAATTAAAAAAAAATTTTTCTTGTTTTTTTTATCATTTCTTAATTTTTAAACCAAAAATACCTAAAAATAATCTTGGGAAAATTTCAAAAAATACAGCTTTCCTTTTTAAAATCATTTTTTCCCGGGTTTTAATATAAAATCCCCGAACAGCTGGGAAAGGGGAACCCTTGAGAAAACCGAACCGCTGAGAAAACCGGACAAAACCCTAAGTCCGAAAGCCGTCCGGTTTTCTCAACTTTCACTGTACATAATTATACATAATTGATTTTTCTTTCATAGTTTTGTCCTCCTTACTGCGTCCAGTATTTTATTAGTCGAGCTTGGCTGTCGCCTGTGACAGCTCTTGTTAGCCTCTATTATAACTTTTCTTTCTATAATGTTTAAGACATCAATAGAGATAATCATGTTTTAATACTAATAACTAGAAATGTGTCTATAGGACACGGGTACCCCCACCGCGCCACTGTTCTGTCAATCTTATGACTCTAGGTCAAATATTTTTTGAAAACTAAAAATCTTTTACTAAGTATTGGGCAAGAACGTTACAAATATTGAATAAATCCACAAGGTGCATAAGTACACATGCTGACCAACATTCTTGTAAACTTTCAAGCCTACGAGTGAAATACTTTTTGAGCTATGCATGAACAAGTTGAAAATTGCAAAATTATACTTCTGTAAGTCAAGGGCAATAACTCTTAACAAAACTGAAAAAAATCCACATGCAAAGTCCCAGGTGCATAGCTCCACAGTGATGTGAATCATTATTCCTGTACCTAAGTGATGTTGATCATTATTCTTGTAAAGTTCGTTGATTCTGACTCAAGCACTCAGGAACAAATAACAACATAATGAAACGGTTTTTACTAGGTCAAGGGAAATAGCTCTACAAAATACTGGATAAATCCACAAGCGAAACCCCAGGTGAAAAACTAAATATGCTGATGCGACGACCTTCCTGTAAGGTTTAATGACTCTAGGTCAAATCCTTTTGAAATAACATGCGACACAAGTTGAAAATTGTTGCAAAAAATTTTATAAGTTCAAGGGCAATAACTCTAAAAATACTAAAATAAATTCAGCAACGCGAAAAAAATACACCCGGTCACAACTTCACATGCTGCGGATCAATATTCCTGTAAAGTTTTATGACTCTGTTCAAATATACTTTTTTTGAGTTACATGCCAACACCAATGAAAATGCAAAATTTACTAAGTCAAGGGCAATAACTCTAAAAATACTAAATAAATCCAGATGAAAAATCCCCAGGTGCACAAACTTCACATGCCTGATCAACATTCCTGTGAAGTTTCATGACTCTAGGTCAAATACTTTTTGAGTTTACAATGCGACACAAGTTGAAAATTGCAAAATTTTACTAAGTCAAGGGCCAATAACTCTTGAAAATACTATAAATATCCAGACGAAAATACCCAGTGCTCACAACTACCACATGCTGATCAACATCTCCCTGTAAAGTTTCATGACTCTAGGTCAAATACTTTTTGAGTTACATGCGACACAAGTTGAAAATTGCAAAAATTTTACTAAGTCAAGGGCTATAACTCTTGAAAAATTTACTAAAAAAATATCCAGACCCGAAAAATACCCCAGGTGCCACAACTACACATGCTGATCAACATTCCTGTAAAGTTTCATGAGTCTAGGTCAAAATACTTTTTGAGTACGTGCGACACAAAGTTGAAAATTGGAAATTTTTACGGACGGAAGGCGGAAAACGGAAAAAAAAAAACCGGGCAAAAAAGGGAAAACTAAATGCCTCCCCTAAAGTTTTTTTGGGCAAAAATTTTTAAAATTTTGGAACAAAAAAACGAGTTTTTTTTTTCCAAAAATGTCTTTTCAGACATAAGAAACAGTTTGCTAGGATAAAAAACAAATTGTCTTTAGGCAAAAGGATAAATTGTTTTGTTTCCCAGCAAACTGTCTTTTTACGGGTTTTAGAAGACACTTTCAAAAAAAAATTTCGAGTAACTTATCCGGAAATTTATACCCACGTTTTTAAAAGGGAAAAGAACAATAAAATTTAAAAAAACAAATTTTAAATTTTAAATAAATTTAACTTTTAAATAAAGAATGCCCCATTGGAAAATAAAAACCCTTAGAAAAAAAATTTGGCCAAAGGCTTTAAACTTAGGGCCCGTGAAAGGTTTTAAGGGTTAAAAATTTTAAAAAGGCAAAAAATTTTCGGCAAAATTTTTCAATTTGGGGAAAAAAACTTTTTTTTTTAATTTTAAAAAATTGGCCCTTTGCCCTTTCCTTTCAAAAGGGGGGAAGGGATTGAAAAATTCCCTCCAAAATTGAAAACTGTTCTTTTAAAATGGGGGGTTTTTTTGGGCAAAATTCCCAAAGAAATTTATTTTTCCGGTTTGGGCCCCAAAAAAAAAGGGTTTCCTTAAAATTTTCAAATTAGCCAAAATATGAAAAAGGGTGGGTAAAGGGAATTTTTTTTTAAAGTTTTGGGGGACAAAATTTTTAAAAAAAGTTTTGTTTTTTTAAATTGGGGACCGAAAAATATAATTACCCAAAAAATTTAAAAAGAAAATTTAAAATCAATTTTTCAAAAAGTTTTTTAAATTTTGGGCCCCCCCCTAAAAAACCGAAACCCCTTTTTTCCTTTTGGTGGTCAAAAACCCAAATTGGGATTTATTCATTTCTAAACCCCCATCCAAAAAAAAACTTGGGGGGCCTTTTTGGGGGCAAATTTTTAAAACCCCCTTGTTAACGATTTAAAGAAAAGGGGGGGAAAATTCTTTTTTACGTGCCTTTTAAGAAATTAGAAGACTTTGGGGAAAAAATTTAAGATTTCCTTTACAAGGGAACAAGGGCCCCCTTTTTAAATTTTATTCAAAAAATTTTTCAATCTCTTTGGGTTTTTAACTAAACCAAAGTCACTTGGAAAAAACAAAATTTTGGGGGAAAAAGGGAACGGCCCCCTTTTTATTTGAATTGGGTTTTCCCCAAAATTTAACATTCTCTTTCGAAGAACTCTCACTATAGACACTGGTACTGTAAATAGGTTATAGTTCAGGCAAAAAACATGCAAAAATTAAGGTTAATCATCGCCAAGATTTTTACATTTTGATTGGCACGAGGATTAAAGTATGAGAAAGTATAAGCATGAGACAAATTCAATGTTGAATGGCGCGAAAAGTTTCTTGCGAGAATGTAAAATCTTGCTACTTTATCTATAAAAGTACAGAAAGGTGGGGCAAGACTATAGGCAAGAAATATAACATACCAAGAAGAGTCCTTTAACTGGCCCAAACAGGACACCATACCATACATTTCAACTGTATTTAACCCATAAGGAAAGTAACAGTTATTTAAAAGTGTGTTCTTACTGAAGTAAGTGGGAAGACTCCTACTTTCTGCAGGCATATTTTCAAATATTTTTTCTTAAAATAAGGGGTATTTTCACAAATTAATGAAATCTCCCTATTTTTGATGTCAGAACTTCTCTTTCTTTGTTTATTGCAAATTCTAAAATCTCCCTCTTTTTGAAGAAAAATCTCCCACTTGATCATATAAAAAAGTTCACATGTATGAGAATAGCTTAAGAAATGATAACTTACTGTATTGATCAGCTGTGCAGTATAGTGAACATGCTACCACAAACAGTTGTACAACAGTATTGCAGCTGTGTTGCAACTTGTCCTTTAATAAATTAAAGTTGATTTGATCTTTTAGCAACATCTCTCTGAAAGTTATAGACAAAACCTATATGAGTGATATCCTTCTATTGATTACTAAACAACAGTCAATTCAGAACGTTACAGTCATAACCCATTTTTTTCTTTCCCAAAGGTAATTAACAAGATGATAATCTAAAAAAGTTAGAACAACCTGAACCTTACGGTAAATTGTTCAATTGTTCACAGGTGGTTGGCTATTTGTTAAATGAGTGTGTTGATACGACATTTGCATATGCAAGGCAACTTATGGAGAAACATAAGGGCCATCAATGATGACATGTGTTGGCTAAAAATAGCCATAACTCGGCAAACAAGAGCCCCTGCCGGGCTGGGGCAATGCTCGACTTTATTTACTTTTTCTAAAAGCAAACAGATAAAGGATTAAAACAAATCGTAAAGATTAAAAGTTAAGTTTACTTTTTTTTAATTTTTATAAACATATGCATATTATATAATGGAAGAGGAAAAAATATAAAATTTTTTTTTATATATACGAGGGGCATTTATAAAGTATTAATCAGTGTGAATTTTTAACGTTAATTTGAGTGTAATTGGTACATATTATACATGTATGGAAAGGTAAGACTGTCCTCTACAATTATATGCATGAGGAAACCGTGAAATACCTACGCAGTGAGCGAAATGTTCAGTTGAATCGACTATGGTCAGGTACACTGCAGTTGAAAATGGCAGAAAAAGAGAACAATTTTCAAGACAAGCAAAGAGTGTATTGTAAAATTCGCGCATTGCTTGGTGTTGCTGTACCTGATATTAAATCAGACTTTGACAAGGTTTAGGGGAATAGTGCCCTATCGTATTCCACAGTTAGAAGATGGGTTTGACTTTTTACCTCCGGTAGAGAGACTACAAAAGATGCGGCCCGTCCTGGTCGTCCAGTCACAACAATGACTGACGAAAATATTGCTGCTGTTAAAAATGTTGTTAAAGACAGTGGAGGAGATAGGTGATTTATGTGGCATTAATTCGTCATGGGTTTTTCAAATATTGACTCGCGTGATAAAGTTAACCAAGGTTTGCGCCCGGTGGATACCCCACTGTCTTATTGAGGACCAAAAACAGGAGCACGTGTGAATTGCGTCACAGCTGCTCGATAGGTACAAAATTGCTGACCAAAACCGTATGAATGAAATTGTGACTGGTGATGAAACATGGGTCTATTTTTATGAGCCTGATGGTAAAGAAAAAAATAAGGTGTGGGTCGGTGAAAATGACGGCCCCAAATTGCCCGTAGAGCTCGCACCTCAAAATGCATTATGTATGCATTATTTTTTGATTGCCAGGGAATGGTGGCTCGAATTCCTATACCAGAAGGCAGGAGTGTTACTGGAATCCTTTATCGAGATTCAGTTCTTTCTGCTGTTGTTAGTCACTATACTACAGCCTGTCCCTGTACCTGCGTACGCGGAATCAAACTCCTGCATGACAACGCACCTGAACACAAGTCAGTGGTGGTAAAGTCGTATCAAAAATTTGAGTTTGATATACCATACATGAAGGTCCTAACCTAAAAGATGTTGTGTCATAATATGAAGTTTATCCATTTATAAATTATAACTAATTTAGGGCCAGTTACAGAAAAAACATGAGAATTTCATTAATTTGACCTTGACAGTCATGGTCAATTTAAGGTTAATGTCACATCTCGATAATTCACTATGTTTGTTTGCTAGCAACTCTTGTTTTGTCCAAGTATAAATAAAATCCATACTTAAATAACAAAATTATGTCAATTTAACCAATATTCAATAATTTGGCCTTGACGGTCAAGGTCATTTAAAGGTTAAGGTCAGTTCAACCTTCTAGACAGTCTTGTTCAAAATGATGTTTTGTCAAAGTATGAGGATAATTCATTTTTGTATTTTCTGATCGCAGATCAGTAAATACATAGCTAACATCCACGGTCTAACACAAAATTTCCTAACAGACCTAACAACGCAAAGTAGTTCTCACTCAAAACTGCTTAAAAACCAGCAATTTAAAAGAAAGAACAATTTTTGTTACAAGTGTCCAACAAATTACTACACATTCAAACTTTAAAAGTAGTGTTGGCTTATAGAATTGTCAATAAATGCACACTCACAAATTACGCGGATGAATATGATTTTAATCAATGAAAATGCTATTTTTAGCGATGTCGATTACCGAATACTACACAAATAAATCTGACTGCCGAGTAGTTAAATATATAGTTTCTACATGTTAGACTGTTTTGGCGAGTACATTTTTGCTAAATTATTTACTTCAATTTTAAACAACAGGTTTACCCTGAACAAAATACCTCGAAATTACCCTAACCCGAAATGCAATGGAAATTCTAAATTTAGAATGACTTGATTTTATTCAGCCTGTGCTGCTTTAAATACCCGAAATGCAATGGAAATTCTAAATTTAGAATTACTTGATTTTATTCAGCCTCTGTTTTTATAACTTCTCCGCGGTGCAGGGGTAACGCTCGTTTAGTGTGTGAGAGGTCTGGAGTTCAAATCCCAGTTGAGTCAACATTTTTTTAATTCTTTTTTTAGTGTCTTTGTTAAGGAAATAGCCACGATATGCAAGGATAAAGTGTGGCTATCATAAAAATTGAACATAAATGATTTTTGATGCAAATGTAGTTATGCAAAATTCCGTAAGTATCGAACTCTGGTGCCCTGCAAGATGAATTATAGTACATAACAAGAAAAGCATTGATGCAAAGCATCAAAGGGCGTCCAAGCAAGAAATGCAGCAGGTGAAAATGAACTAGTAGATATATGATTATAAACTTTTCAATGGTTAATTGGTTTTTACCAGAATTGTATATCACTTATGAATGAACGGACGAAAGACATTGTTCATTATTAACTTTGATTGGCATGCTAGAGATTAGAATATTACTTGTTATTTCTTTATGATTGTGGTTATTAATAGCAACGGATATACATGTATACAATCATTTATAATCCATATGTGTAATGCATGATCAACACCACACTTGTGTAATTGTCCCTTATTATGTTATCGCTATTAGCGAAGACCCCCTCTGAAGGTATCTGTTCACACTTACTAACAATATGACACTGGTTACATTACCATGTTGATCATAATTGTTTCTTATACAATAATTGTAATATCTATTTTAATAAAAACAAGAGGGCCATGATGGCCCTGAGGTCGCTCACCTGTATAAAGGCACCCGGAGCTGGGCCAGTTTAAACCCCAGGGCTTTTATTTGAACAAACTTGGAAGACACCCATTAGAAGATGTTTCACAATGTTAAGTTTTTACTACACACATATAATGAAAAACAATGATCTACTCTCCCCCCCCCCCGTCAGGGCCAATTTTAATCCAGGGGCTTTTATTTGAACAAACTTGGTAGACACCAATAAGAAGATGTTTCATGCTAAACATCTAAGCTCTAGCTCATTGGGTTATTTAAAAGAAGATTTTTTAAGTTTTTACTATATGCATATAGGGAAAATCAATGACCCCCTGGGGCGGGGCCAATTTTGACCCTAGGGTTTTTATTTGAACAAACTTGGTAGACACTCATTAGAAGATGTTTCATGCTAAATATCTTAGCTCTAGCTCTTTGGGTTCTTAAAAAGAAGATTTTTAAGTTTTTACTGTATGCATATAGGGAAAATCAAAGACCCCCTTGGGGCGGGGCCAATTTTGACCCCAGGTCTTTTATTTGAACAAACTTGGTAGACACTCACTAGAAGATGTTTCATGCTTAATATCTAAACTCTAGCTATTTGGGTTTTTTCAAAGAAGATTTTTAAGTTTTTGCTATACACATATAAGGAAAATCAATGACCCCCGGGGCGGGGCCAATTTTGACCCCAGGGCTTTTATTTGAACAAACTTTGTAGACACTCACTAGAAGATGTTTCATGCTTAATATCTAAACTCCAGCTATTTGGGTTTTTTCAAAGAAGATTTTTTAAGTTTTTGCTATACACATATAAGGAAAATCAATGACCCCTGGGGCGGGGCCAATTTTGACCCCAGGGCTTTTATTTGAACAAACTTTGTAGACACCCATTAGAACATGTTTCATGCTAAATATCTTAGCTCTAGCTCTTTGAGTTCTTTAAAAGAAGATTTTTTAAGTTTTTACTATATCATATGCATATAGGGAAAATCAATGACCCCCTGGGGCGGGGCCAATTTTGACCCCAGGGCTTTGATTTGAACAAACTTGGTAGGCACTCATTAGAAGATGTTTCATGCCAAATATCTAAGCTCTAGCTCTTAGGGTTTTTTAGAAGAAGATTTTTTTAAGTTTTTCTTATTGGTTGCCATGGCAACCAAATTTTTTTAATGGAATTTAAATTTTTGAACAACTTTGAAAGGGGTCCACCTAAGGATCATTTCTGTAAAGTTTGGTTGCAATTGGCCATGTGGTTTAGGAGGAGATGTTGTTTGAAAAGTTTGACGCCATTTTTTGAAGGACGCACAACGGACGCAGAGTGATGACAAAAGCTCACCCTTGAGCACTTCGTGCTCAGGTGAGCTAAAAAAACAGATTTTATGAATATTGTTTTCTTTTCTTTTTTGTGTTTTATGTGCTATTTTAATACTGAGTTTTTACGTTTACTACTGTTTTAAGAATTCAATTGTCATATTGACCGACGATTATAAGTAAAAACTTAACTGGAAAAAGTCAGTAAATTCTGGTTAATCTTTCAATATATAATATTGTTTATTCTTAAACCATATACATGTACATTTGTATTTTTCTTTATCATTTTTTAAATTATCAATCAATTGAATAATTCATAAAATCTAATTTGTAACTTTGAATAATTCCTCGGCATCTTTACTAAACACGAATAACAAATAATATGAAATGTTTCAAAGTTGATAGTGTCATATTAATACCATAAAAAATGTACCTTTTTTCTCAATTATTGTACATATTTATTGTTTTTATCTCATATAGATAAAATAAAACATGCTATTGTTGTTGTTGTTTTGTTTTTTTCGAATTGTATGTTTATGTATAGTAATAATCAATAAATTTGAGAGTTGATATGTGTTTATTAATTATTGTAACCAAACTAAGTGACAAACATTCATTTTGAAAAAAACCTATATAACTGTAAAATATTTGTTCTGTTCTGTAACGATATCAAACATCTACTCCAAAACCGGGAGAAACCGGACAATAAACGTGTGGTCACTAGTAAATTCCGGTCAAAATAGACCAGGAGAGACCGGGAATTACCGATAGGAGTACATCCCTCTTTAAATAGATTTTCAGAATATTTAGGTCATCAACTCATCATTCTATTCAGCTTTCGGATACATGTACCATAATAACCTACTGTGTACTACAAAATGATAAATAAAAATACCCCGAAGAGAGCGATTTATTGACGGAAAAGGTCGTTTCATTTGAAAATGTTTGCATTGCGAAATTCTCCAGTTCGCTATTCATTGTACATGTATATATCGCGACATTTAATTTTTAATTAACAATCAAGCACCCTCATACTGATCGGAATGATCGGCTTTTATTATGTCCGACTAAAAGGCTCGAGAAGTTGCTGTCGCCCTTTCACAAAATCTGATTTCATTCCATAAGAGGCGCCGCGCTTCGGCGCGGATGCCAAAAATAAACTTATACAGGAAAACACATACAGATATACAGTACGATTTAGATTGCAAAGATCAGAAAATACCACAGAGCTTGCAGCCCTTTGATTTAATTACCAAGTTACAGTCAATTATAGCAAAGATCAGTGAAAATTCAACAATTTAGGTCATAAATGAGCCAAGGTCAATTTGAGTTTAAAATGCAGGACGGTCTTATCCTAAAAAAATGTTATGTTATAATATGAAGACAATCCATTCATTAATAACAAAGTTATAGCCAGTTACACAAACAAACATGAAAATTTCTGTATTTGAGATTCAAGGTCAAGTCATTTATGACTGAGGGTCAAGGTCTGTCTGATTAACTTAAAGGTCTATCTTAAAAGATTATAATGTTCAAGTTTGAAGACAACGCATTCAAAAATAACAAAGTTAGAGTCACTAACAGCAAAATCAGCTAAAACAAGAACGTGTTTGTTAAACACAAATGCCCCCGGCTCAGATTCTTGTCAGTAGCAATTTTTCAAAAAATGTTTACCCATTCACTCAGTTATGGTCAGAAAAATTGCCAAAAAATTGTAAACACAAGTCATATAGCTTGACAAAGTCATAGCATTTTGTTATTGTGAAAAATATAAGTTGCCAAGTCATTGCTCTGACTTGTGAAGATGAAAAAAATTCAACTTCATGCAAGTTATCTTCCTACCAAATATGAAATACATCTGTCAATAAATAAAGGCTGTATGGGCAAAAGTGTAAAAATCTATTTTTAGCACTGGTGACCTTAACGAAACTGACCCATAACTCTATCCAAAAGAAGAATACCATGCAAGTTATCTTCCTACCAAATATGAAATACATCTGTCAATAAATAAAGGCTGTATGGGCAAAAGTGTAAAAATCTATTTTTAGCACTGGTGACCTTGACCCAACTGACCCCTTACTCCATCCAAAGGAAGAATACCATGCAAGTTATCTTCCTACCAAATATGAAATACATCTGTCAATAAATAAAAGCTGTATGGGCAAAAGTGTAAAAATCTATTTTTAGCACAAGTGACCTTGACCCACTGATCCCTACCCCAATCAAAATGATGACCATGCAAGTTATCTTCCTACCAAATATAAAATATATCTGTCACTTAATAAAGGCTGTATGAGCAAATGTGTAAAAATCTATTTTTAGCACTGGTGACCTTGACCCAACTGACCACTAACTCCATCAAAGTTTATGTTTCTATCAATTATAAATAACATCTGTCTATAGAATAAGGTCAATACACCTGTAAAAATGTAAAAATCTATTTTTAACATTGGTGACCTTGACATTGGTAACATTGACCTTGACCCAAATGACCCCTTACTACACCCAAAGAAGGAGGACCTCCCTTGGTATGTTTGTATTAAACTAAAACATCAACTAAAATATAAAGGTTGTATGAGCAAAAATGTTTATATTTATTTTTTAAACCAGTGACCTTGACCTTGACCCTAGAGACGGCTTACTCCACAAAAAATTAGAGGACCATCAAAGATATCCACCTACTAAATATGAAAGATATCATTAAAGAAATTAAGCAATTAGGAGAAATTTAAGATAAATCCAACTTGCCGAAATAGGTTAACCAGACAAGGCCCTATTTTGTGAAAAAAGGGAAATAACTGGGAAATATGGATGACACAGTTATATAACTTGGCAATATCATGTACTTTGTATTGATAAGTAAGTGTGGAAATTATAAAGCCATTAGTATAGATAGAACTTAAGATATTTCCAACTTGCCGTTTTAGGTTAACCATTATTCATTTTCTAAGTGCTGAAAAGGGCAATAACTTGGTAAATATGAAAGCCAGAGTTATGTAACTTGCCCAGATCCTGTACTTTGTATTGATTAGTAAGTGTGTAAACTTAGAAGCCATTGGTACAGGTAGAACTTAAGAAATATCCAATTTGCCGTTCTAGGTTAATCTCGTACGGTCAGACGGATGGACGGTTCAATCACTATATGCCCGGGGGCATAATAAAAACCAAGCAATATTTAGACATGTGACCTTGAAGGTCAAGGTCATTTATGAATGAAGGTCAAGGTTATCTACTTGAAGGTTTATAACCTGGTCAAGTATGAAAACAATACGCCAAGAACTTAAAAAGTTATGATATCAAGGTTAAAGTTTTCAGGCAGCAACGGCAATTGGAATGCCAACATGACAATAACAATACCTGTTTTGTTGTTGTTGTTTTTTTCATAAAAATGTCGAGTTAAAAAATAAACAGTACAAATAAGCTTTGTGTGAGACTTTCTGAGACCTGGTGTTGTGTGATAAGTCACTATAAGCTAGTTTAGTTATCACCCTTTCGTTTTATTATGCTTTTTGTAACTCACTAGTAAACAGCGATGGCTCAAAATGTTGTCATTAAATTGAAATGGATCTTAATATGTTTTTACACAAATCCCTACACCTTTAGCTTACTGAAGATCTACTGTAGTATCAGTGATACTGCCATATACCTTGTGCATCTTATAACATCAGAGAGTTCTCTAACCACCTTTCTACACCATGTTTTCTGATCAGATTGCCAGGCTTTGTAAAAGTTCTTGTTTCTTTCCTCCATCCTTCATTAAAGCAGAATGGTATCAGATTTCAAAATTAATGAAGAAAGTGAGAAGAAATCTGTAGCTTTTGAAACAGTAGTTTTTCAGACATCAATTCCAATTGACATTTTGATTTGAACTTTGAGCTTTACATACAGAATCTAGACAATAATATTAATGTAATTTAGTCAAAACTGCAACATCAAATTCCTATAAAATATCAAATAACCTGTTTGTTTTTTTAAACATTTTCTCAGCTACACAAAATATTTAATCTAATCATTAGAGCTTTATAATGTTACTGTATGTACTTGCAGCACTTTATGAAAGTTTTTCATCCATTTTTAAATTTAATAAAAACTTCCATCTGATATTTTGAACAGACAATATGGAAACCGATTTATGCCAGTGAACAATTATTCAAATTAATTACCATTTAAGGGTTGTCTTGAAACTTTCCGGTGTTTGTGATCTTTCTATTCCTACAAGAGCAGGAAAATAAAACAATTTAATTAAACATTATAACAGTCACTTCACACTATTCTCCACATATTTTCAGATATGACATCATTAAACCAATTGATTTTAGGAAAATTACTTCTACGCTCAATGTAGTTTGACATATTTCTATCAATCCCTTTTTTATGAGCATGTTAGAATAGACACAGATAGTAATTTTTCTTGCATTATAATGCATGGTTTTATGGAGGGGAATATCTGACAAAAGTATAAATATCTTGATGACATGTTTATATATGAATGTTATTAATATTTAATACTAATCCATGTGTGTTGATTGCATTTTAGTATACATTGCTTGCAATGTATACAGAGTTATAAGCTATATCTCCGCAGGAGTTAAGCCTTTACCGAACAACATTCACTTCCGGATAATATCCACTATAGAGACTAGTTCTTCATTCTGTGCTATTGTTACATCCGACTACACATCATTAAAATATTGCTTGCAAAAATGTTTTAATGCTTTGAAAATTTCAAATCGTTCATTTTCATGAAATAATAGATTAAAAGAAAGGAAAAATAACAGTTCATTGATAAAATTGTAGTATATACCTACGCATTAAACTTAGCATAAACGCATAAACTTGCTAGCATGAATAAATACATCGTAAATATAGTAAAGTCGTCAGAATTATATAAATGGGACGAAACATCTAAGATAGATATTTAATCAAATAAAATTCCTGATTTACATTTATGCAATAAAATTGTTCTTAAATGTTTTACAAAATGAGTATTGAGCTCCATAACAAAATTTACCTGCATATACCAGAAAATGTTTTTTTATGCCCCCGCCATGTAATGGCCGGGGCATATAGTGTTACCCTGTTACGTCCTTCCGTCCTTCCGTCATTCCGTCATCATCAGTTTCCGTTCATTATCTCCCCAACGGTACAACACATTCGACTTAAATTTGACATATGGATATGTCATGAGAAAATACAGGTCAAGTTCGAATTTGGTCATGGTTCGATGATTTTTGGCAGAGTTATGCCCCTTTTACTTTGAAAATAATATGAAATTTTCAGTTTCCGTTCATTATCTCCCCAACGGTACAACACATTCAACTCAAATTTGACATATGGATATGTCATGAGAAAATACAGGTCAAGTTCGAATTTGGTCATGGTTCGATGATTTTTGGCAGAGTTATGCCCCTTTTACTTTGAAAATAATATGAAATTTTCAGTTTCCGTTCATTATCTCCCAAACGGTACAACACATTCAACTCAAATTTGACATATGGATATGTCATGAGAAAATACAGGTCAAGTTCGAATTTGGTCATGGTTCGATGATTTTTGGCAGAGTTATGCCCCTTTTACTTTGAAAATAATATGAAATTTTCAGTTTCTGTCATTATCTCCCCAACGGTACAACACATTCAACTCAAATTTGACATATGGATATGTCATGAGAAAATACAGGTCAAGTTCGAATTTGGTCATGGTTCGATGATTTTTGGCAGAGTTATGCCCCTTTTACTTTGAAAATAATGTGAAATTTTCAGTTTACGTTCATTATCTCCCAAACGGTACAACACATTCAACTCAAATTTGACATATGGATATGTCATGAGAAAATACAGGTAAAGTTCGAATTTGGTCATGGTTCGATGATTTTTGGCAGAGTTATGCCCCCTTTTCTTTGTAAATAATATGAAATTTTCAGTTTCCGTTCATTATCTCCCCAACAGTACAACACATTCAACTCAAATTTGACATATGGATATGTTTCTGGAATGCCCAGGCCAATTTTGAATTTGGTCATGGTTCAATGATTTTTGGCAGAGTAATGCCCCTTTCACTTTGAAAATAATATGAAATTTACAGTTTCTGTTTATTATCTACCCAACAGTGTTACATATTCAACTCAAATTTGACATATGGATATGTCAAAGGAATGGGCAGGTCAAGTTGGAATTTGGTCATGGTTCGATGATTTTTTGGCAGAGTTATGTCCCTTTCACTTTGAAAATAATATAGATACGTCTTAGGAATAAGCAGTTTAAGTTTGAATTTGGTCATGGTTTAATGATTTTGGACAACCTTATCTTTCTTGAATATTGGAAATTTTTTGAACTTTTTGTTTCAGCACTCATACTTTTGTGGAAATGTATGTATAGCCATTATTTTGGCTACAAATATGAAATATGCTATTTTCAAAAGGTTAAGACTGAATAATTTCAGTGCCTTGAATATTGTATGAAAATGGTTTGTGTTAACACTGAAAAGTTTAAAGGGCTTTGAACTTAAAATGAAAACAATATTTTTGTGCAAACAAATTTGGAACTAAATATTATAACATCTGAAATTTTGGCTGCATGCGGGGGCATCCGTGGCATGATGACACATTTCTAGTTAACCTGGCAATAATCGTGGCTTCGAAAAATAGAAATTTTGTAAGCTATTCTTTTGAATGCCTTTTTTACACATGATTTTCCTTTCACTTTTATATGCCTTAGATTTTTGAAAAGAAATATGTTTCGAAATTCAGCGTTTGTATTCAGTACGGGTAAAAATAAAGATTCAGCCACTCGACCATTCAACCCATAACAATTTGGAATGTTGACGATTAAGCCAGAGCATGGAGCTAAATATAGGCATCTGTGGCCAGAGGCGACGATAATAAATAATCATTTGAAACTAACTGTAAATCAGTGTAAGTTTTAAGAAATAAATACATTAAATTTATGTTCAGAAAATAGGAATTATTGTAATGCCGGTGCTTGGAATTGCTAAAAAACACCGAAAAACACCAAAATACCGAAAAACACTTAAAATACAAAGTGATTTAATTCAGCAATATAAACAATTTTTGGTTATTTGATGAAATGGGTTCAAAAATATCAGTTTTAAATCGATAATATATCATACAATACGCTGATGAAAGTGTTCACTAAGTCTGCGTCACACATAGAAAAGTCGAAAAACACATGCCACAAGCAATACAAAATGTTCATTCCCATTTTAGTCACTAGAGTAATTGTTTTTCACACTTCCGATCAATTAACTTATCAATCGAAAAGAACGCACTATAAAAATGTTTTTGGAAACTCAAAAGGTAAGCTAAAAATAACATGGAAAAGTCGAAAAACACTTTTTATGGGCTATACAATTCGTATAATTCGAACAAAATTAGTTTTATCTACTTTTTTCTATCCTTTAAATGATATAAATTTACTTTCTTTTTGCAACCAGTGTAAATTAGAGAATGATTCTATTCTGTATTTAATGCGATATGAAAGTGTTTTTCGGCAACGTAACAGTCTAGCGTCAAAAACAAGGAAAAGACTAAAAACACATTTTTACGGGCGATAAAATAGTCGTAGTGAAAACAAGAGCCGCTATTAAATATTTTTTCAACCTTTTAAATGAATAACTATTACATTTTTTTTGTTACCAATGGAAAATGTCAGTGATATTATTTTTATAAATATAGTATGAAAGTGTTTTTCGGCTACATTACGGTCTAGCGTCAAAAACAATGGGAAAAGCCAAAAAACACATTTAATGGGTGATGAAATAGACATATTTAAAATAAGAGCTATTAAATAAATTTTTTCAACCGTCTAAATGAATAAATAGAGGATATTTGTTTAGTTCAGTGTAAGATCGAAATATATTTCACCGAGTGAGCACCAAAAGATATATGAACTTTTGGTGTTCACGAGGTGAAATATATTTTGATCTTACACTAAACTAAACAAATTTTCTTTTTATTATATGCAAAGAAACGTTTAAAAAGACATTTAAGCATACTTACTAAATGAAAAGGGCGCCAAATAATAATACAACGTGACGTCATTTTCCACGTCACGTCATTAAGTTGGTTTCCATGATTGTGAACGCTTGTATTTCACTGAAACAACGTACCGGGCTCAAATATTCAAAACAGTGAAATTATCAAATTGATAATTTCACTGTTTAAAACAGTGAATTATCAGTTTTTATTTCACTGATATATTTCTATAAACCACCGAAAAGCATGTAATAAATATAACATTATATTTGTTAGCAATGTAATACATCAGTAATATTTTTTTAATAAACATTGTATGAAAGTGTTTTTCGGCTATGTTACTAACCTAGCATCAAAAACTTAGAAAAGCCGAAAAACACATTATTTTCAATGGCCTTCAGCTCTCATATACAAGCATATCACTTAAGTGACCCATAGAGAACCATCGCTTTTTACAGGTCAACAAAAATGACCTGATATCACGTGACCACATAGTATATAAATTCGGACAATTCCACGTGCAATTCATAGTCATTTTAGCGACCCTGTCGCGTGAGTGTTTAGAGAAGTTTTTGGGTAAGTGACCACGTGGCCTTGTGAAGGCTTTTTTGTTTCGTTTATTCGGGCTGGAATGTTTGAATTTTGATTTGTTCTTGTTTTGTGTTTTTTACACTATTTGTTTTTTGTTTTAGCTACGAGTTGTTTGTCTCGAGCTTTCTTTTCCACGCCCACTTATTTTTTGACTTAGCGTTTGACGATGTCAACGCGCAAGAGAAGTGGTAGGCAAGACGATGTCTTGTCACTTTTTGGAAGTTCTTCCTCCGAAGAGAGTTTTTCGGGTTTTTCCCCTAACAATTCTCCAAAATCAAATAGAGTTAGGTCTATTGTGACAAAAGTAGCAAAAGACGGTAAAGTCCCGAGTAGATCGAAGCGTTATGATAAGTCACATGATCAACCACGTGTTGACAGTCCCGGAGAAAAATAACAATGGCGACGATGTTGTCATTTTGCAGCCTTCTGAGTCAAGCGGTAATAACCGGCAGGTAAATGTTATTGACTTAAATAACTTAAGTGCCGAAAACGTTAATCAGTTGAGATCTGTTTTAGGGCTGAAAACTTCTAATACAGAAGGTAGGTCGGATAATTATGAATCTGAATCCATTCAAAATCATGAATTTTGCGATAATGAAACTGAAAGTAGATCTACTTTTTGCAATGCTAGGGAAGTTACTTCCGAAGCAAATTCTTTATCCAATAATTTTGCAAATTCTCTGTTTGAAGATGATAATACTGAGAACGAGTTAGATGATGATATCTGGCCGCAGGCCAAGATTAAAGCCCCTGATAGAGGTGATCCAATTTCAGAATCACTGGCTAAACTGATTAATGACTCGTGCACTCAGATGTGTTCCATAAATGATTTGGTATCAAAATACAAAGTACCATCAAATTGTACTTTCATGACTCCCCCAAAAGTGAACAAAGAAATTTGGGGTGAATTAGCAACTAACCGAAGGGTTCAAACTACAGACAAGTTGTTAAGGGACACTCAAAATCTGGTAACGGCAGGTATGATCCCCATTTTGTCAATGGCAAAATTACTGAAACCTCATATAGGTAAAATTCCTGAAATCAAAACTTTGATTGCTGACTCATTGACCATGTTGGGTCAGGTCCAGTTTAATATGAGTGTCCGCAGAAGATACTTATTAAGACCTTTTATTAAACAAAAGTATTCGGGTATTTGTAATACTGTATTCCTAGAAAAGATTTCGCGCATATTAAGTTAGCGGTTTTTGCGGTAGGCATGATTCCGCGAATCTTTATAGCCGCGAATATGTCACTTATAACAAATCCGCGAACATTTCTAGCTTCAACCAAATATAACATAAAAAGTGCAGAATATTTATTATAATCTACTTACACAAAACAACATAATAAAAATAGGTGTTATAGAAATGTGTAAAGAATTATTTATGTATGTTATTGATACTAGTTTGCACGCTGAAAAAGAAAAAATTTTTGAAGATCAAGTCAGTTTTGATTCAAATTAGAACAAGAAAAGCATTGATGCAAAGCATCAAAGGGCGTCCAAGCAAGAAATGCAGCAAGTGAAGATGAACTAGTACACATATGATGACAAGATATTCTTATAAACTACCAGAAATGTATACCACTTATGAATGAGCGGACGAAAGACATTGTTCATTATGAACTTTGATTGGCATGCTAGAGATTAGAATATTACTTGTTATTTCTTTATGATCGTGGTTATTAATAGCAACGGATATACATGTATGCAATCATTTATAATCCATATGTGTAACGCATGATCAACCCGTACCACACATTTTGTCCCTTATTATGTACATGTTATCGCTATTAGCGAAGACCCCTTAAGGTATCTGTTCACACTTTAAGTTAGTAAAAATATGACACTGGTTATATTAACCATGTTGATCATGTTGAGCATAATTGTTTATTATACAATAATTGTAATATCTATTAATTTTAATTTAAAAAAAAATACAAATTTTATGAATATTGTTTTTTTTATTCTTTTTTGTGTTTTATGTGCTATTTTAATACTGAGTTTTTACTACTCTTTTTTATTAAATTGTAAAAGAAATTTTAAGAATTCAATTGTCATATTGACCGACGATTATAAGTAAAAGCTTAACTGGAAAAAGTCAGTAAATTATGGTTTATCTTTCAATATATAATATTGTTTATTCTTAAACCATGTACATGTACATTGTATTTTTCTTTATCATTTTTTTAAATTATCGATCAATTGAATAATTCATAAAATCTAATTTGTAACTTTGAATAATTCCTCGGCATCTTTACTAAACACGGATAACAAATTGAATAATTAAATAAAATGTTTCAAAGTTGATAATGTCATTTTAATACCATAAAAAATGTACCTTTTCTCAATTATTGTACATATCACGGATTTATATTACATATAAATCCGTGTACATATTTATTGTTTTTATCTCATATAGATAAAATGAAACATGCTATTTTGTTTTTTTCCAATTGTAACGATATCAAACATCTTCTCCAAAATCGGGAGAGACCGGACAATAAACGTGTGGTACTATTCGCCGGTCACTAGTAAATCCTGGTCAAAATAGACCGGGAGAGACCGGCATTTACCGATAGGAGTGATAAAAGATATATCTATAAATATGTTTTTGGAATATTTAGGTCATCAACTGATCATTCTAAGATACATGTACAACAATAACATACCATGACATGATAACCGACTGTGTACTACAAAATGATAAATAAAAAACCCCGAAGAGCGCGATTTATTGACGGAAAAGGTTATTTCATTTGTAAATGTTTGCATTGCGAAAATTCATTGTAACATATCGCGACATTTCATTCTTATTTAATAATCAAGCACCCTCATACCGATCGGAATTTTCGGCTTTTATTATGACCGACTAAAAGGCTCGAGAAGTTGCTGTCGCCCTTTCACAAAATCTGATCTCATTCCATAAGAGCGCCGCGCTTCGGCGCGGACGCCAATAAAAGCTAACGGGTCTGACTAAATCTTACTTAATAACATAATGAAAAAGGTAAGGAAATATGAATGTGTTCACGGAACAACCGTCCTTGTTCGAATAGTCAATAGATGAAAATGTATCGAGTAACATTGCGCTTAAGCCGCGACTTGTCAAAAAAAATAAAATAATTAAAAGCACCCAACAGGAAAGGTCAATCATAAAAAACGTAGCTCCAAAAACTGTTATTTAGGCCTTAGCGACTTAACATTCGCGGAATTCGCGGTTACTACATATCCGCGAAAGTTTGTCTCCGCGGAAATGGCGACGTTGTGAAAAACGCGAAATATTGTATCCGCGAACATTTCTAGGAATACAGTATTAATACGCCCGTAACAACATATCTCTTTGGTGATGATATCAGTAAAGAGTTGAAAAAATGTGAAACCAGCATCAGAGTTGGTAAATTCTCGCAAAAATCCACTTCTCTGGGTCCTATGAGGGGCAAACGTGGAAGATGGCGAGGTCGTGGTACACCATATGGCCGTGGTTTCAGTACAAACAAGCAGTCAACATACCAGTTTGGTTACAAGCATGATTTTCCACCTAAAACTAGGAAGAATGTACCCACAACAAGTTCAACAGTAAATCAGACTACTAACTGACACGGTGATGTCTTCAAGGCAAAGGTAAGACAAAGTAATTCTGAAAGATTGCGGTCTTGTTATGATGAATGGTCAAAATTAACATCCGATAAATGGGTGCTAGAAACAGTTCAGGGATACAAAATTAAATTTGTTGAATCTCCTTGTCAAAAGAAATTTCCAAATAAAATAAGTTTTTCAGAGTCTGAAAAGTTGTTGATTGATAAAGAAGTGAGAAACATGTTAAAAGAAGGTGTAATAATAACTTCTAATCACGAATCTAATGAATTCATTTCAAATATTTTTCTTGTGTCAAAACCCAATGGTGATTATAGACCAATAATAAATTTACGGAAACTAAATGAATTTATACATTATGAGAAATTTAAACAAGAAACTTTTCCCTTTGTTTTAGAATTAGTACAACCGAATGACTTTTTCACTAGTCTTGACTTAAAGAAAGCGTATTGGTCTATTCCTATTGCTGAAAGTGATTATAAATACCTCAAATTTGAGTGGAGAGATCAACTGTTTGCTTTTGTATGTCTGTGTTTTGGACTAAGCTCAGCACCTTATTGTTTCACTAAAGTTCTTAAACCAGTATATGCATTTTTTCGCAAGATGGGCATAAGATGCTCTTCTTATATTGATGATAACATAAACATGCATGAAAATAGAGATTCTTGTTTACAAAATATGAAGTTAATGAATAAGAAGTTAGAATGTCTTGGTTTTCTTATAAATGAAGAAAAGTCAGTTAAAATTCCAACACAAAGAATAACTTATTTTGGATATATAATTGATTCTGTGCTTTTCAAGGTTTTTCTGCCCAAGAGTAAAATAGATAAAGTGAAATTTTTTGCTCAACAACTTTTATCTAAAAAACAAATTAAAGTAAGAGAATTAGCATCTTTTATTGGTCTATTTATTAGCACATTTTTTGCAATTTTTTGAAGGACCTCTTCACTATAGAACACTAGAACGATGTAAGGTTCAAGCTTTGAAATCTTTATCATCAAAGTTTTGACTCAGTTATGGTGATTAATAATGATGCACGGAAACAACTTATGTGGTGGAATGAAAAATATTATTGTTAAAAATGGCAAGAAAAATAAGGGAAGATCGCATTCCTTAACAATACAGACAGATGCGTCGAGACATGGCTATGGATCTTTTTTCTTAAATAAAAATCTGTCTGCTGGTGGCCGTTGGTCTAGTAATGAATCTTTGTTTCATATCAATCACCTTGAACTTTTGGCTATTTTCTTTGCCTTGAAGACATGGCTTAGTAATTATAGAGATGTGCATGTTGCTATTCAAAGCGATAATACTACAGCAATTTCATACATAAATAATATGGGTGGTATGCAGTCAGAAAATATAGACATACTGGCAACTCAAATATGGGAATGGTGCATAAAAAGGGATATTTTATAACAGCTTTTCATTTGCCTGCATTGAAAATTTACAAG
This sequence comes from Ruditapes philippinarum, assembly GCF_026571515.1. Classification (NCBI taxonomy): domain Eukaryota; kingdom Metazoa; phylum Mollusca; class Bivalvia; order Venerida; family Veneridae; genus Ruditapes; species Ruditapes philippinarum. The sequence goes on from NW_026856025.1 coordinate 437,131, forward strand.
CTGACTATAGTTCAAGAATTTTTTCTGATAGTACAGAGTGGAA